>NW_028327187.1:52528712-52831742 GCF_987537825.1 Furipterus horrens | reverse complement strand
TTGATCTTTTGAATTGTTTGTTTGGTCTCTATGTCATTTAATTCTGCTCTGAGCTTGATGATTCCTTCCATCTTCTTGCCTTAGGCTTTGTTCATTGTTGTTGTTCTAGTTCTTGTAGCTTTATGGTTAGATATTTTATTTGAGATTCTTCTATCCTTTTCAGATATGCCTGTATTGCTATGAACTTCCCTCTTAGGACTGCTTTTGCTTTGTCCCATAGGTTTGGGGCTGTTGTGTGTTCATTATCATTAGTTTCCAGAAATTTTTTGATTTCTTCTTTGATGTCATTGTTAACCCATTCATTATTTAATAGCATGTTATTCATTTTCCATGATTTTGGGTGTCTTTTTTTCTCTGAGGTTGATTTTTAGTTTCAAAACATTGTGGTCTGAAAAGATGCTTGACACGTTTTCAATTTTCTTGAATTTGTTGAGGCTTGTTTTGTGTCCTATCATGTGGTCTATCTTTGAAAATGTCCCATGTGCATTTGAAAAGAATGTATATTATGCTTCTTTGAGGTGAAAAGTTTGATATATATCAGTTAAGTCCTTGTGGTTTAGTGTGTTGTTCAATGCCTGTATATCCTTGGTGTTCCTTTGCTTTGAAGATCTGTCTATTGTTGATAATGGAGTTTTAAAATCCCCTACTATGAATGGATTTCTGTGTATATTCTTGTTGCGGTCTTCTAGTATTTTCTCTATGTATTTGGGTGCTCCTATGTTGGGTGCATATATGGATTGTTCCCTTAAGTATTATGAAATGTCCTTCTTTGTCTCTTTTAATTGCCCTTGCTTTGAAATCTGTTTTGTCTGATATGAGTACTGCTACCCCAGCTTTTTTTTTATGTCCACTTGCTTGGATACTTTTTTATATTCCTTTACTTTCAGTCTGTGTAAATCTTTTGTTTTCAGATGTGTTTGTTGTAGACAGCAAATATGTGGGTCCTGTTTACTTATCTATTCCATTACCCTATGTATTTTAATTGGAGTATTTAATCCATTTACATTTAAGGTTATTATTGACTTGTATTTATTCATTTCCCTTTATACCTGTGTTCCTCTCCTCTTTTTCTTTTTTTTTTTCTTATTTTTCTTAAAACATTCCCTTTAACAAGTCTTGCAATGCTGGTTTGGTGGAAATATATTCTCTTAGTCTTCCTTTGTCTGTGAAACTCCTTATTTCACCTTCCATTTTAATAAGAGCTTTGCTGGGTAGAGTATTCTTGGTTGTAGGCCTTTGTTTTTCATTGCTTGGAATATTTTTAACCATTCCCTTCTAGCTTGTAGTGTTTCTGTTGAGAAATCGGTCGATAGCCTTATCAAAGCTTCCTTGTATGTTATTTGCTGTTTTTCTCTTCCTGCTTTTAGGATTTTCTCTTTGTCTTTGAATGTTGCCATTTTAATTATGATGAGCTTTGGAATGGGTTTTTTTGGGTTCTATTTCATTGCGACTCTCTGTGCTTCTTGAACTTCCATAACTTTGTCTCTCATTAGGTTGGGAAAATTTTCTGTCAATACTTCTCCTATCAGCTTTTCTATTCCTCATTTTTCTTCTTCTCCCTCTTTTATTCCAATGACTTGGATGTTTTTTTTTCCTCATGCTATTCCCTTACATCTTCTTTGTACTTTTTCAATCTTTTTTTCATTTTGTTGTATTGTCTGGGAATTTTTTTTTTTACATTGTCCTCTAACACACTGATCCAATCCTCTGCTTCGTTTAGCCTGCTTTTGATTAATTCTACTGTGTTTTTCAGTTCAGAGATTGTATTCTTCATTTCTTCCTGGTTCTTGTTAATAGTTTCTATGTCTTTTTTTATGTTGGTGTAGTTCTCCGTAAGTTCCCTGTAATTTTCTTGGAGCCGTTGGTAACTTCCTTTGAGGTTGTCGTAGTTGTTTTTGAGGTTGTCGAGTATATTGAGCTTCTTCACCACTATTATTTTGCATTCCATGTCTGGCATTTGGGCTATGTCTATTGCATCTACCTCTCTTTCTGGGGATTCCTCTTTTCCTTTCATTGAGAAGTTGTTTCTGTGTCTTACCATGTTGGATTCTTGTTATTGGTTTTTGTTTTTTGGGTTTGTCTGCTTTGACTTCCCACCTTTGTGGTATGAGATTCTTTATGGGAGATCTGGGGGTTTCAGTGGTGCAGTCTCTTTGATCTCCTGAGCCTGATGTTTTTGGGGTGTTCTTTATGTCATTTGTTTATGCTGTCTGGTTATATTTCAGATGCTCTTTGGTGGGATCTTCCCTCTGGCTAGTTGAGTGAGAGTCACTCTGTCCACTTTGTCTTGAGTTCTTTTGTGGAGATGCTGTTAAAAACATAAACACACAGCCCAGGGAGGAAACCCACACACTCAAAAATATCCCGCACCCTCTATCCTGCTATCGTCAGCCAATGAGCCAGTATTAATATAAGTGTAGAGAGGTTAGAGCTTTCCTGCTATAGGGAGAATAGATAAGAGTTGTTTTTAAAGAGGAAAGATATGATTTTTGAGAGAGGGGATGGTAGATTAATAATAGTAGCAAGTAGTGTCAAGACTATGCAAAACAGTAGGTGATATTTACATTGTATGTTAATAAAAGTAGCAGAAAAGTATGGAAAAATGCAGAATATAGTAAGAAGGTGGAATTGTTTAGTATTAGATTTATATAGTAGTTATATTCTATTTATTTAGTGTAAAAGGGATGCTAAATTAGACAGAAACAAATAAACAAAAATTAAAGAGGAAGGATGAGAAGGAGAGATGGTATGAAACAAATTAAAGAAATAGTTTTTAAAGAAAAAAGTTTACAAAAAGTAAAAGTTAAAATTATAAATAAGAACTTTAAAAAATTAATATAAAATGAAATACAAATAAAAAAACTAAATTAAAAAATAATAACTAAAAATATATATTTAAGAGAAAGTTTTAATCAGTTCAGCCTTTGTGTGTCATCTTCTTTTTCTGGATCTACAGCTGAGGGTTATATTTTCTTGATGGTTTTTTCCCTTAAGTATTATGAATTGTCCTTCTTTGTGTCTTTTTATGGACTTTGCTGTGAAATTTGTTTGTCTGATATAGGTACTGCTTCCCCAGTTCTTTTTTTTTTTTTAATGTCCATTTGCTTGAAATACTTTTTCCATCCATTCACTTTCAGTCTTTGTAGATCTTTTGTTTTGAGGTTGGTCTCTTGTAGACAGCATATATGTGGGTCATGCTTTCTAATCCATTCAGCTACCCTATGTCTTTGGATTGGAGCATTTAATCCATTTACATTTAAGGTTATTACCGATAAGTACTAGTTCATTGTCATTTTCCCCCTTTGTACTCAGGTTCCTCTCTGTCTCTCTCTGTTTCTTCATCTTCTTAAAGCAGACCCTTTAGCATCTCTTGCAAAGCTGGTTTGGTGGAGATGTATTCTTTTAGTCTTCTTTTGTCTTGGAAACTCCTTATTTCACCTTCCATTTTGAATGAGAGCCTTGCTGGGTAGAGTATTCTTGGTTGTAGGCCTTTGTTTTTCATTGCTTGGAATATTTTTTGCCATTCCCTTCTGGCTTGTAGTGTTTCTGCTGAGAAATCTGATGATAACCTTATTGGAGCTCCCTTATGTATTATTAGTTGTTTCTCTCTTGCTGCTTTTAGGATTCTCTCTTTGTCTTTGAATGTTACCATTTTAATTATGATGTGTCTTGAAGTGGGCCTGTTGGGGTTCATCTTCATTGGAACCCTTTCTGCTTCCTGGACTTGCGTGACTCTCTCATCACGTTAGGGAAGTTTTCTGTTATTAGATTTTCAAAGAGGTTTTCTATCCCTTGGTCCTTTTCTTCTCCTTCTGGAGTTCTTATGATACGGATATTATTATGTTTCATGTTGCCCTACAGCTGTCTTAAAACCCCTTCATTCTTGTTCAGTCATTTTTCATTTTGTTGCACTGTCTGGTAGTTTTTTTCTACGTTGTCCTTCAGCTCACTGATCTGATCTTCTGTTTCCTCTAACCTGCTTTTAATTCCTTCTACTGTGTTCTTCAATTCAGAAATTGTGTTCTTCATTTTCTCTTGGTTCTTATTGATAGCTTCTTTGTCCTTTTTCCTGCTGGTGTAATTCTCAGTAAGTTCCTTGCAGTTTCCCTGTACTTCCTTGTAGTTTCCCTGGAGTTCTTTGTAGTTTTCCTTGAGCTCGGTGAGCTCATTTATCTGTCCCATAATCCATGTTTTGAATTCAATATCTGATAGTTTGCTCCCCTCTATTTCATTTTAGCACTCTTTCTGGGTATTCTACCTTTCCTTTCGATGGGGGGTTGTTTCTCTGTCTCCCCATTTTTGTGACTCCTATTGTTTGTTGGTGCTTCTTAGAATAATCTGCACTTCCTGGATCTGCCCCTGGTGGCATCAGATCCTGTACCAGTCTGGGCCTAGGCAGCCTGTTGGAGAATTCCAGGGATCTACTGCCTTTGTTTGTCTCCTTTAGTTGTTAATATATTCAATCTGTGATTAGCCATCAGGCTTAAGGACCGTGGGTGTGGCAGCTTAATTCCTGTAGGTAGGGCTTTTGCTTCCCCTCAGGCTGACGCCACTCAGAGGGGAATGGTCTGCCTGCAGTATGGGGAATGAGTCAGCACTGGGACTGGTCGGCTGCTCCCCCAGTTCTCCCCTCAAAGCTACTGCACCAGATTCTCTCCAGGCATCTCTATTCCTCTCTGCGTTCCCTTTGCTTGAGCCCAGAGTAAGCGGGGACCAAAATATTTTTGTATGTGATCCACTTAAGAGCTCTTTTTCTCCAGCTGTTTCTCTCTGGCTAGCAAGAAACCCTGTGGCTTTTCGCTTTTTACAACTGGATTCTATTTTACTTTCCACTCTGTTGCTGTAGGTTGGGAAGCCCGACTGGGGGTCTGGACCCTGCCCTTCTCAGGGGGAACCCCTGGCTGCTGAGCTGTTTCTCAGTCCCTTCAGTTGCCACCTGTGTGAGCCCAGCCAGCCCTTCCATGTCTCCACACTACCTACTGGTCATGTTGTGATATAGCGGCCTTTTCTGTCTCTCTGTGGTCATAAGACTTCTCTCCAGCTAGTGTCCAGTTGGTTATTCCAGATGATTTCCCCAAAATTACGTTGTAAATCCAGACTGGTCCTGGGAGGAGGTTAGTGTAGCTTCCACTTACTCCTCTGCCATCTTGGATCTTGTTTGTTAATTTATTGATGATAGCCATTCTGTCGGGTGTGAGGTGATATCTCATTTTGGTTTTAATTTATGTTTCTCTGACGATTACACATGTTTAGCATCTTTTGATATGTCTATGGGCCATCTGTATGTCCTCTTTGGAGAAGTGTCTATTTAGGTCCTTTGCCCAATTTTTAATTAGATTGTTACCTTTTTTTGTTTATAGTTTATGTTCTTTATAAATTTTGTTTATTAGCCCCTTATGAAATGTATCATTGGTGAATATGTTCTCTCATTCAGTAGGTTGTCTTTTCATTTTTTCAATGGTTTCTTTTGCTGTGCAAGAACTTTTTAATTTGATGTAGTCCCACTTCTTTATTTTTTCTTTTGCTTTTCTTGCCCAGGGTGATATAGCAGAAAAAATATTGCTACAAGAAATGTCTGAGATTTTACTGGCTATGTTTTTTCTTTTAGCGTTTTTATGGTTTTGTGACTTACCTTTAAGTCTTTAACCCATTTTGAGTGTATTCTTGTGTATGTTGTAAGAAGGTGATCTAGTTTCTTTTTTTGCATGTACCTGTCCAATTTTCCCAACACCATTTTTGTTCCCAACAACCTTTATTTAAGTGACTATTTTACTCCGTTGTATTTTTTGCTTCCTTTGTTAAATATTAATTGACCATAATGGTGTGGGTTTATTTTTGGATTCTCTATTCTCTTCCATTGATCTATATGTCTGTTCTTGTGCCAGTACTATTCTGTTTTGGTTACTACAGCCTTATAGTATATTTTGATATCAGGTAGTATGATACCTCCAACTTTGTTCTTCTTTCTTAAGATTGCTGAGGCTATTCAGGGTCTTTGTGGTTTGTGGTTCCAAATAAATTTTTGGAATATTTGTTCTAGATATGTGAGATATGGCTTTGGAATTTTAATAGGAATTGCATTGAATCTGTAGATTGCTTTTGGTTGGATGAACACTTTAATGATTTTAACTTTTCTTATCCATGAACACCATGTATGCTTCCACTAACTTGTATCTTCCTCAATTTCTTTTTTCAGTATCTTATAATTTTCCAAGTACAGGTCTTCTCCCCCCTTAAATTTATTCTTAGGTACCTTTTTTTTTTTAGTTGCAATAGTATAATGGATTGTTTTCTTAATTTCTCTTTCTTACAGTTCATTATTGGTGTACAAAAATTCCACCAGTTTCTAAATATTGATTTCGTATACTGCTACTTCAACAAATTCATTTATTAGATCTAGTAGTTTTGAGTGGAATCTTTTAAGATTTTCCACATACCATGTTGTGTCATCTGCGAATGCCAATTTCACTTCCCTTTTTCCAATTTTGATGCCTTTTATTTCTTCTTCTTGTCTGAGTACTATGGCTAGGACTTTTAGTACTATGTTGAATAAGAGTGCTGAAAGTGGATACCCCCATGTTTTTAATTATCTTAAGGAAAATACTTTTAGTTCTTTCCCATTGAATATGATGTTAGCTATAGGTTTGACATATATTGTCTTTATTATGCTAAGGTATGACCTATTTCTTTGCTTAGAGTTTTACCATAAATGGGTGCTGGATTTTTCAAGTGCTTTTTCTACACTGATTGATATGATCATGTGGTTTTTATCCTTCATTTTGTTTATGTGATGTGTCACATTTGTTGATTTGTGAATATTGTACCAACCTTGCACCTGGAGAGTAAATGACAATCACGGTGTATGATCTTTTTAATGTACGAGTAATGCTGATTCTGGTTTGCTAATATTTTTTTTTTGAGGATTTTTACATCTGTCTTCATCAGGACATTGGCCTTTAATTTTCTTTGTTTGTATTGTCTTTATCTGTTTTTGGAATTAGGATAATGCTGGCCTCAAAAAATGAGTTTGAGAATTTTTTTTTCCTCTTGAATATTTTTTGGAAAAGTTTGAGAAAGATAGGTGTTAGTTCTTTGAATGTTTGGTAAAATTTGCCTGTGAAGCCATCCAGTCCAGGACTTTTGTTTGCTGGGAGTTTTTTGATTACTGTTTTGGTTTCATTAGTTGTAATCTGTCCATTCAATTATTTTTATTCTTCCTAATTCAGTTTTAGAAGATTGTGTATTTCTAGGAATTTATCCATTTCAACCAGGTTGTCCAATTTGTTGGCATATAATTGTTCATAGTATTTTCTTACAATCCTTTATATTTCTTTGGTGTCAGTTGTTACTTCTCTTTCATTTCTGATTTTTTAAACTTGGGTCCTCTTTTTTTTTTGATGACTCTGGTAAAAGGTTTGTTTATTTTGTTTATCTTGTCAAAGAATCAGGCCTTGATTTCACTGACCTTTTGTGTATATGTGTGTGTTTTCTTTAGCCTCTATGTCATTTGTTTATGCACTAATCTTTATTATTTCCATTCTTCTATTTACTCTGGACTTTGTTGCTCTTTCCCTAGTTCTTGTAGGTGTAGGGTTAGATTGTTTGAGATTTTTCTTTATTCTTAAAGTATTCCTCTAATACTATGAACTTTCGAGACTGTTTTTGCTTTGTCCTATAGATTTTGGACTGTTCTGTGTTCATTTTCATTTCTCTCCAGGTAACTTTTAATTTCTTCCTTGATCTCATTGTTAATCCATTCATTGCTTAATAGCATGTTTTTAACCTCCATATGTTTGAATGCTTTTAATTTCTTTTATTGTAATTGATTTTTAGTTCATACCATTGTGGTCAGAGAAGATATTTAATATGATTTTAATCTTCTTGAAGTTATTAAGACTTGTTTTGTGTCCTCACATGTGGATATATCCTAGAGAATGTTATATATGTACATGAAAAGAATGTACAGTCTGCTGCTTTGGGATGAAATATTCTGTAACTATCAGTTAAATGTATCCAATCCAGTGTGTCATTTAAGGTCACTGTTGCCTTGTTGATTTTTTTGTCTGGAAGATCAATCTGTTGGTATCAGTGGGGTGTTAAAATCCCCAACTATGACTGTATTGCTCTTATCTCTCCCTTAATGTCCACCAAGATTTTCTTTTTTAGGTGCTCCTATGTTGGTTGCATATATATTTATAATAGTTATAACCTCTTGTTGGATTGATCCCTTTAGTATTATGTAGTGACTTTCTTTGTCTCTTGTTATGGCCTTTGTTTTGAAGTTTATTTTGTCTAATATAAGTATTGCTACTCTAGCTTTTTTTTTTTTTTTTCATTTTCATTTGCATGGAATATTTTTTCCATCCTTTCACTTTTTTCTGAAGTGGGTCTCTTGTAGACAGCATATATATGGGTCATGTTTTATTATCTATTCAGCTATGCTATATATTTTGATTGATGCCTTTGATCAATTTACAGCTAAGGTCACTATTGATAAGTACTCATTGTTATTATATTTGTATACTATATTCTTTTCTATATATTTGTTTCTCTTTTCCTCCTCCTCTCTCCTCCTCCTTCTTCCTTCTTTTTATCCTTCTCCTTCTTCAAGCACGTCCTTTAACATTTCTTGCAATACTGGTTTGATGTTATGAATGCCTTTAACTTTTTTTTTTTTTTTGGTCTGGGATGCCTTTTATTTCACCTTCTATTTTAAGTGATAACCTTGCTGGATAGAGTAATCTTGGTTGTAGATCCTTGATATTCATCACTTTGAATATTTCATTTCAATCCCTTCTGGCCTGAAATGTTTCTGGTGAAAGATCAGCTGACAGCCTTATGTGATCCCCCTTGTAGGTTACTAACTGCCTCTCTCTTGCTCCTTTTAAGATTCTATCTTTGTCTTTAACCTCTGCCATTTTAATTATGATGTGCTTTGGTATAGGCCTCTTTGGGTTCATCTTGATTGGAACTCTTGTGCTTCCTGAACTTGTGTGACTTTTTTCTTCACCATGTCAGGGAAATTTTCATCCATTATTTCTTCCAACAGCTTCTCAATTCCTTGCTCACTTTCTTCTTCTAGTACCCTTGTGATATGGATGTTTTTATGCTTGATGTTGTCCTAGAGCTCACTTAGACTTTTCTCATTTTTTAAAATTCTGTTTTCTTTTTGATGTTCTGCTTGCATACTTATTGTTATCTTGTCCTTTAAATCAGTGATTTGATCCTCTGCTTCATCTAACCTGATGCTGATTCCTTCCAGCACATTATTCATTTCAGATATTGTATTCTTCATTTCTGAATGGTTCTTTTTTATGGTTTTTATGTCCCTTTTTAATGCTTACTCTCTTTGTTTAAGTTCTCACTGAGATCATCCATTCTTCCCATAAGGTGCTTGAGCATTCTTAAAACTATTGTTTTAAACTCTGCATTTGGCCCTGAGTGGTGTGGCTCAGTGGGTTAGGCATCGTCCCACAAGGGTTGCTGTTCAATCTCCGGCCAGGAAGCGTGCCTGGTTTGTAAGCCAGGTCCCTGTTTGGAGGCATGCTGGCCAGGTCCCTGTTTGGCGGCATGCACATTAATGTTTCTCTTCCTCTCTTTCTCTCTCCCTTCCCCTCTCTCTAAAAATAAATGAGTAAAATCTTTTTTAAAAACAAACTCTGCATCTGGAATCTTGGTTACTTCCATTTCATTTAATTATTTTTCTGGGGATTTCTCTTATTCATTCATCTGTGGTATATTTCTTTGCCTCCCCACTTTGTCCCTGTGTATTATATAGATCTTCTATGACTCCTAAACTTGTTATGATGGCTTTTTGGGCTCAGTGGTGCAATCTTCCAGATTACCTGAGCTCAGTGCTCCAGGAATGTTTCTTGTGGGTTGCATACCCCCTCCTGTTGTAGTTGAGCTTTGAATGCTGTTTGTCCTTTCATGGGTGTAGTTAACCCTTCATGCTAGTTGACTATAAGCATAAATCTCAATCATTGTGTATGAGTTGCTGTGCATGGACTTTCCCCTGAGGTTTAGTTGTTTCCAGCAGACTCTGGTTCCTGTTGGAATCCCCCTTTGAGTGTGCCACTTATGTGGCTAATTTTGTCAAGATCTGTTGTGACTTGAAGCCTACTAATGGTTGTGTTGGTCCTGGGTCCACTTGGGCAGGGTACAAGTACAGGTCAATGTCAGATGTTCTGTGTAACAAGCCTTGGGCTACCTGTATGGAGCTATCATGCTATTCAATGTTTTTGGCTGCATATACTGGTCCTCAGTGTGCCTTAGAGGGGCCAAGCAGTGTACAAGGATCAGCTTCCTACAGCTTAGAGCTGGGGGCAGACCTATAAAATGTCCGAGGTTCCCTGAGGTCCACCTCCACCTGTTAGTTACTGAAGTTACCTGGTCTTCCTCCAAAGCCTTCCAAGGAAAAACTATAGAGTGGCCCAGGCTGCCATGACCCACAGATCGTTCAACACATTGCATGCTCAGTAGGGCAGGGTGACTAGGGTTGGGAGGATGGGGTTAGTCGGTTTCCTACTGGGGGACACGTGGTCAGACAACCAATAGGGGAAAAGTGACTTCTACTCCAGAGTCATGCCAGTCTCTGCCAGTCTCCATCTCTGGTTCCTTCAGGAGGAACATGCTGCAGGTTCAGGTTGAATGCAGCCAGCCAACCTCTCTGCAGGAGGAAACTCAGCAGGGAGAAACACTCCAAATGTCCCAGCTTCAAGCAGTACTTCCTTCATCCCCTATCCCTGTGGCCTTGGAGCTGAACTGAGCAGGGTGAGGCCACTGAGACTTGGGAGGGCAGATCCAAACTGTCTCTCATTGGAGGTGGTACCAGCAAGCCTGTAGGAGGAGAGAGACACTTCTTCCCTTTTCTGGGTACTAGCCCTCAGGTAGATGTGCACCAAAGGTCCTGACTTTGAGCAGCCCTCAGATCCTCTGCCTCCGCTGGACTAAGCTCAGCAGGGAAGGGCCCCCAGCTGCTGGAAAGGCAGGTAAAATGAGTATCCTGTTAGACGAATACTGCAGGCTGAGCTCACAGGAGAGATAAGAATGCCCCTCACCCCTCACTGTAGTTACACAACCCAGCACTTTCTCATCTGATTCCCAGACAAGAGCCTCTCAAGGAGACAACCTCCAAAAGTCCCAGCTCTGCCAGGAAGTCTGACTTCCCTGTATTACTTAACTCAGAAGGAGAGGGCATGGTAAGTGGAAGGGCAGGCCAGTGATTTAACCAATGGGGGGAGGGGCACTGGCTTTACACTCAAGCTGGGTATGAATGGTCCTCTTTCCAAAGCTACACAATTCAATCACTGTCTGCATCTCCACAAAGAGCTTCTCTAGATAGAGAGTGCCCCAAAGGTTCCTACTGGGTGTAACCAGCAGGACCCACTGCAGGACCCAAGCACAAGAGAGTGGTATCACCAGTAGTTGGAGGACCAGTTAGTATACTCCCCAGGCTGGTGCTGTAACAATAGGATTACTTCACCCTTGGAAGGTGGTGTCTGGGTGTCTAGCAGACTCCCTTCTCTCCCAGGTGACTGAATCCCCACTGATTTTCACCACCAAATGCTATTCGGACTCCTCTTCTTGTCTCTGTTACTCTGGGTTCTGACCCCATGCTCCTGTTTGGGGAGTTTTGCAGCTGAAGTATCTCTCTGGCTGAGCCACCACACGTGGGTGATGGGGTTAGCCATTTTCTACATCTCTGCTCTTGTTACCAATCTATATGTGGCTTCTTCTGTAAATCCTTGGTTATACTATTTCAGATCAGATCGCCTTCAGTTGGTTATTCAGGTTGATTGCTCTATAATAATTGTAAATACATTTTGGCACTGGGAGCTAGTGAGTGTACCTTTCACCTACTCTTTAGCTATCTTGGAATCCATACCTCCATTAAAAAAAAAAGTAACTGTCTTAAATGGTTAAGGGTATACAATTGAGAAGCCAATAAACATGGGTTCAGTGATATATTTTTTCCTGTCCCTTACTGGTGGTGTGACCTTGGACAAGTTACTTAACCTTTCTATGTATCAACTTTCTCATTTAAAAAATGGAAATAACACTTTCTACATGGGGTTATGATAAGGAATAAGCCACATAAAATACTAAATGCTCAATAAATGTTAGAAGTTCTGTTGTTGTTAGTCATTCAGTTACTCATTCAACAATTATGTATTCACCATGTGTCCAACACTGTGTTAGGAACCATGGAAGATATGAGGTACAAAATATGAACCATGTTTCTGATCATATCAATAGATGCTGAGAAAGCATTTGATAAAATGCATACCCATTTATGATGAGAACACTCAGCAAAATGGGAATAGAGAGAGCATACCTCAACATAATAAAGGCCATATACGAGAAACCTGAAGCCAACATCATACTCAATGGACAAAAACTGAAAGCATTCACCATGAGATAAGGAACAAGACAAGGATGTCCACTCTCTCCACTCCTATTCAACATAGTGTTGGAAGTCCTAGCCACAGCAATCAGACAAGAAAAAAGAAAGACATTCAAATTGGAAAAGAGAAAGTAAAACTGTCATTGTTCGCAGATGACAGGATAGTGTACATAGAAAACTCTATAGACTCCACTAAAAAGCTACTTGACATAATAAGTGAATTTGGCAAAATAGCAAGGTACAAAGTCAATATTCAGAAATCAAAGGCATTTCTGTACACCAAAAATAAAATATCAGAGACACAAAATAGAAAAAAATCCCATTTACTATAGCAACAAGAAAAATAAATTACCTGGAAATAAACTTAACCAAAGAGATAAAAGGCCTATACTCAGGAAGCTACATAACACTGAAGAAAGAAATTAAGGAAGATATAAATGAATAAATAAATAAAACATATACCATGTTCATGGATGGGAAGAATCAACATCATTAAAATGTTCTTACTACCCAAAGCAATTTATAGATTAAACGCAATCCCTATTAATTTACCAGCAACGTATTTCACAGACCTAGAACAAAAACTTCAAAAATTTATATGGAACAAGAAAAGACCCCGAATAGCCACAGCAATCTTGAGACAGAAGAACTCAGTAGGAGGAATCACAATACCTGACATCAAACTATACTACAAAGCCACTGTAATCAAAACAGCCTGCTATTCACATAAGACCAGACATATAGGTCAATGGAACAGAATAGAGATCCCAGAAATAAACCCTGGTCTATATGGCCAACTAATATTTGACAAAGGGGGAAGGAACACAAAATGGAATGAGAAGAGCCTCTTCAACAAATGGTGTTGGGAGAACTGGACAGGGACCTGCAATAAAATTAAACTAAACCACCAATTTACACCACACACCAGAATACACTCAAGATGGATCAAAGACTTAAATGTAAGATGTGACACCATAAAAGTCCTAGAGGAAAACATATGCAGGAAAATTTCAGATAACCCACGTAGCAATATTTTCACTGATACATCTCCTAAAGCAAGGGAAATAAAGGGAAGAATAAACAAATGGGACTACATCAAACTAAAGAGTTTCTGCTCAGCAAAAGAAAAGATCAGCAAGATGAAGAGGGAACCAACCATATGGGAAAACATACTTGCCATTGATACCTCAGACAAGGGATTGATCTCCAAAATATATAAAGAACTTACACATCTCAACACCAAGAAGACAGACAGCCCAATTAAAAAGTGGGCAACGGACCCGAACAAATACTTCTCCAAGGAGGATATACAGAGGATCCATAAGCATATGAAAGAATGCTCAACATCACTAGCCATCAGAGAGATGCAAATAAAAACCACAATGAGATACCACTTTACACCAGTCAGAAAGGCTATCATCAACAAATCAACAAACAGCAAGTGCTGGTAAGGATGTGGAGAAACGGGAACCCTAGTGCACTGTTGGTGGGAATGCAGACTGGTGCAGCCACTGTGGATAACAGTATGGAATTTCCTCAAAGAACTAAAACTGAAACTTACTTCAAACCAGTGATTCCACTCTTAGGATTATACCTGAAGAATCCTGAAATACCAATTCAAAAGAACCTGTGTACCTCTATGTTCATAGCAGTGCTATTCATAATAGCCAAGTACTGGAAACAGCTTAAGTGCCCATCTGTGGATGAGTGGATTAAAAAAACTGTGGTACATTTACACAATGGAATACTATGTAGCAGAAAGAAAAAAGGAACTTCTGCCATTTGTGACAACATGGATGGAACTAGAGAGAATTATGCTTAGCAAAATAAGTCAGGCAATGAAAGAAAAATACCATATGATCACCTAATACAGGAGACTAATGAACAACACAAACAAATGAACAAAATTGAACAAGGAACAGAGTAACAGTTATGAGGGGGGAGGGGGAGGGGGAGGGAGAGAAGGGGGATAAGTAGGGGAAGGGTTTAGTAAAGCAACTAGTATAAATAACCCATGGACATGGACAACAGTGTGGGGATTGACTGTGGGAGAAGGTGTGGGCTGGGGGGGGGAACAATGAGAAAAAAAGTGGGACAACTGTAACAGAAAAACAATACAAATAAAATTTAAAAATATATATGAACCATATTCTTGAGGTACTTAGAAGTAGTTAGGGAGATAAAACTAACAAAACATCATACAATTAAAGAATAATACAATTAAATGTAAATATTATAAAATATCAAATAAGTTACAGTATTTAGGGGAAGCCTTTATCTCTCAGCTCCAGTATACTGACTTGTTGATTAGCATAATAAACAGATGGGGAGAAAAAAATCTCTCAAACTGCTCTTACTAAGCCTTCAGAGGTCTAGTTTTGATGCTGCCTGCCAGATAGAAATTGATGTAGAAGGGGAAACATTCTGTATTTACTTCTGAAAATTAAGACAGGATGGGAGAATGTGTTTGAGAGGTGAACATATGTGAATAAACATGATATAACCTTTGATTGGTTCTTGATGATTAACATTAAAATATTTCCATTGGCAAAACACAGATATGTATTTCTCACTTAATGAATCAAGCCCTACAAGTCATTTATTTCCACCTTGTTAAACCAGAAATCAAACACTGGATAAAGGTTGCATACCTAATTTGATGTATATTGATGTACTTTTCTCTTTTGCAGGGTCGCTATGGCAACTGCATCTTCTCAAGTTCTGATTCCAGACATCAATTTTAATGACACCTTTGAAAACTTTGCTTTAGATTTTTCCAGAGAAAAGAAACTGCTGGAGGGGCTAGATTATTTAACAGGTGTGAAAATACTATGTTTCTTTTCCCATTTTAATTCTTTTGTTGTGTTTTTACTTCAAAATAATCTGAAAAAGACAATATCATTAAAATGCTTTTATAACCTATAAAATGATATATGTATCTTTCTAGGGAGAACACATTTTAGTTCATGTAATGAAAAGGAAAGATGATTTGTCAAATACTTCTAGGGGCAGAATAAATATACCATCCATACTTAAAGGTAAAAAACAAGAAGTTGCTGATGGATTTCTCCTTGTGAGCCTATCAGTAATATATTGTTACTCGTTATGAGGGTAGAACTCAGGTGACAATTATAGAATATTAGAGAATGTCCCACATAGGTACAGATACCACTCAAATTGTTTTAAGGAAACTTAATGATTATAAAATCAGGAAGAAAAATGTGAGAACTACCTGACTTGCAGATAGTTTTATAAAATGAGGGAATACAACCAGCCTTTTAAAAATGCTGGCTATATTCAGGATTATTTGAACGATCATTTTATGAGGGAAATACACACATATAGTAACTTTGTATTTGTAGTTATTTTTGTTAATATATTAAAATAATTGTCATTTATTGAACATCTACTTTATGCCAGACACTGTATATTAATTTTATGTCATGAGTCCCTGCAACAAATCTATGATGTAATTATCATCCCTATTTTACAGATGAGGGAACATATATTATTTTGCAGATGGCTATACTGCCAAACTTATTTTGAAATAAAAAGAAATAGGTTTAAGGTCATGTAATAAGAAAACTGTGTGACCAGTTTGGTCTAATATTTACATGTGTTGTGCAGACAGAGTAGACAATTGGTTATTCATCTTAATAACTTAGGCTTATATCTTTGACTAAAATATATTTATCATTGAAGCAAAAGTGAGTTGGGGGAACTTGAGCTCTTAGCTCTTTGCTTCAGGTTGTATTATGTGCAATCTAAAATTGTTTATTAAAACCTCTCCATGACATGTTGGATTGGGTGGCATGAGTAATGATTGTAAAATTCCAGAACAGAGAGTGTGCTTTCCTTACCTTCTTTTCCACCTTTCCCTACAGCCCCAAACCCACCATCTATCCGAGAAGAACTCTGTACTGCCTCCCATGACACCATTACAGTCCACTGGATCTCGGATGATGAGTTCAGCATCAGCTCCTATGAGCTTCAGTACACCATATTCACTGGCCAGGCTAACTTCATCAGTAAGTCATGGTGTAGTTGGGGCCTGTGGCCAGAGATAAGGAAATGTAAGGAAGCAGTAAGCTGCTCAAGATTGGCCGTGGCGCCACGAGGCAAGTGTTTGTAAGACATGTTAGGTTGTTTAGAACAGTGTTTCGTAGACAATGTAAGCTCCCCCAGGGCACTGCAAAGGGCATTCTGAAGTGTTGCCCATCAGCAGGTTGTCAGTTTTCTTGCAGAGCAGTCACTGGGGCCACTCCCATTTGTTTATGTAATTCTTAGCCTTTCCTCAATTAATCCATGTCACCCCACTCTCCCAAGTTAGGACAGAGCTCATAATTCATTCCTGGGTAGTTAAGTCACCATCATTGCTTATTCTATACGTGTGAACATCTCTCCTTGACTCTTCTTCCACTTCATTATCTTGTCTCTGTCACTCTCCCCTTGATTCCTTCTCCCTTTCCTCCAAGAATTACACCAAATATAAAACTGTGTCAGTGGGCCACAAAATGAAAGATGTTCCAAAAGCAGTCATTTAGCTCTCATGTTATGGTTTCACCTCTGATGAATTGGAGTAAGAACTTATCTCATTGATTGCCAGACAAGAGAGTCTGAAGTGCAAGTTCTCCTCGATGCACTGGAAAAAAATGGAAATGAAAGCAGAATTAAAGCTGGATTAAAGACTGGAACTGATTCCCACCCTAAGTTTTCATCTGCATAGCTACAAATTAGTTTTTGATTTTTTTTTTTTACCTGTGTGTTTGTGATTCTGTTTCTGACTTCACAGGCTTGCTTGAGTTGAGTTTTTCCAGT
This sequence comes from Furipterus horrens, assembly GCF_987537825.1. NCBI lineage: Eukaryota > Metazoa > Chordata > Mammalia > Chiroptera > Furipteridae > Furipterus > Furipterus horrens. The sequence continues at coordinate 52,814,518 of NW_028327187.1, read as the reverse complement.
GAAACCCTCCCTATAGGCTTCCTTTTCCTGAACTGTGACAATTGTAGACCACATAATAGGGTGGAGAGGTGAGAAGACATTTGGGGTCAAACTCTCAAAATCACTTGCCTCGTGCAGCTCAAACCTAAGCCACTTAGCCCAGGTAGCTGTGATCCTGCGTGTTCCTTCAGTTTGTGAAGTCGCAAACTCTAAGCCTTCCAAACATGATTTTCTGCACTTGTCTTTCTTGCTCTGAAAAGTCTTAGAGCCAGCAACTGTGCTTCTTCTTCCCAATACAGAGATAAAAGTGGTATCCTGGAGTAGAGAATAAGTCCTAGAAGTGGCAAAGGTCTAATGACTGTTACCTTTATTTTCAAGTATATATAGTTCTTTGTATCAGAGAAGGAAAACTCTGACTCCAAAAAACCTCCGCTGCCTTGCGGCATACCTCTTCAGGGGAAAGGCTAAGGGAGTAAACCCCGACAGAAAATCCGGAGCCGGAGTCCCTAAGGCGGTTTGACGTTGTAGTCAACACCGGCAACTCCTGCGGCGCACCTGAAGCCAAGCTGTATTGACTCCGTCCTTCCCTTGGACCCTTCAGCTGCGAAGAGAGGGGGGGTCTGCTGCATGGGCAACAGCAGACCCTCCATATCACCCTGCCCAGGCTCTGTAGCTTCAGCTTCACTGGAGAGGACACTCCAGCGTCATCGCAAGATGTCGATTCAACACGGGAGGAGACAGATACCGTGTCATTCCCGAGTCGGACTGCACAACCATTCTCGGTGGTGCAGATAGACTCTTAAGAAGCTACACCATCGTCTCTCAAGATGGACGGCTGCCGACGACGATAGTTCTTTGTAATGAAAAGCTTAAAGGATAATTCTTTTTTTTTAGTTGGATTTTGTTTTTATTTTTTAGATTCAGGTGTTGATAGTTGTGGGTTCGTTGTCATTTTAATGTTCATAATTTTGATCTTCTTTTTCTTAAGTAAGTCCCTTTGACATTTCATATAATAATAGCTTGGTGGTGATGAGCTCTAGCTTTACTTTGTCTGGGAAGCACTTTATCTGCCCTTCCATTCTAAATGATAGCTTTGCTGGATAGAGTAATCTTGGTTGTAAGTCCTTGCTTTTCATCACGTTGAATACTCCTTACCAATTCCTTCTTGCTTGCAAATTTTCTTTTGAAAAATCAACTGATAGTCTTATAGGCATCCCTTTGTAGGTAACTCTCTGCTTTTCTCTTGCTGCTTTTAAGATTCTCTCTTTATCTTTAACCTTTGGCATTTATAATTCTTAATAGTAATTGGAGCACAGCATCTTAGAATTTGAAGGGACAATCTTAGAAGTCATTTAGTCTAATCTTCTGTTCTACCAGACACCCAGTAGATAATTATCCTGTCTCTGATTGAGTGTTTCCAGTGATGGATCGCTCACTTCTAATAGAACAGCTCATTTAATTGTTTTGCAGCTGCAAGTTATTTTCAGGTCTTGCTCTTTCTCCTAGTAAATAATGACAATAATAACTTACATGTGTATTGTTTTGCCATTTACAAACACTCTCACATACATAATCTCATTTAGTCCTCATGAGTTCTTACTTAGCCTTATGAAATAGATTATATAAATTCTATTTTATAGATGAGAAAATGGAGGCTCAACTTTAGTGAATTGCCCAGGGTCTCAAAGCTATAAACTGATGAAGTCAAGATTTGAATCCTAGCTTAATGGCCCTTGTATTAAACAACAGCTGCCAGTTATTCCTTGGCCTGCTCTTTTATGCCTCACTAGCAAACCTAATCAACCTTTCACATGACAGTTCTTCAAATAATTTTAGATAGCTCTTGTGTCCCTTCTAAATGTTCTCTTTTCCAGGCTAGACATCCTCAGTTCTTTGAATTGCTTCTGATGTTTCAGACCCTTTACCATCCTAGTATTCTTTTTATGGACTCACTCCTGTTTGTCTAAAATGCTTTATAAAATGTGCTGTGAAAAAAAGTTAATACACTCCAAAAGTAGTCTGATGAGTCCAGGGGATAGCTGGATTATTTCTCTTGTGTATTAGCGGATGCCCCTCTTCTTCTTGGAATTTTTTTTTTAAATAGTAGCCACATTGACTACTAAATGTTGGCTGAGCATATGGTCAGCTGACATCCATACAAATTTCAAATTCTATTCCTGTTCAATTGATTGTCTAAATGGAAATACAACAACTTGAATTCATCCTTATTACATTTTATCTAGTCAGCTTTGATTCCTCATTCCAGCCTGCCAATATCCTTTTGAATTAAGTTTCTGCCTCCCAATACATTTACTTCCCCTCCCAGCCTGCCTTCCATGTCTTTCCTCTGATCATTGATAGAAAAGTGGAATAGGACTGGGACACGAGCAGACCCTGAAGCAAAATTTTGGATGGCAATGGGAAGATAAGCTGAAATGTTTTACTAAGAATAAGTATGCATGAAGGTTCAAGGTCCCAATCCTACCTGCCAGTCTGGCTGGCCACTCTTGACTGAACCTCACATTTAAGAGCTACCCTCCCATGTTTTTCCACATGTTCTGTCTTTTTAAACCTTTTTACTTAGATATAGTTAAAATACAAACAGTTATATATTCGTAGATGCATGGATAAATAAAATGTGGTATATATACACACAATGGAATATTACTGAGTCTTAAAAAAGAAGGAAACTCTGCCACTTGTGACAGTATGCATGAGCCTGGATGGCATTATGCTAAGTGGAATAAGCCAGATCTAGAAGGACAGATACTATGATACAGCATATAGGGGGAATCTTAAAATAGTCAAACTCTACATTTTCTTTAACTGGAAAGTTTATCATTGTTGCTTAGAATTTTGTCACATGTAGTTCCCCTTATTATTTTGAAGTTTCTTCCTTCTTTGTAAAATAATTAATTAATTTTTTATTGTTGTTCTATTACAGTTGTCCCAATTTTTCCCCTGTTGCTCTCCACTGCCCTGCCCTCTCTTCCTTCATTTTTAACTTTATCTCCACCTTATCTAAGGTATGGAATAGTCATAAGCCAGTATTGTTTCAGATCATGTTGTTAGCTGAATGAGAATTCCAGCAGATGTTTGGATGATTGTCTTCTCCATTACTGTATATCTTTCCTCTGTTTCAATTTTGTGTTTTGTGTTATGAAAGTTCTGGCTATAACCTGTGTCTGGCTAAGAAGTCTGTAACATACTACTGCAAAGATGTAACTTCTGTTTCCCCTCCTTTTCTTTTTCATGGGAATGCTTTCCACCACACATTTACACTCAGGTTTATGGATTTCCATATTGCGGCCTTTCCCTTTGAACAAAGTATATAATTCCATTACCATAATTCAATCATAAATACCATCTCACCAAGACTCAGGCATACCTAGAGGATCATATATTTACCTTTATTAAATTTAGAAATGATTTCAAAATTACAGAAAAATTTCAAGACCAGCACAAAGAATACCCAAATACTATTTACCCAGATTCAACCATTGTTAATATTTTGCCCAATTTCCTTTATCATTTGCCGGCTTTTTCTATGCCTCTCATTTTTCTTAACCATTTGTAAGTAAATTGCATACATGATGGCCTTTTACCCCTAAATTCTTCAGTGTTTCCTAGGATAAGGAAATTCTCTTACATAACCACAGTACGGTTATCAACTTTAAGAGATTTAACATTGGTGCAATACTTTTATCTAACTCACCATTTATATTCCAATCTTGACAGTTGACCCAATAATATCCTCTATAATATATAAAGGACCCAATATTGTCCTTTATAGTCTAGGATTAGGTATTGCATTTAATTGTCATATTTCTTTTTTTTTTTTTAACAGTTATATAGATTTAGTTATTTGCAGATTTCTGTTGTTAAGTCTTATGCTCTTTAAAACACCCACAAACACATATCCTTGCCTACCTCTCTTCTAGACCAGGCTAGTTTTAGGAAAGTTAGAGAAACCGTTTCCCTACTTTCCAAACACACTTCAGCTTTACCAGTAGCTGCCAATCACTCAATCCTGATTGGGGAGGTCCTTTCTGTGCTGTGGTGCCCTCCAGCTCTCAATGCAGAACCGCCTGGATTCTCAGCCTCCTTGCAAACTGCCTTCTTCCTGCAAACCACATGGATCTTCTCTCCTTCTCAAAACTGCATGGCGAGAGCCTCTTAAAGCAGCCTGGAGACCCCTTCTCCAAGCCACATGGAGAAGGCCCCTTCACCAAGCCACGTGGAGGGAGCACACGAGAGAGCGAGAGAGCGAGAGCCCGAGAGCGAGAGCGAGAGAGCGTGCGAGCGAGATTGCGAGAGAGAGCTAAAATGTCCGCAGCTGCTTATATATCCCTGACTGCGTCCTCTGACACAGTGGGCATTGCAAACATTCTGACCATTCACAGAACCCCACGTAGGCTCTGTGTGCTTTCCATACCATCCCCTGGTTCAAGACTCCTCCCATCTACCTGAGGCTTTGGATGCATTAAAGCCATTTTGCATAAGAAAGACATTGGCCACCAGCCTCAGGCATGTGGAGGCATTATGAAAGCTGCTTCCTTCTCCCCATCCCCCAGCAGCAAACTCTGGGGATTTTTGGACTCCCCTGTTTCTGTAACAGTTTCCCCCCTTTCAGACTAAGACCCTTTATAATCTTATAAAGGACAATGGGCGAAGGTCTCATGCTCCTCTAACTGCTTCCTGCTGGACATGGTCGTCGTCCTACCTACCCTTGGGTCTAGAAATCCCTAATAAGAGTGGGGATGTAGGGGAGGGTGCCCTTCCCACATGGGGAAGAATCTTGCAGAGTCCAGGTCAGTTGGCTATTCCTGGGTAGCAGCATGCTTGGTTTCCAAGGGCTGGTACTGCTGGACAAGCTGGCATTCTTGTCGTATTCTGAGGGCAACAGATTTGGCAACAGGGTTAAAAAAACACAATTCAACCTATAACCACTATATACAAAAGTTAGGGATTAATTTTTCAATGTCCCACATTAGAAAAAAAGAAATGGCTTCTTTGGAGGAAGGTGTGCAGGGCATGTCACACCTGTCCAAAGCCCTTTTGCCCACTATACTTAGCTTGGGCTGAGGGGTATAAATTTTGGATTTCCCCCCTCTCAGACCTCTGGGCCTTTTCTGTCCAAGCCATTACAACAGAAAAGAAACCAGTTTTAAAGTGAAGCCCACAGACCATCCCATACTTCACCAACTCAGCCACTTAGTTCAGCCAAACCGTTGAGTCTCAAGAGGTGGCAAGGCAGATGGGCTTCTTAAGTGAGGCCTATATGTACAGATAATCACTCAGGTAGAGATCAAAGGCTTATGCCCCAAAATGGCAGTATACCTATGAGGCTCAGTGTCCAAATCACAACCTTCATGCGGGCTCTGGAGGGAGAGACCCATTTCTCCTCCTGCAGAAGTGGAGTCATTGGCTTTGCAGTCACTTCAGAGGCCATAACCCTAATTGTCATATTTCTAACCTCCTTTAATATGAACAATTTCCTCAGCTTTGTCTTTAATGACATTGACATTTTTAAGTGCCTTTTTATTTCTTTAATATGCTGTTCCTCATTTTTGGTTTATCTGATGTTTCCTCATGATTATATTCTGATGATGCATTCATGATTGGAATACCACAGAAGAGACATGTCCTTCTTAAGACATCACATCTGGAGGCACATCATATCCACTTTTCCTTCATTGGCAATGCTAATTTTCATCACCTGGTCAAAGGTGTTGACTGATATGTTCACTGGGTACTGTTTTCCTTTTGCAACTAATAAGCAATTTGTGCAGTAATACTTTAAGATCATGAATATATCTTGGTTCATCATCAAACATGTCCCATCATCACTCCTGTTTTAACCTCAGTCAATAATTCTTGCCCGATCAGATCTTTGCTCTGATGATTGCAGTGATGATTTTCTAACTGAGCATTCCCTCCTGCATTTGCAAGCTGGCACTCTGCATTCTACTGTAAACAAAAGCCCCACCCTCTACTTGTTTGTTTATTAATCTGCATATTGGTATGGACTCCTGAATTCTTTTTTCAATGGTTGATAATTATTTACTGTCCTTACTTATTTCAGTACTCAGATTGCTTAGATTTAGCCAATGGAATCTGACTCCTGGGTCTATATTTTCCCATCATTTTCTTGAGCACTTCCTTACTTTCCAACATAGCAAGAGGTTCTGGGCTAATTTTGAATTTATCCTGCCCAGTTTTTAATAAGCCATTTTCCTAACAAACCCTGGTTCCTTTTAGGAGGAGAATGTTATTAGAGACCAAGATGTGGAGACTAGAAATACACACATCCACCCATGTACATATACATATACACACATAATACAGGGTGGGCAAAAGCAAATTTACAGTTGTTCATATGGAAAATAATATAATAATTAATAAATAATAGTACAAGATTAAACTCTTTCATGTACTCACAACTGTAAACCTACCTTTGCCCTCCCCTATATATATACACATATACTTAACATGTGTGTACATATGTATGCACATGCACATACACATACATATATATTTTTTAGATATCATGAGTTTCTACCAGTACCTCCAATTCCAGTCCATCCCCACAGGTTCTTTCTTACCTTTCCCAATTTCATATTTATATATTCCTACTTCAACAATGAGAACCCTGGCTCCCAACATCAATACATGTACTCATCTACTCACTCCCATAATATATCAACAATAGCTTCAGAATTTGCTTTGCCCACACCACTACAAAATCAAACAATAGTTCAAAACTTGTTTGCAATTCTCCTCTTGCCCCCATCCCTTTGGTGTGGTTATTTTTAATCTGAAAATGCAGTTGGGTTCATTGTTTCAGTTTGCCTACAGTTTTAGTCCTCAGCCTTCCCGTATCCTTTTAATTCTGTTTCCCCACTCCCATCCCTTGTAGGTAATCAACTTCATTATTTTCTGCTTTTTCCTTCCTGTTGTTATTGCTGTTTTATAATTCCAGGCAAATGTATGTATGTTTTCTTATTTGCCTTTCTTTATTGAAAAAAAGCATATTATATATATATATATATATATATATATGCTCTTATATAATTTACTTTATTCAATTAACAATATACCCTGGAAATTACTGTATATCTACTCCTAGAGATCATCCTCATACTTTTTTACAGCTACATAATACTTCATTGTGAAATCTGTTTTGTTTTGCATTGCTGTAAGTATGTCTGGAAGGTCATATATTTCCTTCTTTGTATTAAAATTCCATATATAGTTTATTATTCATACTATGCATTGGTACATAGGCAGCCAAACCCTCAAACACTGTCTCTGATTTGTGTCCTTTATTGTCTTTTCCTAAGAATCATTAAGCATTTGCCCCAATTATTCTTCTTTCTATAGCATATCTGTTTGCCCTCCACTGTGCTTCTTTTTCTAGTTTTAATTCAGAATTTTTATACTTGCCACTCAAATTAGTTATAAACCCTCCAGATCAGATTGCTTTAAAAAATTAATTTGTTTTTATTTTCAACCTCACTTAATCCATTTACTACAGCTGCATAGAACTGACTAAATCCGCTGCTCATTTTCATTGCCCTTCCCTTTCTGCCCTCTGATAGATTGTGTTTAAAAAGCAGTAGTGTCTGAAAACAAGATAACAGAAGAAACATAGTTAATCCACAGACTAGAATGTTGATTTTTATTAAAAGTTAGCCAAATACTTGTTTTTAATTATGTACATTTTTCTCTGTTTAAGTCAATGTTTATGGTCTAAAGATTTTCAAAGGCAGAAACCTAGCTCTCTTATCCTTTTCCCTACTTGGACAGAAGATTCCAGACAACAGTGTATTTCTGGGCCATCCAACCTTGAATGGCTATTGGAATCAGAACCCAGAAGGGATAAAACTGTAGTGTCAAGTGAAGAGATGATATTTTGCTTTGGTTATCATGTCACCTCCTTGGCTTCTCTGTGATACCTTGAAGTCCAACTAGTCTTGGAAGTAAGAATGAGGATGGAGTAAGATAATTGAGTCATAAGCCCTGAAAGAGTTGTTACCTTACAGAGACAACAAAACATTGTTGTTCACCCTGTGACTTGTGATGTAGTGGAGAGAACAGCACACTAGGAATAAAGTGATCAGGGTTTTACTCTCATCACCATCACCAGTTCTCTGTGGCTTTGGGCAAGTCACTTTTCTTCTTTGCATTTTAGTTTCCCATTTGTGAAATGAGGGAAACATGGTTCTAGGTGTCCTTTCAGCTTTGAGGTTCAATATTCCTGTGCTCTGCACAGGACTGCTTCATCCATACGAGGCCAGACTCAGCTCTCAGAGGATTGGACCTTTGTGAAGAAGATCTAGAGACTCCACAAAAGATATGTTTCTGTGATTTTTGTAGGGTACTTTTTCCTATATTATTTGGAAGAAAATTGGAGTAGCCTAACTTTTACTAGTGATTGTATTTAATTATCAGAAGCAAGGTATCAGATATGAACCTAGCTGTATGGGAGGAAGGAAACAGAGGAGGTTTATATCACTATGTCTTCCGGGAATCAAAAGGAAACAAACTAAAATTCACTTTTGTTGAGCTTATGATGAATTTTCAGTGTGCTTCTTATCCTATTTCTGTTACCTTCTGGTTAATGTCCTTGTCTTTCCACGTGTTACAGGCCTGTATAATTCGGTGGATAGCTGGATGATTGTGCCCAACATTAAGCAGAACCATTACACAGTACACGGACTCCAGAGTGGGACACGCTACATCTTCATTGTTAAAGCCATAAACCAAGCAGGCAGCCGGAACAGTGAACCTACCCGACTGAAAACAAACAGTATGTTATGGTGATTGTGAAAGGAGACACCAGAATCCCCTCTGTGCTGGGGAATACACTTAGCCTGAGCAGACATCCACAGCTGTTCAAGAAAGCAGAGGCCTGAGATAGAGGAGCTTTACTGTTATAGTTTGTGCTCTGGTCAAGGGGTTTGTTCAAACCTTTGGAATATATATGGACACAGATATACATAGAATAGCTGGTGGATTGGGAAGATGTTATTTAAGAATTTTTCGTTGCACCCTACCCTCATGCTTGGGGGAGAGTTGGGTAAAAGAGTACTACAGACATGTGCTGCTTAACAATGGGGAAACATGCTGAGAAATGAATCATTAGGTAATTTCGTAATTGTGAAAACATCATTGATAATACTTACAGAAACCCAGATGGTATAGCCTACTCCACACCTAGGCTATATGGTATACCACTGTCCTATATATGATTCATCATTAAGCGAAACGTCGTTTTGTGGAGCATGACTATATTTGTGATAATCTGGTAAAATTCTACTATAGAGAAGCCATACTTGTTAGAACACTTTTGACTGCAAATGACAGAAAATTCAATTAACTTAGCTTAACAAATAGTTGTTTGTTAGTAGCTTAAACAAAGTATTTTTTTCTCTTTCTAATATAGCAAGAGGTTTGAAGGTAGGGCTGTTACAGCAGTTTTGTGATGCTGTAAAAGACCCAGGCTCCTCTTTTTCTATATTGGCTTTTTGCCACATGATCACAGTATGGCCAATGCAACCTCTAGATGTCATACATTATTTTCTTTCAAGATAGGAAGAAGGGGAAAGGGTTAGTGTAAATGATGAGTATTCCTTTTATCAAGAAAACATGCACTTTCTCAGAAGGTTCTCCCACCCTGTCTGACTTCTGCTTCCAACTACTTACATCTTATTAGCTACCTGTAACAACAAGGGAGGCTGAGTGCTGGAGTATTTAGCTTTTCTGGCCTCTATAGTGAAAGCGAGTAAGGGAGAAAAAGTAGGGAATGGATGTTGTGTTCGCCAATAATGTCTGTCACACACGAATTTTGTATAATACAGCTCTTGACACACACAGCAATTGGTTCTTAGTAACTTGGTTTAATCATATGACTATAAGGAATTCTCTGTTGTGAATGATCCTATCCAACAAATATTTTATCTGGTTATTGATGACACAATAGTCACTCTAATGAAGTTACCTAATTATATTATTTACATCTCAGTTGTAAGAGGGCAAAAAAAAAATTGTCCTGTTGCTGAGTTATTCTGAACTTTGTTCTATCACCCAGCAGCAACTATTTCATCAATTCTCTCACTTTGTCTCACCTTAAACACTTCTTTCCCTAAAATCCATTCAAATACCAAATCATGCATTGAAATAAAAGCAGTACAGAACACATTTGAGATCCTGAGAGTCCTCTTTTAATTTGACAATATATGAAGGGGGAAGTATATTCTTATTTTATTGAAAATAGTGTCTTCTAACCCTGGCTAGTGTGGCTCAGTAGATTGAGTGTCGGCCTGTGAACCAAGTGTCACTGGTTCTATTTCCAGTCGGGGCACATAACTAGGTTGCACGTCAGGTCCCCAGTTGGGGGTGCGAGTAAGAGGCAACCACACAGTGATGTTTCTCTCCCTCTCTTTCTCCTTTCCTCTCTCTCTAAAAATAAATAAAAAATAAGTAAATAAATAAACAAACAAATTTAAAAAAAATAAAATAGTGGCTTCTGTGGGGTAAAATGGGACAACTGTAATAGAACAAGAATAAAAAATGGGAAAATAGAAGAAAATGATAGTGTCTGACCTGCTTCCTTAATATAATCAAACAGCAGCCAACTTGCACTGACCCAAGAATAATCATCACATTGAGGCTTCTCTGGTAGTAATGTTCCTGGAGGACTAAGAACTCTTAAATAAATCCTCATGCATTTTCTTTTTTCTACTTTTTTCAGGCCAACCCTTTAAACTGGATCCCAAAATGACTCACAAGAAGTTGAAGATCTCCAATGATGGATTGCAGATGGAGAAGGATGAAAGCTCTCTGAAGAAGAGCCATACCCCAGAGAGGTTCAGTGGCACAGGGTGCTATGGGGCAGCAGGAAATATATTCATTGACAGTGGCTGTCACTACTGGGAGGTGGTCATGGGTTCCTCAACGTGGTGAGTGGATCTCACTTTTCTTTTCTCTCCCTTGTTGTTAGGCTTCTGGGAGAAACATTTCTATAACACAAACATAATACCAGTAAGTCACGGTTAAAATACCATGATGAAAACTACTCCTAGAAAAATATGCCAGCTTTTTAAAATAAAATAATGGAAAATATACTGAGCTAGGAGTTGGAAATTACTACATCACTCTAATTGCTAACGTTTTAAAGCTCTAGTAGTATCAACATTATGGATCTAACTATAAACCATTTAAAGAAGAAACATGTGTCCTATTTCTTATATAGTCTGTATAGTATTAAGCACAACTCAACTCATTAATAAATGTTTATTTCTGTCTCCTTTCCACTGTCTCACAGGTATGCAATTGGCATTGCTTACAAATCAGCTCCCAAGAATGAATGGATTGGCAAGAATGCCTCTTCATGGGTTTTTTCTAGATGCAACAGTAACTTTGTAGTGAGACATAACAACAAAGAAATGCTGGTGGATGTACCCCCACAGTTGAAGCGTCTGGGTGTCCTTCTGGACTATGACAACAACATGCTGTCTTTCTATGACCCAGCTAACTCTCTTCATCTTCATACTTTTGATGTGACCTTCATTCTTCCAGTTTGTCCAACATTCACAATCTGGAACAAATCCCTTATGATCTTGTCTGGCTTGCCTGCCCCAGATTTTATTGATTATCCTGAGCGCCAGGAATGCAACTGCAGGCCTCAAGAATCCCCTTATGTTTCTGGGATGAAAGCTTGCCGTTAAGTTTCAAGTGAGCATATAATTCATTGGCTTTCCAGTTCAGCAGTTCTTCCTCTCCTAAACTTCAGTTAGTGTCCAATATACAAGATAAAAAATAAAGTTCATTTGCAGCATCCAAAATAACTAGATATTATAGATTTAATTTTTGTGCATCAAAGCTTGTATTTCAATTAATGTTTTGAGTTTCTCAGAACAAATTATCTGGGTTCAAGCCATTGGAGAAAAAATTTAGAGAATGCCTCTTTTGTCATTGGAGAACTAAAAATTTTCAGTGATTTAGAAGTATAAATTGTACTGAAAGAAATTAGGGCAATTCTTGGTAAAAATGTAGAATGATACTCTGAACGAGGGGTTAGCCAGCCAGAAAGGAGGGTGTCAGCTTTTCTAGTACTGGCCAATTTGGCCTAGTAGAATTTTGAAGTGTTTAAATGATTGCTTATAATAATAGATTATAATAGAAATCTATAATCAAGGATTTGTTATAAAGAAAATATGTATATGTATATAATTATAAAATGAATAAACTGTATTTATTCATTTTATATGTTTCATATACATAATAAACTTTTTAATTTGTTCATTTGGGTGAGAAATATACTGGAAGGGAAAATAAATTATACCATTCATTTTTGTCCCCTACAGGGAACATCAAAATCAGTCAACATTACTCACCTCTCTCCATTCGTCCCTCTTTCCCCCCTTCTGTCACATTCATACACATGCAATAATGATGTAGATGATAGGAAGAGCTCTAGGTTGAATTAGGATAGATTGAGGGACAATACTGCACAAGAGATACTATTGCTAGATAGAAAGTTGATCCAGACAGAAGTGTTATATGTAGCAGTTTCATCGATACTACCTAATAGAGGAGGTTCCTTTGAATTGTTAAAAATTCTGTCACAGGATATTTCAAAACATAGGTTTATTTTTCGATCTCAAGTACATACAGTCACTAAAATTATGCTAAAAAATAATGGATGTTCTTTAAGAACCTTCTTTATTTAATCAGAATGGAGTGTTATAGATATAACTATTTGCACATAAATGTACTTGAATTTTCTTAAGAATGCCTGAAAACAATTTGTCTTCTTAAACAGGTTAAATAGTTACTCCTTTTGCATTCTTGTTTATACTCTTTATCTGCTTATCCAACCCTTCATTGCAAATGCAGTTATAAACTTCACCCCAGTCCTCATCACTACTGTTGAAGGGAATCAAGCTTTATGGTCGGTGCTTTTGTCAATTTCACTGCAGGGATTAGGGATGTCAGAACCAGAACTTTTTCCTTTCCAGGAACTGAGTCTGCTTCAAGGAATCTGCTTTTGGGGATTTGTGAAAACATTACTGTTATACAAAGTGGTAGCTGTAATAAGCCCCCAGATTGGAGACTTGAAACAAAGCCAAAACTTCTTTCCTCTTTCTTTCCAATACCTTGGTGGATATTGATTCATTCAACAAACTACTGGATGCCAGGTACCACACTGCTGCTGAAATACTGATAAAACCCAGTTTCTGCTGTCAAACAGCTTACTATTTTATAGGAGAGATGAAGTAGCTATATAAATCCTCTAAATAAGACTTTTGTATTGTCTGTTCACCTAACATGGAAAGCAAGCTGGAGGCAGATACAGATAGCAGGCTCAAACTTAAATATCTAGTAACAAAGTGAGTTTTTTGGTTAAAAAAAAATGTACTTACTGCTAAATCAGAAAATGAGCAACCTCAATAAGATTATGCAGTGCTGGGAAATAGCTTTCTGTAATGGAGAGCTCATTGCCTTTAGAAAAAAATAGTCATTGTTCCTCTGCCATTTACTAGCAGTATTACCTAGGGCAAGTACTTCATTTCTCTGAGATTCTGTTGCCTCTTTTGTAAAGTACCTATCCAACAAGGCTGTTGCAAAGATTTTAAAAGATAGCACATGTAAACTGCAGAGCACAGCACCTGGCATTTAGTTAAGTGTATAATGATTATTAAACCACCCCCACCTCTCCAAGCCCCTGCCCCATTAGTGTAGTGGTGCTTTGAAATGTATGCCTTTCATTTCCAAGTTACTCTGGTCTCCCTTATGGCATATCCTCAAATTCTTAAACAAAACAAATGATTTCCCCCACTTCATAAAACCTTTCACTGTCCCCATCCCACCCTGTAGCACTCAATAGAAGGTCCCAATTACTTAAGGTTTGGCTTTTCAGGTCTCTGTGTTTTCCCAGCTTCATCTTTCATGTCACTTTCTCCCTCACAGTGGTTACCCTAGCGCAGCTTAACTATTTACATAAGTTGTTCTCTGGGCCTAGAACAGAGACATTATAACATTTTTTGACATCCACGGGAAATAAACAGTAGTAATGTTTCTCAAGGGAATAGAATGAAAATACTATAAGTGCAAAAAAAAAAAAAAAAAAAAAAAAACACCAAACTTCTCCAGCTCCACCCCAGTCCAATTTCCTTTACCTTGTCCTTGGGTCTCCCAGCCATTTATTTTTTGCGCCCTTTAGATTTCAGTGCCTTGAGACAAACTTTCAACTTCCCCATCCTACTTTTGAGTCTGTCCTGGACTACCTTTTCCCATCCTCACCCCTCTTAAATTAACTTCTGACCCTCTAGATTGGGTATGTTCTTCTCTTCCCATGACATCCTGAACATTCCCACCCCGCCTTCCTCAGTAATAATCATACTGGATAGCAATGTTTTTCAGAGTGTGGTCCTGAGACCACTTGTTAGAATCACTTTTGGTGTTTGTTAAAATAATTGATCCCTAGAACACACTCATGGTCTACTTAATTAGAGTATCTGGACACATGGGTGAAATTTTACCTTTTTTACAAACTTTACATTTTTTACAAGCTCTTCAGGTAATTCTGATGCACACAAATGTATAATGTATAATAATCATCTTCCCTACTAGACTATGAACACCTTGAGGGAAGGGACTGTGTCTTTTGTTTTTGTTGTATTTTTAACACCTGACATAGTGTGTGGAACAGAACAATTGTCTGGCTAGTCTTTATTGAACAAATGTATAAATGAATGAATAAGTGAATAATCTAAGTTACCGGTGTTTATTGTCCTGGGCAAAAAAAGCTTGATTACATCTCCATTTGAGTTATACTGGTGTTATTTTGCAGATTTCCCAGGACTCATATACATAAATGAGTATCGTCCTCCTCAAAAGTTCTTTGGTAATTGACTTGGGGAATTGTCTGGAGTATGTGGCACCCTCTTTTCAATCACTTTTCAATATTCCAACTTTGAAGTTTTGGTTATAGTCAAAAATCACTCAGAGCTACGCCTACTGAATAAAGTAGAAAATAAAACCGGGTTTGAGGTAAGCACTGAAGTTTCTGAGTCAACTAATGAAATGAAAATTATTTTCCAAGAAACAACATGATAACAAGGTACTCAGTGAAAGTGTGGTGAGTCCCAGATATTTACTTCAGTAAACTTAAGACTTTCATAGGATACTGGCAATGCCAGGAACCTTAAGAGAAGTCATTGAGTACCTTCAGCTGAATCCAGTTGAATAAAGGGAATAAGACCTGTATTTAATACCTTCAAGGAAGGTAACTCCGTAAGTTTTCATTGTTGCTCTACTAAATTGATTCTACCACAGTCCTTTCTGCTAGCAAATCATTCTGTCTACAATTTATGCTTATTTCCACTTTTATACTGTCTTATTGAAGAAAGCACAAAAATAATAAAAAATAAGGTTAAAACTGTTTTGAGTATATGAAAGAAAATTTAATGCTACATTGGGGTTCTGGCTTCTTGTAAGTAAGAGTAACTGCATCTGTCTATGTTTTTTATCATGCAATTACATTGTGTAATTTTGGATGCAGTGATATTCAGATGGCAGCAAAATCACTCACATATTCTTTTCAGCTAAAATACACTAGGTGAATTTTCTAAGTTTCCATGGTTTACATATTTATATATGACTATATGGAGCAATCCATGGATGGACTTCTTAAAAGGTTCCAACATTTGACACCCTTTCCTTCACAAAATGGATAATGTGAGCCTGCCTGATGGATAAGAACCACTCCCTCAATTACTTCAATCCCTGAAGCCAATTGCAGCCTTGGAGCAATTGGGCTGTATTTGGCTGTGTATTACAGGTTGGCCAGGTTGAATGCCATCAGGTCAGGTAAAACTGCTTTTTATAGTCTCATCTTCCAGCTTCAGACAAATGCTGTGTTTTTGTTCGCTAGAATATTTATTAGACTACTGTTGGACTATTTTTCATTAAACATTGTACCCCAAGATTGTTTTTACTGAAAACTGGCCCAATAGTGCCTCTCCTAGTGACATAAATCTGAGCATCTGTGGATTACACAGCCTCATCCCTCTGAAGCATCCCAACCCATCCAAAATGCTATATTATGAATTTAATAAATATATATGTATTAATGAGTTTTTGATTGTCTCTTACTGGAGTTTAAAGTGGGGGGAATTAAAGACAGCCACAAATTACTGGAATTGTCTAAATGATTTGGGGAAAATAGGTGAAGGTTTGGGCTGAGGGGATGCAGTGCAAATGAAAATTGAGATCCAATCATGAAGAATTTGGTTTTAGGAGCAGTATACATTCAGGAAGACTAATGAAATAAATGTATAAGTCCCAAAGAAACATGGCACAATTTCAGAGTTTGAGGCAGAAGGTGAGAATTAAGGAAAAACAAAGAAAATCCCAGTGCTGGAATCTATTGATTAAGGTCAGTGTAGGGTCAGGAATGAGCTGATTTGCTATTCAACTGCTGGTTTGTAGAAGGAGCATGGGAGGGTTAGGATATGCCTGTGAACTGGGTTTGGGTATACTTGAATCAGTGGTGGTTGCACTGAGACTAAAGTGGAGTATGTAATATGAGGCGAAGCAGGCTAGTCAAGGGTGGCAGCTAGAGGAGTGACTTGAAACAGGTTGTCATACCAAGAGCCTAAAGGAACTATATTCCAAAGACAAGAAGATTAAAATACAAAAGAGTCAAGAATTTGGAATGTTGGGGGTTAGTGGTCTAATTGGAGAGCAACATGAGCAAAGGCCAAATCTAGGGCTATTACCCACAGCTAAGATTTTATATAATTTTTTCGGTGTGATTTTTTAAAGAAAGGCTGGCTCCATTTAATGTGCCAGGCCAGAGCAGAAATTGTGTCCTTTATGTTCCCCCACCTAGTAATAGGGTTGGTCCTAAAGTCTCAGGGAACCTGAACCTTCAAGTTGCAGAGATGTGGTCTGTTACAAAGATTAGGAGTGAAAGAGGCCAAGTATGTTGTTACATGGATATTGCAAATGTATATAGCATGATAAGAATGCCTCTCCTCCACTGAATTTCTAGGAGTGGAGGATCTAGGTGGTCTTCCTATAACTGTTGGGCAAAATATACAAATTATAATTGTGACTGGTCTGACTTGGTCATTCAAGAGGCATTTATTGATCACTCTTTATGGTCCAAGTGCTCTTCTCATTTCTGTGGGGGCATATTAAGATGAAAGTATTCCTAATATTTATAATTTATTTGGGTACCCAGTTTAATAATTCTTCCCAGGTAGTTCTTGATCTATAACCTTGAGTTATTAGTGGTAGCTGAAAAAAGAAGCCTTTAATGTAAATGCTGGGATAAGAATGGAAGCTCTTACCAGACTTGTACATAGGAGATACTCAGTAAATGCTGGTCAAATAGAATTAGAACCTGATAAGCAGAATGGGAAGTGGACCACCTCTTACACTGTGAGGTTTGTTTTAGGCAAACTCTGTACCACCACTCCTATAATCCCCCCAGACACATATGTCTGGTCCAGCATTCACACAACTGCCTCTCAGTAAGAGGCTATTGTTCTTTTTTTTCTTTTCTTTTTTAACAGTTTATAACCTTTTATTTCTTTCTCTTAACATAATACATTTGAATTAATTCCATGTTGTGGCACAGATCAATAGTTTGTTCTGTTTTCTTTTTTCTTATTTATTTATTTTTTATTTTTTGGTTTTTCAATTACAGTTGTCCCATTTCTCCCCCATTTCTCTCCACCACCCAGCACATCCCTTCTCCCACAATCATATCCCTCCCCATTGTCCATGTTCATGAGTAATTTATACACATTCTTTGACTAAATCCTTCCCTTACTTATCCCCCTTCTCTCCCTTCTCCCTCCCCCCTATTGACTGCTATTCTACTCTTTGTTCTATTTAGTTCTTTTGCTTGTGTTGTTGTTTAGTTTCCTGTATTAGGTGATATCATATGGTATTTTGCTTTCTTTGCCTGGCTTATTTCACTAAGCGTAATTCTTTCTAGTTTCATCCATGTTGTTGTAAATGGCAGGAGTTCCTTCTTTCTCTCTGCTACATAGTATTCCATTGTGTAAATGTACCACAGTTTTTTGATCCACTCATCTACAGATGGACACTTAGGCTGTTTCCAGCAGTTAGCTATTGTAAACAGTGCTGCAATGAACATAGGGGTGCATAAGTTCTTTTGAATTGGTGTTTCAAGATTCTTCGGGTATAATCCTAGTAGTGGAGTCGCTGGTTCAAAAGGCAGTTCCATTTTTAATCTTTTGAGGTAATTCCATACTGTTTTCCATAGTGGCTGCACTAGTCTGCATTCCCACCAACAGTGCAGTAGGGTTCCCGTTTCTCCACATCCTCGCCAGCACTTGTTGTTTGTTGATTTGTTGATGATGGCCATTCTGACTGGTGTGAGGTGGTATCTCATTGTGGTTTTTACTTGCATCTCTCTGATGGCCAATGATGTTGAGCATTTTTTCATGTGCCTATGGACCTTCTGTATGTCCTCTTCGGAGAAGTGTTTGTTCAGGTCCTTTGCCCATTTTTTAATTGGGTTGTTTGTTTTCTTGATGTTGAGTTGTATAAGCTCTTTATATATTTTGGAGATCAGTCCCCTGTCTGTGATATCATTGGCAAATATGTTTTCCCATAGAAGTTAGTTCTTTTCACATCAAACTAAAGAGTTTCTGCTCAGCAAAAGAAAACATCAGCAAGAAGAGAAGGAAACCAACCATATGGGAAAACATATTTGGCAATGACATCACAGACAGAGGACTGATGTCCAAAATATATAAAGAGCTTATATGACTCAACATCAAGAAAGCAAACAACCCAATTAAAAAATGGGCAAGGGACCTGAACAAACACTTCTCCAAAGAGGGCATACAGGAGGTCCATAGACACATGAAAAAATGTTCAACATCATTAGCCATCAGGGAGATGCAAATAAAAACCACAATGAGATACCACCTCACACCAGTCAGAATGGCCATCATCAACAAATCAACAAACAACAAGTGCTGGTGAGGATGTAGAGAAATGGGAACCCTACTACACTGTTGGTGGGAATGCAGACTGGTGCAGCCACTATGGAAAACACTATGGAATTACCTCAAAAGATTAAAAATGGAACTGCCTTTTGAACCAGCGACTCCACTACTAGGATTATACCCGAAGAATCTTGAAACACCAATTCAAAAGAACTTATGCACCCCTATGTTCATTGCAGCACTGTTTACAATACTAAGTGCTGGAAACAACCTAAGTGTCCATCTGTAGATGAGTGGATCAAAAAACTGTGGTACATTTACACAATGGAATACTATGTAGCAGAGAGAAAGAAGGAACTCCTGCCATTTGCAACAACATGGATGAAACTAGAAAGAATTATGCTTAGTGAAATAAGCCAGGCAAAGAAAGAAAAATACCATATGATATCACCTAATACAGGAAACTAAAGAGCAACACAAACAAACAAACTAAATAGGCAAAGACTAGAATAGTAGTCAGTAGGAGGGAGGGGGGAGGGAGAGAAGGGGAATAAGTAAGGGAAGGGTCTAGTCAAGGAACATGTATGAATGACTCATGGACATGGACAACGGGGAGGGATATGATTGTGGGAGAAGGGATGGGCTGGATGGGGGGAGCAATGGGGGAAAAATGGGAAAACTGTAATTGAAAAACCAAAAAATTAAAAAAAAAAAAAGTTGGTTCTTTTCTAAATGTTTTGTAAAATTCGCCTGTGAAGCCATCCAGTCCAGGGCGTTTGTATGTTTGGAGATTTTTGACTACTGTTTCAATTTCCTTCTTTGTTATTGGTCTCTTGAGACTTTCCGCTTCTTCTTGATTCAGTTTTGAAAGGTTATATGTTTCTAGAAATTTGTCCATATCTTCTAGGTTGCCAAATTTCTTCCATACAGTTGTCTGTAGTAATTTCTTACTATCGTTTGTATTTCTGAGGTACCAGTGGTGATTTCCCCTCTTTCATTTCTGATTTTGTTTATTTGGGTCTTCTCTCTTTTTTTCTTGATGAGCCTGGCTAAAGGCTTGTCAATTTTGTTTATTTTTTCCAAGAACCAGCTCCTAGTTTCGTTGATCATTTGGATTGTTTGTTTGGTCTCTATGTCATTTAATTCTGCTCTGATCTTGATTTCCTTCCTTCTACTTGCCCTGGGCTTTGTTTGTTGTTGTTGTTCTAGTTCTTGTAGTTTTACGGTTAGATTTTTTATTTGAGATTCCTATATCCTTTTCAGATATGCCTGTATTGCTATGAACTTCCCTCTTAGGACTGCTTTTGCTGTGTCCCATAGGTTTTGGGTTGTTGTGTGTTCATTATCATTAGTTTCTAGAAATTTCTTGGTTTCTTCTTTGATGTCATTGTTAACCCATTCATTATTTAATAGCATGTTATTCAATCTCCATGAGTTTGGGTGTTTTTGAATTTTTTCCCTGAGGTTGATTTTTAGTTTCAAGGCATTGTGGTCTGAAAAGATGCTTGACATGATTTCAATTTTCTTGAATTTGTAGAGGCTTGTTTTGTGTCCTATCATGTGGTCTATCTTTGAAAATGTCCCATGTGCCTTTGAAAAGAATGTGTATTTTGCTTCCTTGGGGTGAAAAGTTCTATATATATCAGTTAAGTCTATGTGGTTTAGTGTGTTGTTCAGTGCCTGTATATCCTTGGTGTTTCTTTGCTTCGATGATCTGTCTATTGTCGATAATGGAGTGTTGAAGTCCCCTACTATGAGTGTGTAGTTGTTGATATCCTTCTTGTGGTCTTCTAGTATTTGCTTTATGTATTTGGGTGCTCCTATGTTGAGTGGATATATGTTTATCAGTGTTATATCTTCTTGATGGATTTTTCCTTTAAGTATTATGAAATGTCCTTCTTTGTCTCTTTAATGCTCTTGCTTTGAAATCCGTTTTATCTGATATGAGGACTGCTACCCTGGCTTTTTTTTCCGGTTCGTTTGTTTGGAATATTTTTTTACATCCATTTACTTTCAGTTTATGTAAATCTTTTGTTTTGAGGTGTGTTTCTTGTAGACAGCAAATATGTGGGTCCTGTTTTCTTATCCATTCCGTTACCCTATGTCTTTTAATGGGAGCATTAATCCACTTATATTTATGGTTATTATTGACGTGTGTTTATTCATTTCCCTTTGTACCTCTGTTCCTCTCCTCTTTTTTTCTATTTTTTCTTCTTTTTTCTTAGAACACTCCCTTTAGCATCTCTTGCAATGCTGGTTTGGTGGAGATGTATTCTTTTAGTCTTCCTTTGTCTGAGAAACTCCTTATTTCACCTTCCACTTTGAATGAGAGCCTTGCTGGGTAGAGTATTCTTGGTTGTAGGCCTTTGTTTTTCATTGCTTGAAATATTTTTGACCATTCCCTTCTGGCTTGCAGTGTTTCTGTTGAGAAATCGGTCGATAGCCTTATTGGAGCTCCCTTGTAAGTTACTTGCTGTTTTTCTCTTGCTGCTTTTAGGATTCTCTCTTTGTCTTGGAATGTTGCTATTTTAATTATGATGTGCTGTGTAGTGGGTTTTTTGGGGTTCCTCTTCATTGGAACTCTCTGTGCTTCCTGAACTTGCATAACTTTTTCTCTCATCAGGTTGGGAAAATTTTCTGTCACT
The DNA here is from genome assembly GCF_987537825.1 of Furipterus horrens. NCBI lineage: Eukaryota > Metazoa > Chordata > Mammalia > Chiroptera > Furipteridae > Furipterus > Furipterus horrens. The sequence goes on along the minus strand of NW_028327187.1, from coordinate 52,792,893 downwards.
ATTTCTCCTATCAGTTTTTCAATTTCAAACTCCTTTTCTTCTCCCTCTCTTATTCCAATGATCCTGATATTATTTCTTATCATGCTATCCTGTAATTCCCTTACATCTTGTTCATATTTTTTAAATCTTTTTTTCATTTTGCTGTATTACCTGGGAGTTTTTCTCTACATTATCTTCTAACTCACTAATCCGATCCTCTGCTTCGTTTAGTCTGCTTTTGACTGATTCTACTGTGTTCTTCAGTTCAGAGATTGAATTCTTCATTTCTTCCTGGTTCTTGTTATAGTTTCTATGTCTTTTTTTATGCTGGTATAGTTCTCTGCAAGTTCCCTGTAATTTTCTCGGAGCTGCTGGTAACCTCCTTGGAGGTTGTCATAGTTGTTTTTAAGGTTGTCATGTATATTGAGCTTCTTCACCACCATTGTTTTGAATTCTGTGTCTGACATTTGGGCTATGTCTATTTCATCTACCTCTCTCTCTGAGGATTTTTCTTTTCTTTTCATTGAGAGGTTATTTCTGCATCTTAACATGTTGGATTCTCCTTGTTTGTTTTTATTTTTTGGGTTTTTCAGCTTTGACTTCCCAACTTTGTGGTATGAGATTCTTTATAGGAGATCCTGGGGTTTCAGTGGTGCAGCCTCTTAGATCTCCTGAGCCTGATGTTCTTAGGTTACCCTTTATGTCATTTGTTTATGCTGTCTGGTTATATTTCAGATGCTCTTTTGTAGGATCTTCCTTCTGGCTAGTTGATTGAGAGTCACTCTGTCCACTTTGTCTTGAGTTCTCTTGTGCAGATTCTGTTAAAAACATAAACACACCGTCCAGGCAGGAGACCCACACCCTCAAAAATATCCCCCACCCTCTATCTCTCTATCATCAGCCAACGAGCCAGTAGTAATATAAATGTAGAGAGCTTAGAGCTTTTATACTATGGGAAGAATAGGTAAGAGTTGTTTTTAGGGAGGAAAAATATGTTTTTTTGAGAGAGGGGATGATAGATTAATAATAGTTGAGACTATGCAAAACAGTAGGTCATATTTACATTGTATGTTAATAAAAATAGCAGAAAAGTATGGAAAAATGCAGAATATAGTGAGAAAGTGGGATTGTATAGTATTGGGTTTATATAGTAATTATATTATATTTATTTAGAGTGAAAGGGAGGCTAAACTAGACACACAAACAAACAATGATTAAAGAGGAAGGATGAGGAGGAGAGATTATATGAAACAAATTAGAGATATAGTTTTTTTTTCTTTTTTTTCCCCCCTTCCTCTCTTCTCTCCTTCCTTCCCTTTTTTAAGGAAGGGAAAGAAAAAGAAGGGGAAAAAAAGGAATGTTTTTACTCAGTTTGGCCTTCATGTGTCATCTTCTTTTTCTGGGTCCCCAGCTCATCTAATGTGGCGGGTCAGAGGTTCTTGTTCCTTGCAGCAGTGGTGAGTGCCCGCGGTGGCCGACACAGTGTGCTCCCTTGGCGCCCACTGGAGCCAGCTGAGGTGCCTTTGTGCGCACAGGGTGGCCCAAGAGCTTGCCTCGGGACTGTGGAGCCTCAGTCTGGTAGCTCGTCTCTTGCCTCCCAGGGCAGGGTCCCAGACACTCGGGCACAGTGGAAGTGAGCGATTGGCACCTATTGAAGCAGGGCCAAGGTGCTTCTGCACTCGCTTGCCCTTATGCACGCAAAGTGGCCCGAGAGCTAGCCTCAGTCCCACAGAGCCGAACTGCGCTCCGGGAGTTGGTCTCTTGCCTCTTAGGGCGGGGCCCTGGACACTTGTGCACAGTGGAAGTGAGCGTCTGTGAGTTGCTGCCACCTGCTGTTCCCATGCCACAGCCGCCTGCTGTTCCTGCACCATCTGGGCGGGCATGAGCGGAGCCAAAGCAAGTGGTCTGCGTTTCGGCCTCAGGCCTGGTTCCCACTAGAGCTGGCTATGGGTGTCTGTGCACGGTCTTCTGTGTGTTCAGTGGGCCCTCCCTTTGCCCGTTGGGGCACTGATCTTATGTTTGTTGGGGCATGTCTGAGGGGCACCTGGACTCGCGGCCGCGCACCTGGGCCAGTGAATGAGGGCACTTCCCTATGTGCAACCGCGTGACCCAAGGGGAGGGTTGGGGAGTGGACGAGCGCACCTCTGCGCCTGCGCTCCTCAAAAATGTCCTACCACCCCCAATCTTTCCACCCCTCTCCGCAGTCCACAAGAGAAAAATATAAAGGAGAATTATGTTCTCACTTGCACAGCAGTACGCTGTCTCCTGTCCTTCAGGGCCAATGCCACTTGGTCGAGTCCCGTTTCTGCCAGTGGACAGAGATTTGCTCTCCTCCTGACTCCTCTTTGGGAAAGACTGTGGTCGCCAAAAGGCCTTTGTGTCCTCCCAGCTACAGCTCAGGCAGCCACCCCAGTCAGGAATCCCGTCTCGTCCCTTTTTTCTCCACTATCCTCACTAAATAGGTTGTTTCCAGATGGTTTTTCTCTAATCCAGCAGTGACAAGGCTTGACTCCTGCCAGTGTCCAGCTGCTCACTGAGATGTTCTGTCTGCAATTAGTTGAAACTATAGATTGATCTCGGGATCCTGAAAGCGCAGCCTCCCCTCACTCCTCCGCCATCTTCTCTCTCTCGAGGCTATCGTTCTTTAAAGCCAGTCTGCTTCAAAGAAAACAACTAGAAGAATTAATAAATTAGCTATCAATAATGTACAGCCAGAGTGTAAAGTCCCAGAAAATGGAATTTGGGCTGACTTTCTCTTTGCTGTACAGTGGTGGGAAAAAGCCGTTATGATCTGCACATCTTTTTTTTTAAGATACAATGTTTTATACCTGACTTCTGTGGCTCAGTGAATTGGGCGTCATCCTGCAAACTGAAAGGTCACCAGTTCAATTCCTGGTCAGAGCACATGCCTGGGTTTCAGGACAGGTCTCCAGTTGGCAACCAATTGATGGTTCTCTTGCACATCAATGTTTCTCTCCCTCTCTTTCTTCCTCCCTTCCCTGGTCTCTAAAAATAAATAAAATCTTCTACATTTAAAAAATTTTATTTTTCAATTACAGTTGACATTTAGTATTTATTAATGTTAGTTTCAGGTGTGCATCATTGTGGTTAGATAATTGTCCTCATACCTTTTTGTCCAGCTCAGTGCCCTTAGTGATGAGAGAGGGTGGTTTGATTACCAAAACCCACTGCCAACCTCATGATCAATGGGCAAAAACTAAAAGTGTTTCCCTTAAGATCAGGAACAAGACAAGGGTGTCTGCTTTCACCACTCTTACTCAACATAGTACTGGAAGTCCTAGCCACAATAATCAGACAAGAAGAAGAAATAAGAGGCATCCAAACTGGAAAGGAGGAAGTGAAACTGTCTTCATTTACAGATGACATGATATTGTACATAGAAAACCCTGTAAGCTCCAACAAAAAACTACTTGACCGAATAAGTGAATTTGGCAGACTACTGGGATACAAAGTCAATATTCAGAAGTTGATGACATTTTTTTTATACACCAGCAATGAATTATCAGAAAGTGAAACTAAAAAAATATCCCATTTACTATAACAACAAAAAAACATACCTAGGAATAAATTTAACCAAGGCAGTAAAAGAGCTGTACTTGGAAAACTATAGAACACTGAAGAAAGAAATTGAGGAAGATATAAATAAATGGAAGCATATACCATGTTCATGGATTCTAAGACTTAACATCATTAAAATGTCCATACTACCCAAAGCAATCAATATATTCAATGCAATTGCTATTAAAATACCAAAGGCATATTTCATAGATCTAAAAAAAAGCACTACAAATATTTATATTGAACCAAAAAAAGACCCCAAATAGCCTCAGCAATCTTGAGAAAGAAGGGAAAAGTTGGAGGGATCAAAATACTTGATATCAAACTATACTACAAGGCCACTGTAATCAAAACTGTCTGGTACTGGCCTACAAACAGACACGTAGATCAATGGAGTAGATTAGAAATTTCATAAATAAACCCATGTCTCCTTGGTCAATAAATAATTGACAAAGGGGGAATGAACATACCATGGAGTAAAGATAGTCTCTTCAATAAATGGTGTTGGGTGGTCTGGACTGACACATACAAAAAAGTGAAACTAAACCACCAACTCACACAGTACTCCAGAATAACTCAAGATAAATAAAAGACTTAAATATAAGTCATGATATAAAAACCCTAACGGAAAACATAGGCGGTAAAATTTCACATATCTCACATAGCAATATTTTTGCTGATATATATCCTAAGACAAGGGAAATAAAAGAAAAAATTAACAAATGGGACTACACAAAATTAAAAAGCCTCTTCATGGCTAAAGAAACCATCATAAAAATGAAAAGTGTACCAACTGTATGGGAGAACAGATTTGCCAATGATATATCAGGCAAGGGTTTAATCTCCAAAATATATAATGAACTCATGTGACTGAACATCAGGAAGAGAGACAATCCAATTAAAAATGGGCAAAAGACCTGAACAGAGACTTCTCCAAGGAGAACATGCAGAGGGCCCACAGGTATATGAAAAAATGCTCAATGTCACTAGTCATCGGAGACATGTAAATTAAAACCACAATGAGATATCATTTCACACCTGCCAAAATGGCTACCATTAATAAATCAACAACCAAGTGCTGGCAAGGATGTGGAGAAAAGGGAACCCTGGTGCACTCTTGGTGGGAATGCAGCCTGGTGCAACCACTGTGGAAAACAGTATGAAATTTCCTCAAAAATTAAAAATGGAACTACTTTTTGACCCAGTGCTCCCACTACTAGGACTATACCCTAAGAATCCCAAAACACCAATTCAAAAGAATCTATGCACTCTTATGTTCATAGAAGTGTTATTTACAATAGCCAAGAGTTGGAAACAGCCTAAGTGCCAATCAGTGGATGAGTGGATTTAAAACTTGTGGTACATTTACACAATGGAATAAATAGAAGGAAGTACTACTTTTTGTGACAACATGGATGGACATGGAGACTATTATGCTAACTGAAATAAGCCAGTCAGTGAGAAATGGGCCATATGACCTCACTTATGAGGGGAATCTAATGAACAAAATAGAACCAGAGACATAGAATTATGGAATAGACTGACAGCAGTAAGAGGGGAGGAGAGAGATGGGAACTGTTTGAAAGAGAGTGAAGGGACTAGTAAAATAAAATATATGAAGGATCCATGGACATGGACAATGGAGTGGGCGTTGACTATAGTTGGGGGTGCTGGCTGGGTGGACAGGGATGAAGGGGAAAATATTATAGTATAAATAATAAAACATAAAAAATAAATAGATATACAATGAATCATCTCAGGCCAGATTGCTCAGTTGGTTAGATTATCATCCTGATATGCCTAAGCTGTGGGTTTGATCCCTGATCAGGGCACAAACAAGGACCAATTGGTGAGCCCTGTCTGGTGTGGCTTAGTTGGTTGGGCATCATTCCACAAAGTGGAAGGTTGCCGGTTTGATTCCTGGTTGGTGCACATGCCTGGGTTGCAGGTTCAAGTCCCTGGTCAGTTTTTCTCCCCCTCTATTTCTCCCTTTCTTCCCCTCTATAAAAATGAATAAGTAAAATATTAAGAAAAGAAGCGGTGTATGTGTCCATAAATAAGTGGAACAACAAGTTGCTGTTTCTTTCTCTCAAATCAATGTGTAAAAATAAATTTTAAAAGATACAGTGAATCACTTTTAGATTCAAACAATTTATTATTTACACAGGGAAAGAAAAATTAGCCAATTGCTCCTTCTGCTAGTGGTCCTTGTTCTAAACACCAAAAATGACAACACTAAACAAAAAGGGCCAGAATACTGCAGTGGTAGTTGTGGGATATTCTGTTGCTAAGAGCTAGAGACTATAACACCAATTGTAGCATTATAGTCTTTAGCTCTATTCTGAGAGGATGAGCCAGAAAGACTTTCATGTCATCAGATCCCAGCATGTAGGAGGCAATGAAAAACCACTTACTGACAGTCTCTTAGGGCAGAGGGGGGTAAGATGGGGAGTGAGAGATGGCCTTGAAGCAGTTCCTTGCAGGCCTCCCATTCTCTTGTTCTCTTGGAGGAACACAGGTGTTCTTCTATGATTCAGGTTAGTTGCACGCTAAGCTTTTACCTGTGGGGTTTATGTGGATAGAGCAAGGCTGCCAGGGTACCATGGTGAAACTACTCTACAGCATTAAGTTGAAGGCCCAGGTACAAGTATTCCCCATATAACACAGTAGTTCTATAACATGGTTTCACTCTAACACGATTAGAGAATTGGAGAAACCACCCATATAACATGGTACATACTTTTTTATAACTCAGTTTCACTCTGACACAGTTATAGAATTGGGGAAAACTCCCATATAACACAAAATTAGGGAAATTCCCATACAATACTGAATGTGATAAAATTTTGGACTGTATTAATCTAATAAACTCATCCATCAAAGAAATAAAACTGACAACATTAAATGCTTGTTGGAAAAATATATGGCTGGAGTCAATTCAAAGAGAAAATCTAATTCAGTCAGCAGAAAACAGGATGGATGCAATAGTAGAACTTGCTAAGTCTTTAGGAGAGGAAGATTTTGATGATATGACTGCAGAAGATACTCAAGAATTGCTGGTAGAAGAAGAAACTGATGAAGCAATTTTGATGGAGATGACATCTGGAATGCGCCAAGGTAACTTAGGGGATGATAACACTGATGAAAATGAAGAAGTTAAACAGTTTACTCTAAGAAGCTTAAAGAAAGGCCTAGACTTAGCCAAACAGAGTCATACTTCTTAAGTGAAGATCCTTGCACTGAAAGGAGCACAAAATTTAAGAGGAACTTCAAAAGTGCTAGCACCATACAATGAAATTTATAAAGATCTTTCAGCTAAAAGCAAGTGATCTAAAATAACAGATTTTTTTTTGCAAAAAGTAGAGCATAGAAATCAAGATAATGCTGAAGAAAGTTCAGAGGATGAGGATATCTTGTCAAAAAGAAAACAGATTCTGTTAATGGAGCTTAGTAGTGATGATGAAGAAAACATTACTTAATTCATATTAATATGTAATATTTTTGATGAAAATTGCTTTAATAAAGATATTTCTCCTAATTATAAAAATATAATAGTATGTTTTCTTTTAAAAAAATTTTGGAACCTAACCTCCCTCTTTTTTCTAGTTCTCTGTTTCGTATAACACAGATTCACATAACACAGCATTTGTTAGAAACCTAACAACAGTGTTATACAGGGCTTACCTGTACCTTCCCTGTGCCTTAGTAAAAGGAAGTGAAGTCAGAGTCTATTGAGGATCTTCCTCTCTCCATCCTGTCCTTTCATTAATCTCTTTAGGGTTGGATAAGGTGGTGCAGGGATTAAAAGAATAATGGGACACACAAATAATTCAGGCCCTGCAAGATTCATTACAAAGGCCAGAGAATCCTGAAGCTCAAGTCCTTTGTTAATTTAGATAGGGGAACTCAAGAACTAAAGATTTAACCCTAGTTCACATGCTTAAGTGACTAACTCATGTGGAAAGCTGTTATTCCAGAAACTAGAATGTATGACCATGTGGCTCCAGTAGGAGAAAAGCAATTCAACCTTTGTGCCACAGGGGATGTGCAAGATGGAATCTGAGACATTGTGTTCCAGGGAGGGAATATCCATGATGCCGGTAAATAATTGTTGATCAACAGATAAAGAAGTCCTAGGAAAATCACTGCTGGACTACAACTCTTATTTAATTAACCTTTTTCCAAACCCCTTACACACCCTGTCTTCTTATAAAAAGGTCAGCTTGAAATGAGAAGTTAAGGCAGTTTTTGAAGTACATAACCAATCATCTTCTCAGATCACCAGCCATCTGAATAAAAGTCCCCATAAAGATTCAATCCCTCTGACTGCTGTGGTTCAGTGGATTGAGCATCGGCCTGCAAGCCAAGTGTCGCTGGTTCGATTCCCAGTCAGGGCACATTCCTAGGTTGCACGTCAGGTCCCCAGTTGGGGGTGCGGGTGAGAGGCAGCCACACAGTGATGTTTCTCTCCCTCTCTTTCTCCTTTCCCCTCTCTCTAAAAATAAAAAAAAGTAAAAAAACCAAACAAACAAATAAATAAATTATTTTTAAAAAAGACAAAAAAAGATTCAATCCCTGTCTCTACTTACTGGTTCTGATAGTGACAAGCAGCACAAACACCGACCTTTCCCGTTTCACTTTGGCTCTTAGATTTTCATGTATGACTTGAAATGTGTGAGTAATATCTAAGGTCCCTTCTAGCTTTAACAGTATAAATTTTCATAAATGCAAATTTATTGAATGTACCGGTAGGAGCCTAATCTGCATACCTACTTCCAAAATGTTTGGACATCAGGGCATATCATCAGAAAACCTATGACTAAAACAGAGAGGTAGATAACATTGTTACTTTAGGACTTCCATCAGAATCCCTTTTGCTGTGACTATACTGCTACATACATACTTCAATTCACATGGAACATTTACATTTGAACCAATGTTTTTGAGCTTTCCACTACAGCTCTCCTCACTTCCATCCTGCTCTACTCACTAACTACAAAAAGATGCAAATACTGCTCTAGCTAGCCATGCTTCAGTTTCAAATTTCAGGTCAGCTGTCTGACATTCTTCAATGTGTCCATTTAGGAAACTGCCAAAGACATTCCAATTTCCAAGGGTAGAGCAAGTCACTTTATATCACAACCAACAAGGGTCCTATTTGCCACCCCAATCATAGTCTTTCTTCCTCAGACCTCCACAAATGCACCCCCTACATGGCAGAAGAGAGGGTTTTGGCATAGCCACTAGTCCAAGTTATTCAAGCACTCATCTATCCATTTATTAAATAATTTATTGATAGCCTCTTTGTATCAGGTGCTGCAGTTCAGTGATGAATGAAATACATACACTCTGCCCTCAAGACATACTCTGTGTGCTCATGGGACTTATAATCTAGAGGGGAGACAGACAATCAGCAGGTGAATACTTTTGTAATAAATAGGAGCTATCACTGATTGATTGCTTCCAGTGTCCCTGACACTATTCTAAGCACTTGAAATGCAGTAGTAATTTATTCCTCTGATCAACCCTATGAGGTAAAGATTATTATTGTCTCCAGGCTTGCCTCTCCCTCTGAGCTGCCTCCTCTCTGAAGCATTTCTCATTTTCCACTTTTCCTTCTGGCAGGAAGCAGAGGAAAGGCAATCTGGCTTTGGGAACCAGGTGAGTCCTTTGCCCAGCAAGGATGAGCAACCATCCCAAATACTCTTCATTTGGAGAAAATGAAATCTAGGGAGTTTCCTCTGTCTTCTGAAGGCCACGGTGGCCGAATGAATGTAGGAGGTGCCACACCCTGCCCAGTGTCTTCTGGCATGTGAGGAGGGAACCGGCAGCCAAATCAGACAGTGCAAGGTTGCTGTGGGCTCCAGTGGTTTGAGGACAGCGTGCTTCCTGGGATAGACCTTGCTGCCTGGGAAGCTGGGGCATGGAGGAGGGCTGGCCTGCCAGGCCCAGAAGTAAGCCCCGGAGAGTGGAGAAGGGCAAGGCTCCATGGGATGTGCACGTGGATGAGTGTATAAATGAGCATATGTAGAGATGTGTGTATGTGTGGAGGGGTGGAGTGTGTGCCAGGAGGGGGCAGTGGGTGTATGGAAGTGTATAGAGAACTGTAACATGCGCGTAGTGTGTGAGCATGGGGTGTGTGAGGGAGGGGAGAATGGAAAAGAATGCTCATGTCCCTGTAAGGAACCCAGAGTGGGGTCTACCTGGGGGCCTGTAGTATGTGAGTTCTTGACTTGTGCAGGAATGATTTCACAACATGAAGGCAGGTGCTTTTGTGCATAGATTTATTACAGCTGGGAACAGCGAAACAGAGGAATGGCTTGGGATAAAAGAAGCAACAGGAGAGCCTAGGTGGGTCTGCTTTGGCCCTCTAGAAAAGTCAGAAAAAAGAGGGCCTTGCAGACAGGTATAAGGGGTAAGTACAGGATGAGCTGCCACTGCCCATTCCTCCCCTGGTTGCAAGTCTCTTGGGGTCCCTTAGAGTTTAGGAGAAAGTTTATGTGAGACAAAAGGCATAGGCGTGCTCCTGAAAGAGCCAGGCTGGTCTCTTTTCTCTTGAGGGCTTTTCTCTCTTTTGTAGGTGGGAACCCTAGAGGAGGGCTTTAGCAGAATATTCATCAGTTTTCCAGGTGTGTTTTTTAATATGTTGATGTGCCAAAATGAGTATGTTAAGGGGCCAGGGTCATTCTCTGATCAACTTTGTCTCTATTTTGGATTTGATTCTAGTGGGGTTTTGTTTGTTTATTTGTTTGTTATTTATTCCCCTGACTTTATCAATCCATGGGTTTGGCTGGCACTAATTGCTATAACTGAGCCTCTGTTTTCACTCTCCCTGACAATGTGATTTAAGCTATTTAGTCTCTCCTTAGGGAGGAGAAGTGTAAACTATTTGCTTTCAAGTGTCCTTGGTAAGGTGAGATAACATCTTGTGATTTACTAGTTGGCTGTAAATTGCTTGATTTGTTTGACACTATTTGTCTAACCATATGGCTCAGTTTCCCTTTACCCCGTTGTCAGAAATTTTCCTAACATCTAACTATCTTGCCTCACTGACAGACAACATAGGGTGCAGGGTAGGGGGAGAGCATATTGGGAGTATCATTGCATGCACACAGGGCCAAGGTAAAGATGTCAGCAAAGCCCTGGCTGATGAGGCTGAAATTAATGCTTCTCAAATTTTTGTTTTTGAGGTGGTAGGGAGGGTGCACATGTGGAAACCTGAGGAAAACTATTGACCACCTATTCAAAAAAGAGGGCAAAGAAAGTATAGGCAAATGGTTTGCATGTCATCATAGAGGGTTCTGGAGTCCATGACTGGCCATCTGCAGACCCCAGGTTATGGTTTAAAGGGAGGAGAAAACCCAAATATTCTACTTTGGTACTGGCCATGTGTAATTTGATTCTGTGAGAAGAGAAAAGGAACAGGTGACTGAGCAGTTGCTTACTTTTCCTGTGAGCCTGTGCTTGGCTTGGTGTGGCTTCCAGGCTAGGTTTGTTGATACTCATAAACATGGTTCCCTCCAAGTGGGGTACAAAATGGGATTGATAGGGGTACTGAAGAGTTAAGGTTTTTAGCCTTAGCTATGGTTCATAAACTTACGTGATTAATGCATGTGGAAACTGTCATTTCAGGAACCAGAATGCATGACCATGTGTCTACAGGGGGTTGACAAACAATTCAACTTTGTGCACCAGGGGATCTGAAAGCTATGAAGATGGTATCTGAGCCATTTTGTTCCAGGGATGGATCCAGATAAGAAATTGTTGATCAACAGATAAAGAAGTACTAGGGACTTCCAGCCAAGATGGAGGCATAGGTATGGCGGAGTTGCCACACACACCCTAGGCTTGATTGGAAGTTGCTCTGTCCAGTAGAGGCTTCGTGACCATGGTAGAACAAACTTTTACCCAGGACACTTTATTATGTCTGGGGGAAGGAAGGTGAGTGCCTCTCTAGTGGAGACCAGCAGCCAAATCTTCATCCCTCATGTCTTTTATTGAGGAGGATACATACGAGAGATACAAGGTTAAAATTCATAAATTGTCTATTGTATTTAGGTGTTTTACAGTAACAGATAACATACATTAATTCTGGAATCACACTGACTGATTAGAGTCAAAGTCTATAAAACATTTGGACCAGGTGGAGGGTTCCATATACTCCCTGCTAAAGATAGCTTACACTACATTGCTGATAAGGAAAGCAGAGCAAGTTCTAAAGCACAATGAGTGTAACAAGTGCTCTTTGATCTAATTCCCATGGCAACCCTCTGAGTGGTTGACAGTTATGTTCCGCACACAGTTTTATGTCGAGACTTAGCGGCAAGCATGGCCAGGATGCTGGAGGCTCATCATACTCAGGTCGGGTCTACAATTCCTTAAACCATGAGGAGTGGTTGCCCACACATAGGTAGACATGCTGCGTCTCCCTCCACAACTAAGAAGGAATACAACTGGCTAAAAACTGGAGACAACCAGAAGTTTCAGAAAACCAAGCTGCATGGAAATCCAACAAACAAAGATATAAAGAATAAATACTCATCCAGATAGGTAGGAGGGGCAGAGCCAGGGCAGAGAGGATGTGGTGTGGTAGCAATAGCTGTGGCAGGTCAACGGAGAGTGCAGTAACACATTAAAGTTGGAAGGGACACCTGTGGAGTGCTCGAAGCACCAGACCAAACAAAAGAGCTCACAGTTCCAGTGCCAGGGAAAATAAAGCCTCATTACTTTTGACTGTGCAAATAAGTGGGAATGGGACAGAGGAAGAAACTGCCACTCTCTCAGTAGAGTCTTCTTGTTAAAGGGTCCCCATGGCCCTAGAATGTTAGCATACCGACCAACACTGGGAACACAGCCAGGGCAATAACCGGAGAGGTGCCAGTCCCATATGGAGGTGGGAGAAGTGCCAGAAAAAGGGGAGAGTGCTGAGAAAGTGGCATTTTTACCTCTCAGACTCTCCACCTCCATATACAGCATGACAGCATGGTGAAATTGGTCACCCTGTACTGATGAAATACCTAAGGCTCTACTCCTTAAATGTAGCAGATATGACAGCTCTACCTGAGACACAGAAGTAAACACAGGAGCCTGTCAAGATGAGGAGACAGAGAAGTATGGCCCAAAAGAAGGAACAGATTGAAGTTCCAGTGATAGAACTAAGCAATAAGGAGATAGACAACCTAACAGACCAAGAGATAGCCAACCTACAAGATGAAGAGTTCAAAACACTGGAGATAAGGATGTTCACAGACTTGACAGATATGCTTGAGTATGGCAAATGCATAAAGGAAGAAGTGAAGGCTATGCTAAATGAAACGAAGGAAAATCCCCACAAAACTAATGGTGAAGGGAAGGACACCGGGGCTCAAATCAATGATTTGGAACATAAGGAAGGGAAAAAGAACAGTCATCTAGTACAAAATGAAGAAACAAGAATTGGAAAAAACAGAGAGGCTTAGAAGCATCTGGGGCAACTTTAAACGTGCCAACCAAATCAGAGGGGTGCCAGAAGGAGAAGAGGAAGAGCAAGAAATAGAAAGCTTATGTGAAAAAATAATGAAGGAAAACTTCCCAAATTTGGTGAAGGAAATAGACATACAAAGCCAGGAAGCACAGAGAATCCCAAACAAGCTAGACCCAAAGAGGACTACACCAAGATATCATAACTCAAAGGCCAAAGGTGAAAGATTAAGAGAGAATCTTAAAAGCAGCAAGAGAAAGGAAGAGAGTTACCTACAAAGGGGTGCCTATAAGACTATTAGCTGATTTCTCAAAAGAAACTTTGCGGGCAAGAAAGGACTGGCAAGAAGTATTCCAAGCAATGAAAAGGAAGGACCTATAACCAAGATTATTCTATCCAGCAAAGCCATTATTTAGAATTGAAGGGTAGATAAAGTGCTTCCCAGACAAGGTAAAGCTAAAGGATTTCATAATCACCAAGCCATTATTATATGAAATGTTAAAGGGACTTATTTAAGAAAAAGAAGATGAACACTATCAACATTAAAATGACAGCAAACTCAGAACTATTAACAACAGAATCTAAAAAAAAGGAAAACAAACAAACAAACAAAACAAACAAACAAAAACTAAGCTAACCAAAATAGGAATAGAATCATAGGTATGGGGATCATTTGGACGGTTATCCTATGGAAGAGGGAAAGGGGAAAAATGGTGTAGAGATTAACAAGGATAATTGGTAGACACAAAATAGGCAGGGGGAAGTTAAGAATAATATAGGAAAGGGTGAAGCCAAAGAACTTATATGCATGACCCATGCACATGAACTAAGAGAGGGATTGCTGGAGGGAAGGGAGGTACTTGGGGGAGGGGAGCCAAGGGGGAAGAAATTGGGACAACTGTAACAACATAATAAAATATTTTAAAAATTTTAAAAAGAAGTACTAGGAAAATGACTGGACTGCAGTTCATCAAATTAACCTTTTCTCCAAACCTAACCTTTCTTTTTTTTTTTTTTAATATGCTTTATTGATTATGCTGTTACAGTTTCCCTATTTCTTTTTCCTTTGCTCCCTTCCACCCAATGACCCGCCTCCCTCCAGTTGTCCCCTCCCTTAGTCCATGCCCATTGGTTGTGCATAGAGTTCTTCTCAATATTTTCCTGTCTACTCCATTCACTCCTACTATGCTTCTTAATTCCTATACCATCTCCCTCCTTTTCCCCCCTTTCCCTTCCCGCTGACCTCCCCCCATAATGTTCCCCGTACATATAATTCTTTTCCGACTCTTATTGCCTACTTAGCTTGCCTTTGTTTTGGTTCCCTAGCTTCTGTTGTTGGTTGTTGTGATACAGTTTTCATTTTTTTTTTTTTAATTTTGGTTTTTCAATTACAGTTGTCCCCTTCTAACTTTTCTTATCTTTATAAAAAGTTTGGCTTGAGATGAGATGTTAAGATGATTTTATTTTATTTTATTTTTATTCTTTTCCTATTAGTTGCCGCACTTTTTCCCCTCATTGCTCCCCTGCCACCCAGCCCACCCCTTCTCCCACAGTCAATCCCCACCCCATTGTCCATGTCCATGGGTTATTCATACTAGTTCCTTTACTAAAACATTCCCCTACTTACTTCCCTTCTCTCCCTCCCCCCCCACCCCACTGATAAATTTTACTCTGTTCCTTGTTCAGTTTTGTTCATTTGTTTGTCTTGTTCATTACTCTCTTGTATCAGGTGATATCATATGGTATTTTTCTTTCATTGCCTGGCTTATTTCATTAAGCATAATTCTCTCTACTTCCATTCATGTCGCAAAAGGCAGAGGTTCTTTCTTTCTTCTGCATAGTATTCCATTGTGTAAATGTACCACAGTTTTTTAATCCACTCATCTACTGTTTAGCTATTGTAAACAGTGCTGCTATAAACATAAGGGTGCATAGGTTCTTTTGAATAGCTGTTTCAGGATTCTTAGGGTATAATCCTAGTAGTGGAATTGCTGGTTCAAAAGGCAGTTCCGTTTCTAGTTCTTAAAGGAAATTCCATACTGTTTTCCATAGTGGTTACACCAGTCTGCATTCCCACCAACAGTGGACAAGGGTTCCCATTTCTCCACATCCTCGCCAGTACTTGCTATTTGTTGATTTGCTGATGATAGCCATTCTGGCTGGTGTAAACTGGTATCTCATTGTGGTTTTCATTTGCATCTCTCTGATGGCTAGTGATGCTGAGCATTTTTTCATATGCTTCTGGACCCTCTGTATATCCTCCTTGGAGAAGTGTTTGTTTAGGTCCTTTGCCCTTTTTTTAATTGGGCTGTCTGTCTTCTTTGTGTTGAGATGTGTAAGTTCTTTATATATTTTGGAGATCAAACCCTTGTATGATGTATCATTGGAAAATATGTTTTCCCATATGGTTGGTTTCCTTTTCATCTTGCTGATGTTTTCTTTTGTTGAGCAGAAACTCTTTACGTTGATGTAGTCCCATTTGTTTATTTTTTCCTTTATTTCTCTTGCCTTAGGAGATATATCAGTAAAAATATTGTTACATGGGATATCTGAAATTTTCTTGCCTATGTTTTCCTCTAGAATTTTTATAGTGTCACATCTTACATTTAAGTCTTTGGTCCATCTTGAGTTTATTCTTGTGTATGGTGTAAGTTGGTGGTCTAGTTTCATTTTTTTTGCACGTCCTTGTCCAGTTTTCCCAGCACCATTTGTTGAAGAGGCTCTTCTCATTCCATTTTATGTTTCTTCCCTCTTTGTCAAATATTAGTTGACCATAGAGGCCTGGGTTTATTTCTGGGCTATCTATACTGTTCCATTCATTTATATGTCTGTTCTTATGCCAGTACCAGGCTGTTTTGATGACAGTGGCCTTGTAACATAGTTTGATATCAGGTATTGTGATTCCTCCTACTGAGTTCTTCTGTCTCAAGATTGCTGTGGCTATTTGGGCTCTTTTTTTGGTTCCATACAAATTTTTGAAGTACTCGTTCTAGGTCTGTGAAATACGTTGCTGGTATTTTAATAGGGATTGCATTGAATCTATAAATTGCTTTGGGTAGTATGGACATTTTATTGATGTTGATTTTTCCCATCCATGACCATGGGATATGCTTCCATTTATTTGTATCTTTCTTAATTTTTTTCTTCAGGGTTATGTAGGTTTCTGAGTACAGGTTTTTTCCTCTTTGGTTAAATTTATTCCTACGTACTTTATTTTTCTTGTTGCTATAGTAAATGGGATTTTTTTTCTAGTTTCTATCTCTGGTATTTTATTGTTGGTGTATAGAAATGCCTTTGATTTCTGGATATTGACTTTGTACCCTGCTATTTTACCAGATTCACTTATTAGGTCAAGTAGTTTTTTGGTGGAGTCTATAGGATTTTCTATGTATACTGTCATGCCATCTGCAAAAAGTGACAGTTTTACTTCTTCTTTTCCAATTTGGATGCCTTTTATTTCTTTTTCTTGTCTGATGGCTGTGGCTAGAACTTCCAAGACTACATTGAGTACGAGTGTAGAGAGTGTACATCCTTGTCTTGTTCCTGATCTCAGGGGGAATGCTTTCAGTTTTTGTCCATTGAGTATTATGTTGGCTTCATGTTTCTCATATATGGCCTTTAATACTTTGAGGTATGCTCCCTTTATTCCCAGTTTGCTGAGTGTTTTAATCATAAATGTGTGTTGTACTTTATCAAATGCTTTTTCAGCATCTGTTGATATGATGATGTGGTTTTTGTCTTTCATTTTGTTTATGTGGTGTATTACATTTATTGATTTGCAAATATTAAACTATCCTTGCATCCCTGGGATGATCCCACTTGACCATAACGTATGATCATTTTAATGTGTTGCTGGATCCGGTTTGCCAATATTCTGTTGAGGATGTTAGCACCTATGTTCATCAGTGGTATTGGCCTGTAGTTTTCTTTCTTTGTTGTGTCTTGACCTGGTTTTGGAATTAGGGTAATACTAGCTTCATAGAAAGAGTTTGGGAGTCTTTCCTCTTCTTGAATTATTTGGAATATTTTGAGAAGAGTAGGTGTTAGTTCTTCCCTAAATGTTTTGTAAAATTCACCTGTGAAGCCATCCGGTCCAGGGCTTCTGTGCACGAGAAGTTTTTTGATTACTGTTTCAATTTCACTCTTTATTATTGGTCTGTTCAGGCTTTCTGCTTCTTCTTGATTTAGTTTTGGAAGATTATATGTTTCTAGAAATTTGCCCATTTCATCTAGGTTGTCAAGTTTCTGGCCATATAGTTGTTTGTAGTAATTTCTTACAATCCTTTGTATTTCTGTGATATCAGTCATGATATCTCCTTTTTTGTTTCTGTTTTTGTTTATTTGGGTCTTCTCTCTTTTTTTCTTGATGAGCCTAGTTAAAGGCTTGTCGGTTTTGTTTATCTTTTCAAACAATCTGCTCCTACTTTTGTTGATTTTTTGAATTGTTTGTTTAGTCTCTATGTCATTTAATTCTGCTCTGATTTTGATGATTTTCTTCCTTCTACTCACTCTAGGCTTTCTTTGTTGTTGTTCTAGTTCTTGTAGCTATAGGGTTAGATTTTTTATTTGGGATTTTTCTATCTTTTTTAGGTAGGTCTGTATTGCTATGAACTTTCCTCTGTATCCCATAGGTTTTTGGCTGTTGTGTGTTCATTATCACTTGTTTTCCGACATTTTTGATTTCTTCCTTGATGTCATTGTTAACTCATTCTTTATTTAATAGCATGTTATTCATTCTCCATGAGTTTGAATGTTTTTGAGTTTTTTCCTTGAGGTTGATTTCTAGTTTCAGGGCATTGTGATCTGAGAAGATGCTTGATATAATTTCAATTTTCTTGAATTTGTTGAGGCCTGTTTTGTGTGCTACCATTTGGTCTATCTTTGAAAATGTCCCATGTGCATTTGAGAAGAATGTATATTTAGCTTCTCTGGGGTGAAAAGTTCTAATATATCAATTAAGTCCATTTTGTCTAGATTGTTGTTCAATGCCTCAATATCCTTGGTGTTTCTTTGCTTTGAAGATCTGTCCATTGTTGACAATAGGGTGTTAAGGTTTCCTACTATGAGTGTGTTGCTGTTAATATATTTTTTGTAGTCTTCCAATATTTTCCTTATGTATTTTGCCGCACCTATGTTGGGTGCATATATGATTACAAGGGTTATATCTTCTTGATGGATTGTTCCCTTAAGTATTATAAAATATCCTTCTTTGTCTCTTTGTACGTCCATTGCTGTGAAATATGTTTTGTCTGATATAATTATTGCTACCCCAGCTTCTTTTAATGTCCATTTGCTTGGAATAATTTTTTTCATCCCTTCACTTTCAGACTGTGTAGATCTTTTGTTTTGAGGTGTGTCTCTTGTAGACAACATATATGTGGGTCATGTTCTCATATCCAATCTGCTACCCTATGTCTTTTGATTGGAGCATTTAATCCATTTACATTTAAGGTTATTATTGACAGGCATTTATGCATTTCCCTTTCTTCCTGTGTTCCTCTCCCTCTCTCTTTTTCTTCCTTTTCTTATAGCCTTCCCTTTAGCATCTCTTGCAAAGCTGGTTTGGTGGAGATGTATTCTTTTAGTCTTTCTTAGTCTGGGAAACTCCTGATTTCACCTTCCATTTTGAATGAGAGCCTTGCTTGGTAGAGTAGTCTTGATTATAGACCTTTGTTTTTCATTGCTTGGAATATTTTTTGCCATTCCCTTCTGGCTTGTAGTGTTTCTGTTGAGAAATCAGTTGATAGCCTTATCAAAGCTCCCTTGTATGTTATTTGCTGTTTTTCTCTTGCTGCTTTTAGGATTCTCTCTTTGTCTTGGAATGTTGCCATTTTAATTATGATGTGCCTTGGAGTAGGCCTTTTTAGATTCATTTTCATTGGGACCCTCTGTGCTTCCTGGACTTGCATGACTTTTTCTCTCATCAAGTTAGGAAAATTTTCTGTCATGACTTTTTCAATCAGGGTTTCTATCACTTGTTTTTCTTCTTCTCCTTCTTTTATCCCTATGATTCGAATGTTGTTTCGTCTCATGATGTCCTGCAGTTCTCTTAAAGCCTCTTCACTCTGTTTCAGTCTTTTTTCATTTTGTTGTATTGTTTGGGAATTTTTTTCTATGTTGTCCTCTAACTCACTGATCTGGTCCTCTGCTTCATTTAGCCTGCTTTTGATTGATTCTGCTGTGTTCTTCAGTTCAGAAATTGTATTCTTCATTTCATCCTGGTTCTTGTTGATAGTTTCTATGTCCTTTTTCATGCTGGTGTAGTTTTCAGTAAGCTTCTTATAGCTTCCCTGGAGCTCTTTATAGCTCCCCTGGAGATGGTTATAATTTTCTTTGAGTTTGTCGAGTTCATTGAGAGCTTCCTCATTACTACTGTTTTGAATACCATGTCTGATAGCTTGCTCGCTTCTATGTCATCGATCCCTCCTTCTGGGAATTCCTCCTTTCTTTTGGTGGAGTGTTGTTTCTGTTTGGTGGGGTGTTATTCTGCCTTCCCATTTTGGGCACTGATCTTGTTTCTGCTTCTTGATTGATCTGCTTTTATTTTCTGCCTTTATGGTGTGAACTTCTTGTATATAGTTGACACCACTTGGAGGGGACCAGTCTGCTTAAGTGATTTCTCCCATAGCACTTGGGATGCTTCTGTACTGGGACCTAGTCTGCTGCTCTCCCAGCTCTTTTCAAGGGCCAGCACCCAAAACTTATTACAGAGTGCCTCTAGTTCATTTCACTGTCCTTTGTCCTCAGTCAGAGGCAAGTGCCTTCTCTCGTGAAGGCCAGGGACAGGTTGACCCATTGTGCACTGGGGCAGGTGGGTCCAAGGCAGACTGATTGCTGTCCTGTTCTGGCGGAGGGGGAGGCTTCTACTTGGCAGTGGGTGGGTTTGTTGTGGGCCTATTGCGGTGGGTGGCGCATTGGTTTCACGCCCACTGGGGCATTCCCCAGTGGCACCTGGGCGCAGAGGCCAGCGCATTGGTTTGGCACCTATTGAGGCAGGCCAGAGGTTCCTGGGCAAGGCGGCAGCCGTGTGCACCTGCGTGCAGCATTGGGGCGCTAGCCTTGCGCCCTCTGGGTTGCGCACCTGGGTGACACCCTAGAGCAGTGGCAGGTGTGTTCGTTTGGCACCTGTTGGAGCTGGCCGGGGTGCTTGTGTGCGCGGTGGCCTGCGCGCTACCCTCACACCTGCTGAACCATGCCCGGGGAGTTGGTTTTTCGCCCCTTGCGGTGGGACCCGGGATACCTGTGCATGGTGGAGGTGGGCCTCTGTGAGCTGTGCCTGCCCGCTGTTCTTGCGGTCACTTGGGCGTATGCAAGTAGCGCCTGGGCAAGTGGCCAGTGTGTTGGTTTGGCGCCTCTTGGGGTGGACCAGGGGTGCCTGCGCATGGTTGCCTGCGTGCTCAGTGGGTTGATTTTGTGCCCGCTGGGGCAGGGTCGCAGGCATCTGAGTATGGTGGAGGTGGGCGTCTATGCCTGTCTGCTGGCGAGTTGATTTTATGCCTGTTGGGGCGGCCCAAGAGGCACCTGGACGTGGCGACCAGTGAGTTGGTTGCATGCCTCGGCCAGCGGATGGGGTCTCCTCCCTGTGCACACTCACGCGACCCAGGGTGGGGGTTGGGGAGTGGGTGAGTGCACTTCTTCACCTGCGCTCCTCAGGAATCTCATCCCACCCCTAACCTCTCCTCCCCTCTCCGCAGAATACAAGAGAAAAAGAAAAAGGAAAAACACGTTCTTACATACGCAGTAGTATGCTGTTTCTTTCCTCTCAGCGCCAGATTCCACATGGCCCACTCCTGCCTGGCTCTGACAGAGGGCAGAGCCCTGCTCTCCTCCCAATTCCTCTCTGGGGAAGCCTGTGGTCACTAAAAAGTCTTTGTGTACTTCCAGCTGTAGCTCGGGAAGCCAACCCAGTCAGAAATCCCGTCTTGTCCCTTTCTCCTCTGCTATCCTCACCACACAGGTCGCTCCCAGACGGTCTTCTCTTATCCAGCAGTGCCAAGGCTCAACTCCTGCCAGTGTCCAGATGTTAACTCAGCTGTTCTGTCTGAAATTAGCCCAAACTACAGATGGTCTCAGGAGCTAGAAAGCACAGCCTCCCCTCAATCCTCTGCCATCTTCCAATTCCTAATTTATGTACTTTTAAGGTTATTATTGACAGGTATTTTTCATTTCCCTTTGTACCTGTGTTCCTCTCCCTCTCTTTTTCTTCTTTTTCTTACAGCAACCCATTTAGCATGTCTTGCAATGCTGGTTTGGTGGAGATGTATTCTTTTAGTCTTCCTTCGTCTGGGAAACTCCTTATTTCACCTTCCATTTTGAAAGAGAGTTTTCCTGGATAGAGTAGTCTTGGTTGTAGGCCTTTGATTTTCATTGTTAGAAATATTTTTTGTCGTTCCCTTCTTGCTTGGAGTGTTTCCTTTGAGAAATCAGTTGACAGTCTTATTGGAGCTCCCTTGTGTATGATTTGCTCTTTTTCTGTTGCTGCCTTTAGGATTCTCTCTTTGTCTTTGAATGTTGCCATTTTAATTATGATGTGCCTTGGAGTGGGCCTCCTTGAATTCATCTTCATTGGGACCCTCTGTGCTTCCTGGACTTGCATGATTATTTGTCTCATCAAGTTAGGAAAATTTTCTGTCATTACTTTTTCAATTTGCTTTTCTATCCATGCTCCTCTTCTAAGATAGATATGTTTTTATTTTCTGCCTTTGTTGTATGACCATCTGTGGTAGGAATCTGTGTTATTCAGTGATGCAGACTCCTTGATCTCCTTAACCTGATGATCTCAGGATGCCCTTTTTGTCTTATATTTGGACTTTCTAGTAGCATTTTGGTTTTGTTTGTTGTGTTGGTCTTTGGTGGGTCTTTCCTTTAAAGTAGCTGACTGAGAACCACTCTGTCCACTTCTGACAGTTGTTGAGCTGCCTCTGGCTGATCCTTCTTGGAGTGGAGTAGTCTGATTATGATATTTCTCCCTTAGCACTGAGGTTGAGTCTGCCCTGGGATCTGGTCTACTTCTCCTCCAGTTTTTTTTTCCAGAACCAACATCTAAAATTTTCCAAAACTCCTCTAGTTCATTTCACCTTCTTCCAGCTGCAACCCAGGTTGAGCATGGGAAGTGAGGTTTTTTCTGTCAGCTGGCAGGTGGGCACTGGGGGCGTGCCAGCTGCGTTCTCCCATGCTGGTGGGTGGAGGCATTCCCTCACGCTGACTGGCATGCCCACCAGCTGGTAGCTATTCCTTGTTCTGGTGGGTGGGTGGGCCAGGGGTGTTGCGCTGTGCTGACTGGCGTGCATGTGGGCTGGTAGCAATTCCCTGTTCTGGCATGTGGGCAGGCCCAGAACATTTCATGGTGCTGGCCAGCAGCTGGTGTGGGGGCCAAGTGCGTTTCTGCAAGTGGGCTCTTTTGTGTGTGCTCCTCAAGGATCTGTTCCCGCCCCTAGTCTTTTCTCCCCATCTGCAATAAACAATCAATACATTTTTAAAAATTTAAAAAATTAAAAGGAAAAAGACAAACCACAAAAATTTAAAAATAAAAACAACCTCTGCTTTCAACCTCCCAGAGCCAGATGTCACCTGGTCAACTCCTGGCTCTGCCGGCAGGCACAGCCTGGATCTCCACCTCCAACTGCTCTCAGGGGAGACCCGGGGCATTGAGAAAACTTTGTGCTCCTCCAGCTGCTGTCTGGGGAGCCAAGCCAGACAGAACTCATGCCTCTCCTGTGTCTCCTCTGCATACCTCACCAGACAGTTTGCTCAAAGGAGGCCTCCTCCACTGCCTGCAGCACCAAGGCTCATCTCCCACCAGTACCCAGATGCCAACAAATGCTCTGTCCACATTCAACTAAAACTATAGACCAGTCTTGGAAGCAAGTAAGGGCAACCTCTCCTCACTCATCTGCTATCTTCTTCCTGAGTCATTCTCATTTCTCTTAAGATGATTTTTGAGGGTATATAACCTGCTAACTTCTCAGATCACTGGCATCTGAATAAAGTGCTCATAAAGATTCAGCCCTTGTCTCTACTTATTAGTTCTGGTAGTGACAGACAACGTGAATGCAATCTTTTTTGGTTTCAGGATCACTCCTAAGTGTTCAACCTCATGGCCTTTCTCATAAAGCCAGTGCTAGGAATTGCAACATGGTCTTTTCTCATGCACTGGCCTGGTGTCTTCACCAGCTTCAGATCTAACAGTGGGCTTCTTGCCATGGTTGGAGCACAGGGATTATTAGTGTATCCTAGTATTATTCCTAACCCCCACCCTCTATCCCAGCAAGTGCCTCAACAGCCTGTATGTAGGGTGGGGAGTATGATCCTCAGGTTAACACTTTGTTGGATAAGTGACTAGGAGGAGAGCAGTGGACTTGGGTTCTGATCCCATCTTTATCATTAACTAACTGTGCAACCAGAAATGATTTCCCTGGTCCTTCTGTGCCTCACTTTCCTCATTTATAAAATGGAATAGTAGCTCACAGGAGGGTTGTTCAAAGTATAAATATGACTATGATAAATTGTCAGGACACAGAAACATTTAATAAATGGCTATGTAAATATATATATAGTTTTTCCAGAAGGTATTCAGCCATGTAATATAAAAAATAGTCATTTATTGAAGAAGACAGAAGATACAAGATACAAGAAACATTGTACATAGGACAATGATGCCTCAGTCCCCTTCAAAGTAGTCACCTTGGGACCTCACACAGTTTTTCCAATCACCATCAGCTGCCCTACCATATTTTCCTGAATCTCATCAATGGTCTAAAATCTATTCCCTTTCAAAGGTGATTTTAGCTTTGAGAAAAGCCAGAAATCACAGGGCGCCAAATTTTGGCTATAGGGTGGCTGAGTCACCTGGGTAATTTGATGTTTTGCCAAAAAACTCTGAATGAGACATGGTTCGTGAATGGGTGCATTGTGATGAAGCTGCCAATCACCAGTTGCCCTTAGCTGCAGCCTTCTGAATCATCTGAATAGTTTCTGTGGAGAAATTTTCAAGCTTAACACAAAACTTGAAGCAGAGTTGTTGCTCTAGTAGCTCAGTCATTTTTAATGTGATGGCTACACAGTATACATGCTCACTCAATGGCATCTACCTCCTCCACCGACTAGTACAGTGAAGTCATTATTGTTCATGCATGTGCAGTCCAGTCCACTGTCTTGGTTGCCAGGTTACTTTGATGTCACACAAACCATTTTTGTTATACTAACAATGGCTGGATTTTTCCAGACAGATTTCATATTTTACTTATCTGAATGCATTGGCTAGGATCTCCAGTATACGATTGAATAGTAGCAATGATATCAGACATCCTAACATATTCCACCCTCTAATGGCAATGCTCCTAAAATTTCATCAAGTATGATGCTTCTTATGGGTGTATGGTAGTTGCCCTTTATAAGGTAAGTAGTTTATTTAATTCTTCCTTTTTGAGGCTTTTTACAAGTAGGAATGGGTATGAATTTTTATCAGTTGCTTTTTCACCTATAAGTTGGACATATAGTTTTTTCTCTTTAAATAGTTAAAGCATTGAATTGCATTGATAACTCTTTAAAGACCATAACTGGAATTGCAAAATATGTGGCCTTGTGTCTGGTTTCTTTTACTTAGCATAATGTTTTCAAAGTTCATCCATGTTGTAGCATGTTTCAATACTGTTTCTTTTTATAGCTGAATAATATTCCATTGTGAGTGTACACCACATTTTCTTTATCAGTTCATCAATTGCTGCTATGAATATTTTTGTACAAATTTTTCTTTAAATACATGTTTTCAATTCTTTTCAGGATATACCTAAGAGTGAAGGTTCTGGATCATATGTTAATTCTTTTTTTTTAAGTATGTTTTATTGATTATGTTGTTACAGTGGTCCCAATTTCTTTTCCCTTTGCTCCCCTCTTCCCAGAACCCCCCTTCCCTCCAGCAATTCCATGCCCCTTAGTTCATGTGCATGGGTCATGCATATAAGTTCTTTGGCTTCACCCTTTCCTATATTATTCTTAACTTTCCCTTGTTTATTTTGTACCATCCAATTATGCGTCTTAGACACCTGCACCATTTCCCCATTTCTCACTCTTCCCCCTCCCAGCTGACCCCCATACCTATGATTCTGTTACTCTTCTGTTTTTTGGCTTAGTTTGATTTTGTTTTTATTTTTTAGATTCAGTTGTTCATAGTTGTGAGTTTGTTGTTTTTTTAATGTCCATATTTTTGATCATCTTTTTCTTAAATAAGTCCCTTTAAGATTTCATATAATAATAGCTTGGTGATGATGAACTCCTTTTGCTTTACCATGTCTGGAAAGCACTTTATCTGCCCTTCCATTCTAAATTATAGCTTTGCTGGGTAGAGTAATCTAGGTTGTAGCTCCTTGCTTCTCATCACTTGGAATACTTCTTGCCAGTCCTTTCTTTTCTGCAAAGTTTCTTAAGAGAAACAAGCTGATTGTCTTATAGGCACCCCTTTGTAAGTAACTCTCTGCCTTTCTCTTGCTGCTTTTTTTTTTAATGTGCTATAAAACTTTAATAATGACTTAGAACTTGTTGAAAAGGTGCAATTAAATAATTTCTTGCATATTCACAGAGTTGTACAACCATCACCACAATCAACTAGAACATTTTTATCACTCCCCCCACAAAAAAGGCTGTACCCATGAGCCGTTAACCCCATTTCCCCCACCCCCACCTCTAGTCCTGCCTCTTCTGACTTGTCTATACTGGCTATTTAATATGAATAAGATAATACTGTTTTTTTTTTTTGGATTATTTCATTTAGCATCATGTTGTCAAGCTTCATTCTTGTTGTGACATGCATTAGTACTTCATCCTTTTCCTTGCTGGATGATATTCCATTATGTATACCAAGGTTTACTCATTCATTCATCAATTGATGAATATTTGTGCTGTTTTCACTTTGGAGCCAGTGTGAATAATGCTGCTATAAACGTTCATGTATAAGTTTTTGTGTGCACCTATGCTTTCATTTCTCTTGGGTAGATACCCAGGAGAGGAATTGCAGAATCACACGGTGACTGTTAAACACTTGAGGAACTGCCAAGCCATTTTCCAAAGCGATTGCATCATTTTACATTTCCCTCGGTGGGGTGAGAGTGTTCTCGTTTGCCAGCCTTCTTACTGACACTTGCTCATAGCTCTCCTGGTGGAGGTGCTGTGGTATATATCATTGCAGTTTTGATTTACATTTCTCTGATGACTAATTATATCGAGAATCTTTTCTTGGGCTTATTGGCCATTTGCATATTTTGTGTGGGAAAATATCTGTTGGATACTTCTCATATTTTTATTTTTATTTTATTTTATTTTTTGGTTTTTTAATTACAGTTGTCCCATTTTTTCTCCATTGCTCTCCCCCACCCAGACCACCCCTTATCCCAAGATTCTCTCTTAATCTTTCACCTTTGGCATTTTAATTAGGATGTATCTTGGTGTGGTCTTCTTTGGGTCCAACTTGTTTGGGACTCTCTGTGCCTCCCGGCCTTGTGTGTCTATCTCTTTCACCAAATTTGGGGAGTATTCCTTCATTATTTTTTCACATCAACTTTCTGTTTCTTGCTCTTCCTCTTCTCCTTCTGGCACCTCTCTGATTTGTATGTTGGCATGTTTAAAGTTGCCCCAGATGTTTCTAAGCCCCTCCTTGTTTTTTCAATTTTTGTTTCCTTCAATTCTTGTTTCCTCATTCTGTACTGGGTGACTGTTTTTTTCTTCCTTATATTCCAAATCATTGATTTGAGCCCCAGTGTCCTTCCCTTCACCATTGGTTTTGTGTGGATTTTCTTCCGTTTCACTTAGCATAGCCTTCACTTCTTCCCTTATGCGTTGCCATACTTAAGCATATCTGTCAAGTCTGTGAGCATCTTCATCACCAGTGTTTTGAACTATGTGTCTGTTAGGTTGGCTATATCCTCATTTGTTAGGTTGACTATGGCCTCATCGCTTAGTTCTATCACTGGAATCTTGACCTGTCTCTTATTTTGGGCCATACTTCTTTGTCTCCTCATCTTGACAATCTCCTGTATTTGTTTGTCTCTGTGTCTTAACTAGACTGTCGGATGTGTTACATTGTAAGGGGTAGAGCCTTAGGTATTCATCAGTACAGGGTGACCCGTTTCACCAATGTTGTGGCACTGTGTATGTGGGAGGGGTCTGAGAAGGAACACTGCCACTTGCTCAGCACTTGCCCCTTTTCCAGGCACTCCTCCCACTTTTGTATGGGACTGGCACCCCTCTAGCTGTTGCCCTGGCCATTGTTCCCAGAGTGGGTGGGTCTGCGGATGTTCTAGGACTGTGGAGGCCCTTTAAACAAGGGCACTCTGCTGAGAGACCAGCAGTTTCTTCCTCTGCCCCAACTCTCACTGGTTTGCACAGTCAGAAGCAATGGGGCTTTATTTTCTCTGGCACTGGGACCATGAGCTGTGTGGTCTGGTCTGGTGCTCGGAGTGTTCCTCAGGTGTCCTTCCCTACTTTTTAAAACGTGTGACTGTTCTTTCTGCCAGCCTGTTGCTGCTGCCACTGCTGCCACTGCTCCCACCACCATAGCTGCCAGCACACTGTTTCCTCTCTGCCCCAGGTCAGCTCCTCTTACCTGTCTAGGTTAAGTATTTCTTCTTTATATCTTTGTTTGTTGGACTTCCATACAGCTTGATTTTCTGGATCTTCCTGTTGTCTCTAATTTTGAGATAGTTATATTTCTTCTTAGTTGTGGAGGGATACACAGTGTGTCTGTCTAGGCCTCCATCTTGGCCAGTAGTCCTAATTTTATGTTTAACTTATTGAGGTACTGCCAAACATTTCCACAATGGTGCACCATTTTATATTCCCACTAGCGAAGTACGATTAAGTTAGAATAGATGTGAGGTGACTTAATTTCTTTGTTGTATTTCTGTTAGGGGAACAGCATGAATGGCTGTAACAGTGTGGCTAACGTTCTTTGCTTTCATGTTTTGGCATTAAGGTATATTTGTGCTACTCTTAACCCCCAACTATTTTCTTTCCACGGCTGCCTCAAGTTCTCTGGTTTCTTCATATAAGAAGCTTACAGGTAGGTGCTTTATATGTTTTATTCCTTTGTTCTGTTTTGTAGTAGTACCTGGATCCTCATACCCACTCTTCTCTCATTTCTACTCTTCTCCATTTTACCCCTCATATTCATTAGGTAATAGTCATTGATCGTTTTGATAATCTTAAGCCCTAGACTGTTACAACAGATATGAAATTTATATGATATAAAATAGGTATTTGAATACTAGGAGTATGACTGATGGTGGTGGTTGAGCACCAGCTGTATGAAACTTATGGCTAGAAAAGACCGGTCTGCTTCTGGAATGATCTAAATTAAGATCAACACGTTATAGCTTAGTGGGCTAAATCCAGCCAGTTGCCTGTTTTCATAAAGTATTATTGGAACAAGCCATGCTCAGTCATTTATATATTGTTTATGGATGCTTTTTCACTAAGATAGCAGAGTTGAGTACTACATCAGAAACCCACTTAAATAATTGATGGAATTTTACAGAAAAATTTGGCCAACATATCTAGATCAGCATTCCCCAAACTGAGATCTACTGAATACTAACCTCCAGGAACTAGGAACTGTGTTTTTACAAATGGTTTCTTCGTTTAAGAGCATAAAATGCTGGGTTAAATAAAGTTAAGCAGCTTTTTTTTATTGTAGGTCATCTCAGAACCTTTCATTTACTAATATGCATTGAGAAAACCTAATAAAAGGGAATAAAGGGTACATTCCCCTTAACTAATTATACCACAGGACATCTTCCCCTCCTCCAGCTCTTCTATTAATATCTTGTAAAACTGTGTACTGGGGAACACTTATTTGAGAAATACTAGCTTAAACATTCACTTAACAGAAGTTGTTTTAGATTTTATTTATTTTTATTTTTAGAGAGAGGGTGAGAAACCTCTTTGTGTGAGAGAAACATTGATCAGTTGCCTCTTGCACACGCCCCAACCAGGGACTGGCCTGCAACTCAGGCACGTGCCACTACCCAGAAACAAACCCATGACCTTTCAGACCTTTTGCTCTGTGGGACTATGACCAACTAACTGAGTCATACAGGTCAGGGTTCACTTAACAGAAGTTTGAACTTGATCACTGACTCCTTGGATATTATTTTTTCTAGTTGCAGAAGGTGAAAATCTATGTAGTACAGTATTTAAGCACATAGCCCTTGGCTTCAGACAATCCTGACTCTGTCTAATGTTGGGCAAGTTACATGACACTATAAGCATGGCTGGCATAAAATTTATGGGGTATGGTACAAAATGAAAAGGCAATATCCATGTTCAAAAGTTATTTAGAATTTCAAGATAACAACATCAGAGAATTACATCAAGCATAGGTCCTTCTGAGCACAAGATCTATGCAGACTGCACACCCAAGAACTTATAACCCTAGGTATAAGCTTCAATTTTTTCAACTATAGAATGTACTTCACAGAATTATTATGAGAATTAAATCAGAAATGTATGTAAAAGGTTAGTACAGTATCTTGAATAGTATAGGCAATAATAAATGACTTGCTTTTAATTCAAAAACATTTAGAGCTATATTCAATAAAAATTTATTGATTGTCTGCTATGTGCAGGGCAGCATGCTAGATACTCAGGGGTACTATGTGAAGAAGACAGTTCAGGTCCCTGCCTTTATGTAGATTATTGTTTAGTGGAAAATATATATGATTAAAGACAAACAAAGAAGACAATTATAAATTGAGATATGCAGAAAGGGAGTAGTAGAGAGGATCTGCTTTAGATTGGGTGATCAGCCAAGTCTTCTAGGAAGTAATGTTTACATTGAGATCTTAATGATGAGAATGCACTTTCATTGAGAAAAGAAAGAGGAAGAGTGTTCCAGGCAGTGAGAACAGCTGATGGAAAGTCACTGAAGTAAGAAAGAATGTGGCATTTGTGAAAAAATAAAAGTAGGTCAGTGTGGCTTAGTGTAAGGACTGAGGAGAGTGATATAAAATGAGGCTTGGGAGGAGAGGTAAGTAGGGAATGGATCATGTCATACCTTACAGGATAAGTAAAGATTTGGATTTTATACCAAGTGCAACATATAGGTGTTGAAATGTTTTTGGCAAGGCAGTAACATGATGCAATTGATATTTTTATTTTTATTTTTTAATCGTTATTTTTAGAAGATCACATTAGCTGCTGTGTGGAGAGGAGCCATAGATGGCCAAGAATACATGAGTAGGAGGCTATTTCAGCACTCCACCAAAGAGTTGATAGTGCCTTATACTTGGATGGTATTTGAGGATGTAGTGATAAATAAATGGATTCGAGGCTTATTTTGAAAGTGTAAATGATGCAACTTGCTAACTTATTAGATGTGGAGAATTCAAGGGAAAAAAATAGAACGATTCGTAACATTTTTTCTGAGCAACTGTTATACCATTTAACTGAGATGAGACACCTGGGGAGGATTGTTGGGGGCTGGGAGTATAGCAGCATAGAAATCAAGAACTCAGAATTAAGCCTGTAAAGGTTTTTTTTTTTTTTTTAAGTATATTTTGATTATGTTGTTACAGTAGTTCTAATTTTTCCTTCTTTGCTCCCCTCTGCCCAATAACCCCCAACCCTCCGCCCAGTACCCCACTTCCCTCCAGCAATCCCTCCCCCCTTAATAAATGCCCATGGATCATGAATATAAGTTATTTGGCTTCAACCTTTCCTATATTATTCTTAAATTCCCCCTGTCTATTTTGTACCAATCAGTTATGCTTCTTAATCCCTGCATCATATTCCCACTTCTCCCTCTCCCCTCTCCCAGCTGATAACCCTTCAAATGATCCCCATACCTATGATTCTGTTTCTATTCTGGTTTTCTTAGTTGGATTTTGTTTTTATTTTTTACATTCAATTGTTGATAGTTGTGAGTTTGTTGTCATTTTAATGTTAATGGTTTTGATCTTCTTTTTCTTAAGTAAGTCCCTTCGACATTTCATATAATAATGGCTTGGTGATGATGAACTCCTTTACCTTTACCTTTTCTAGGAAGCACTTCATCTGCATTTCCATTCCAAATAATAGCCTTGCTGGATAGAGTAGTCCTGGTTGCAGGTTGAATACTGCTTGTCAGTCCCTTCCTGCCTGGGAAGTGTCCTCTGAGAAATCAGCTGATAGTCCTATGGGCACCCTCCTGTAGGCAACTCTCTGCCTCTCTCTTGCTACCCCTAGGACTCTTTCTTCATCTTTCACCTTTGGCATCTCAATCATGATGCGTACTGGTGTGGTCCCCTCTGGGTCCAGCTCGCCGGGGACCCTCTATGCTTTCCAGACCTGTATGTCCATCTCCTTCACAAAATTTGGGAAGCTTTTCTCATTTTTTCAATTCTTGCTTCCTCATTCTGCACTGGTTGACTGTTTTTTTCTTCCTTGTGTTCCAAATCAATGATATGAACCCTGGTTTCCTTCCCTTCACCATTGGTTTTGTGTGGATTTTTCTTCATTTCACTTAGCATAGCCTTCACTTCTTCTCTTATGCGTTTGCTGTACTCAAGCATATCTGTCAAGCCTATGAGCATTTTCATCAACAGTGTTTTGAATTCTGCCTCTGTTCGGTTGTCTGTCTCCTGATCTGTTATATTGGCTATCTCCTCGACACTTAGTTCTCCCACTGGAACCTCGATCCGTTTCCCCTTTTGGGCCATGCTTCTCTGTCTCCTCATTCTGAAAAGCTCCTGTGTTTGTTTTCCTCTGTGTCCCAGATAGAGCTGTCATTCCTGTTATGTTGTAAAGGGTGGAGCCTTAGGGATTCGTCAGCACAGGGTGCCTGTTTCACCACATTGTGGTGCTATATGTGGGGGAGGGGTCCGAGAGGGAACAATGACACCTGCCCAGCACTCGCCCCTTTTCCAGGCACCTCTCCTACTTATGCACCAGACTGGCACCCCTCTAGCTGCTGCCCTGGCCGTCATTCCCAGACTGGGTGGGTCTGCGGATGTTCTAGGACTGTGGGGGCTCTTTAAACAAGCAGACTCTGCTGAGAGATCGGCAGTTTCTGCCTCCACCCTAACTCCCACTGGTGTGCACAGTCAGAAGGAATGAGGCTTCATTTTCCCTGGTGCTGGGACTGCAAGCTGCTAGGTCTGGTGAGGAGCTGGGAACACTCCCCAGGCATCTGTTCTGACTTTAAAATGTGTGACTTCACTTTCTGCCAGCGTGCTGCTGCCACTGCTTCTGCTGCCACCACACTATATTCTCTCCGCCCTGGCTCCGCCCATCCTACCTGTCTAGATGAGTATTTCTTCTTTATATCTTTGTTTGCTGGACTTCCATGCAGTTTGATTTTCTGGAACTTCTGGTTGTTTCTAGTATTGAGGTAGTTGTATTCCTTCTTAGTTGTGGAGGGAGATGCAGTGTGTCTGTCTATGCCTCTATCTTGGCCAGAAGTCCTAGACATCTAAAGATTAAGAAGATTTTGGGACATCCCCGTGGAGATGGTGGTGATGATGGTATTGGTTGTAGTTGTTTTTATTCTTGTCTAGTATTCTGTGATTACTAACTCTCAGTATCAACTCATTAGATTACAAGGAAGTATTTAGAAAACACCTGAAAGAAAAATACCTAAAAATAAGAGTGGATAAAAGTTATCACTATGGCAAGCATATAAATTCATGACTGCTTGTTGTGAAAGAACACAGTATATCAGAAAAAATACATTGGAGAATTCCTCAACAAGATAGTTGTATTGAAATGAACATGTATTCAAGCCTGATGAAGAGAGATCCAGCTCATGCTAAACTGTGTTATTTCAGGGATGTGCTGGAATTGGGAAAACAGCTGTGGTGCTCAGGTTCAGGTTTGACTGGGCTGCAGGAATGGTTACTCCAGGCAGGTATGACTATCTCAGCTAAATGAACTCCAGACAACTAAGCCATATTGCCAAACTTAGTGCTTCTGGCTCAATCACTAACACTTTTCAAGATATGCACAGATTAATCCTGGATACTATTCTTATGTATCCAGAGAAACTTCTGTTCATTCTTGATGGATTTCCTGAGCTTAAGTACCCTTTAGGTGACCAGGAAGAGGATATTAGTGATAACCCTCAGGAAAGGAAATCAGTAGAGACCCTATTGTGCAGTTTCGTGAGGGAAAAAAAAAAAACTGGAGAAGGTAAGATGGCGGAGGAGTGAGGAGAGGCTGTGGTTTCAGGCTCCCGAGACCTGTCTGCAGTTTGGGCTAATTGCAGACAGAATATCTCAGTGAACAGCTGGACACTGGCAGGAGTCGAGCCAAGGCACTGCTGGATTAGAGAAAATCCATCTGGGAACAACCTGTTTACTGAGGATAGCGGAGGAAAAGGGGACGAAACGGGATTCCTGACTGGGGCGGCTGCCCGAGCTGTGGCTGGAATTACACAAAGGCTTTTTGGCGACCACAGGCCACCCCGGAGAGGAGTCGGGAGGAGAGCGGACCTCTGCCCGCTGGCAGAGACGGGACTCGACCAAGTGGCATTGGCGCCGAAGGACAGGAGACAGCGTGCTGCTGGGCAAGTGAGAACATAATTCTCCTTTATATTTTTCTCTAGTGGACAGTGGAGAGGGGAGGAAAGTTTGGGGGTGGTAGGCTATTCTTGAGGAGCACAGGCTCAGAGGCGCGCTCATCCACTCCCCAACCCTACCCTTGCGTCGTGGGGGCGCACATAGGAAAGTGCTCTCACTCACTGGCCCAGGTGCGCGGGGCCGTGTGTGCAGCTGTCCCTCGGACACTCCCCAACGGGCATAAGATCAGTGCCCCAACGGGCACAGGGAGGGCCCACTGAACATGCAGAGGACCGTGAGCAGATACCCCTAGACAGCTACTATGGGCGCCGGGCCCCAGGCTGGAAAGCAGACCACTAGCGTAGGCTCTGTTTGTGCCCACCCAGACAGGAGAGGGAAGGCGGGCGGCTGCAGCAGGGGAAGAGTGGGCAGCAGCGACTCACAGACGCTCACTTCCACTGAGCACAAGTGTCTGCGGCCCTGCCCTAAGAGGCAAGAGACCAACTCCCGGAGCTCGGCTCAGCGGGACTAAGGGCACGGGCGGCGCGCGAGCGCAAAAACACCTCAGCCAGGAAACAATAGGCACCAATCCTGGGGCAAGCTCTCGGGCCGCCCGCGTGCGCGCGCAGGGATGCGTGAGGGGACACCTCAGCGCGAACGCGGAACCACCTCAGCCCGGCAACAATAGCCTCCAACAGCGGGGCAAACTCTTGGGCAACCTGTGCAGGGGCTCGCACGCAAGGACACCTCAACGGGCTCCAGCGGGCAGCAAGGGAGCACGCCGTGCCGGTAACCACGGGCACGCACCATTGCGGCAACCGCAGGCGCACACCAGTGCTGCAAGAAACAAGAACCTCTGAACCGCCACACTAGACCAGCTGCAGACGCAGAAAAAAGAAGGCAACACACCAAGGCTAAAACGGAGTAAAAACATCGCTTTTTTTTTTCTTCAATTTTTTTCTCTCTTTCCTCTTTCTTTTTTTCTTCTTAATTCTTTCTTTTCTTTCTTTCTTTCTTTCTTTATTCTTTTCTTTCTTCTCTTTTCTTGGGTTTTTTTTGGCAGGCGTTTTGGTTTATTTTTCTATTTTTTTTCTCTCTTTTCTTTCTTTCTTTCTTCTTTCTTTCTTTCTTCTTTATTTTCTTTTCTATCTTTCTTTATTCTATTCTTTCTTGTCTTTTCTTGGATTTTTTGGGGGGGGTTTTGTGGGGTTTTTTTTCAATTTTTTTCTCTCTTCTTTCTTTCTCTCTTCTATATTCTTTCTTTTCTTTCTTTCTTTCTTCTCTTTTCTTGGGTTTTCTTTGGGGGGGTGTTTCTTACTCCCCTTCCAAAAAGAATAACAGACTTTATCTCAATCGTGTTGCATATAACCTCTCCTTCTCATCCTTTCACTTTAATCGTTGTTTATTCATTTGTGTCTCTAGTTTAGCCCCCCTATCACTCTAAATAATAGAATATAATTACTATATAAACCCAATACAATACAATCCCACTTTCTTACTATATTATGCATTTTCCATCCTTTTCTTCTATTTTTATTAACATACAATGTAAATATTACCTACTAGCTTGCACAGTCTCAAATATTATTAATCTATCACCCCCTCTATCAAAAATTATATTTTGCATCCCCAAAAACAACTCTTATCTATTCTTCTTATAGTATAAAAGCTCTAATCTCTTTACATTTATATTAATACGGGTTCATTGGCTGATGATAGCGGGATAGAGTGGGGGATACTTTTTGAAAGTGTGGGTTTCCTGCCTGGACTGTGTGTTTATGTTTTTAACAGCATATCCACAAAAGAACTCAAGACAAAGCGGATAGAGTGACTCTCAACCAACTAGCCAGAAGGAAGATCCTATAAAAGAACATCTGAAGTATAACCAAACAGCATAAATAAACGACATAAAGGGTAACTCAAGAATATCAAGCTCAGGATATCAAAGAGACTGCACCACTGAAACCCCCAGATCTCCGATAAAGAATCTCACACCACAAAAGAGGGAAGTCAAAACAGACTACCGCCCCAAAAATAAATAAATAAATAAATAAATAAAAACAAACAAAAAGAATCCAACATGGTAAGACGCAAAAATAACCCCTCAATGAAGAGAAAAGAGGACTCCTCAGAAAGAGAGATAGATGAAATAGACATAACCCAAATGTCAGACATGGAATTCAAAACAATGGTGGTAAAGAAGCTCAATATACTCGACATCCTTAATATCAACTATGACGACCTCCAAGGAAGTTACCAGCAACTTTGAGAAAATTACAGGGAACTTGCAGAGAACTACACCAGCATAAAAAAAGACATAGAAACTGTTAACAAGAACCAGGAAGAACTTAAGAATGCAATCTCTGAACTGAAGAACACAGTAGAATCAGTCAAAAGCAGACTAAACGAAGCAGATGATCGGATTAGTGAGTTAGAAGATAATGTAGAGAAAAACTCCCAGACAATACAGCAAAAGGAAAAAAGATTGAAAAAATATGAACAACATGTAAGGGAATTACAGGATAGCATGATAAGAAATAATATCAGTATCATAGGAATTAGAGAGGGAGAAGAAAAGGACCATGGAATTGAAAAACTGATAGGAGAAATAGTGACAGAAAACTTTACGAACGTGATGAGAGAAAAATTATACAAGTTCAGGAAGCACAGAGAGTTCCAATGAAGAGGAACCCCCAAAAACCCACTCCAAGGCACATCATAATTAAAATGGCAACATTCCAAGACAAAGAGAGAATCCTAAAAGAAGCAAGAGAAAAACAGCAAATAACATACAAGGGAGCTCCGATAAGGCTATCAACTGATTTCTCAACAGAAACATTACAAGCCAGAAGGGATTGGTCAAAAATATTTCAAGCAATGAAAAACAAAGGCCTACAACCAAGAATACTCTACCCAGCAATGCTCTCATTTAAAATAGAAGGTGAAATAAGGAGTTTCTCAGACAAAGGAAGACTGAAAGAATACATATTCACCAAACCAGCATTGCAAAAGATGCTAAAGGGAGTGTTCTAAGAAAAAAGAAGAAAAGAACAAGACAGGAGAGGAACAGAGGTACAAAGGGAAATGAATAAATACACGTCAATAATAACCTTAAATGTAAATGGATTAAGTGCTCCCATTAAAAGACATACGGTAACGGAATGGATAAGAAAACAGGACCCACATATTTGCTGTCTACAAGAAACACACCTCAAAACAAAAGATTTACACAGACTGAAAGTAAAGGGATATAAAAAAATATTCCAAGCAAACGGACAGGAAAAAAAAGCCGGTGTAGCTGTCCTCATATCAGACAAAACGGATTTCAAAGCAAGGGCAATAAAAAGAGACAAAGAAGGACATTTCATAATACTTAAAGGAACAATCCATCAAGAAGATATGACTTTGATAAACATATATGCACCCAACATAGGAGCACCCAAATACATAAAGCAAATACTAGAAGACCACAAAAAGGATATCAACAACAACACACTCATAGTAGGGGACTTCAACACTCCATTATCAACAATAGACAGATCAGCAAAGCAAAGAAACACCAAGAATATACAGGCATTGAACAACACACTGAACCACATGGATCTAACTGATATATATTGAAATTTTCACCCCAAAGAAGCAAAATATACATTCTTTTCAAGTGCACATGAGACATTTTCAAAGATAGTCCACATGATAGGTCACAAAATAAGCCTCAACAAATGCAAGAAAATTGAAATCATGTCAAGCATCTTTTCAGATCACAATGCCTTGAAACTAGAAATCAACCTCAGAGAAAAAAATCAAAGACACCCAAACTCATGGAGAATGAATAACATGCTATTAAATAATGAATGGGTTAACAATGACATCAAAGAAGAAATCAAGAAATTTCTAGAAACTAATGATAATGAGCACACAACAGCCCAAAACCTGTGGGACACAGCAAAAACAGTCCTGAGAGGGAAGTTCATAGCAATACAGGCATATCTGAAAAGGCTAGAAGAATCTCAAATAAAAAACCTAACCACAATGCTACAAGAACTAGAACAACAACAACAAACAAAGCCTAGGGCAAGAAGAAGGAATGAAATCATCAAGATCAGAGCAGAACTAAATGACATAGAGACTAAACAAACAATCCAAAAGATCAACAAAACTAGGAGCTGGTTCTTTGAAAAAATCAACAAAATCGACAAGCCTCTAGCCAGTCTAATCAAGAAAAAAAGAGTAAAGACACAAATAAACAAAATCAGAAATGAAAGAGGAGAAATCACGACTGATACCTCAGAAATACAAATGATAGTTAGAAATTACTTCAGACAACTGTATGACAAGAAATTTGACAATCTAGAAGAAATGGACAAATTTCTAGAAACATACAACCTTCCAAAACTGAATCAAGAAGAAGTAGAAAGTCTCAACAAACCAATAACAAAAAAGGAAATTGAAACAGTAATCCAAAATCTCCCGGCACACAAAAGCCCTGGACCGGATGGCTTCACAGGCGAATTCTACAAAACATTCAGGGAAGAACAAACTCCTACCCTCCTCAAACTGTTCCAAAAAATCCAAGAAGAGGGGAAAATCCCAAACTCTTTCTATGAAGCCAGTATTACCCTAATCCCCAAACCAGGTCAAGACACAACAAAGAAAGAAAACTACAGGCCAATATCACTGATGAACATCGATGCTAAAATCCTCAATAAAATATTGGCAAACAGGATCCAGCAATACATCAAAAAGATCATACATCATGATCAAGTGGGCTTCATTCCAGGGATGCAAGGATGGTTTAATATTCACAAATCAATAAGTATAATACGTCACCTAAACAGAATGAAAGACAAAAATCACATGATCATATCAATAGATGCAGAAAAAGCATTTGATAAAGTACAACATCGATTTATGATGAAAACACTCAACAAAATGGAAATAAAGGGAGCATACCTTAACATAATTAAGGCTATATATGATAAGCCTGAGGCCAACATCATACTCAATGGACAAAAACTGAAAGCATTCCCCCTGAACTCAGGAACTAGACAAGGTTGTCCACTCTCTCCACTCCTTTTCAACATAGTGCTGGAAGTCCTAGCCACAGCAATCAGACAAGAAAAAGAAATAAAAGGCATCCAAATTGGGAAAGAGGAAGTAAAACTTTCATTATATGCAGATGACATGATAGTATACCTAGAAAACCCTATAAACTCCACTAAAAGACTACTCAATATAATAAGTAAATTTGGCAAAATAGCAGGGTACAAAATAAATATACAGAAATCTAAGGCATTTCTGTACACTAACAATAAAATAGCAGAGACAGAGAGAAAAGAGAAATTACCATTTACTATAGCAACAAGAAAAATAAAGTCCCTAGGAGTAAACTTAACCAAAGAGATAAAAGATCTGTACTCTGAAAATTACATGACATTGAAGAAAGAAATTTAAAAAGATACAAATAAATGGAAGCAAATACCATGTTCTTGGATAGGAAGAATCAACATCATCAAAATGGCCATACTACCCAAAGCAATTTACAGATTCAATGCAATCCCTATTAAAATACCAATGACATATTTCACAGACCTAGAACAAATACTCCATAAATTCATATGGAACGATAAAAGACCCGAATAGCAAAAGCAATCTTGAGACAGAAGAACACAGCAGGAGGAATCACAACACCAGATATCAAACAATACTACAAAGCCACTGTAATCAAAACAGTATGGTACTGGCATAAAAACAGACATATAGATTAGTGGAACAGAACAGAGAGTCCAGAAATAAACCAAGGCCTCTATGGTCAACTAATCTTTGATAAAGGAGGAAAGAACATAAAATGGAGTGAGAAGAGTCTCTTTAACAAATGGTGCTGGGAGAACTGGATAGGGACCTGCAAAAAAATGAAACTAGACCACCAACTTACACCACACACAAGAATAAACTCAAGATGGATCAAAGACTTAAATGTAAGCCGTGACACCATAAAAGTCCTAGAGGAAAACATAGGCAAGAAAATATGAGATATCTCACGTAACAACCTCTTCACGGATACATCTCCTAAAGCAAGAGAAATAAAGGAAAAAATAAATAAATGGGATTACATCAAACTGAAGAGTTTCTGCTCAGCAAAAGAAAACATCAGCAAGATGAAAAAGAAACCAACCATATGGGAAAACATATTTGCCAATGACATCACAGACAGGGGACTGATTTCCAAAATATATAAAGAGCTGATACGACTCAACATCAAGAAAACAAACAACCCAATTAAAAAATGGGCAAGGGACCTGAACAGACACTTCTCCAAAGAGGACATACAGAAGGTCAAGAGACACATGAAAAAATGCTCAACATCATTAGCCATCAGGGAGATGCAAATAAAAACCACAATGAGATACCATTTTACATCAGTCAGAATGGCCATCATCAACAAATCAACAAGCAACAAGTGCTGGCGAGGATGTGGAGAAATGGGAACCCTACTGCACTGTTGGTGGGAATGCAGACTGGTGCAGCCACTATGGAGAACAGTATGGAATTACCTCAAAAGATTAAAAATGGAACTGCCTTTTGAACCAGCGACTCCACTACTAGGATTATACCCGAAGAATCTTGAAACACCAATTCAAAAGAACTTATGCACTCCTATGTTCATAGCAGCACTGTTTACAATAGCTAAGTGCTGGAAACAACCTAAGTGCCCATCTGTAGATGAGTGGATCAAAAAACTGTGGTACATTTACACAATGGAATACTATGTAGCAGAAAGAAAGAAGGAACTCCTGCCATTTGCAACAACATGGATGGAACTAGAGAGAATTACGCTTAGTGAAATAAGCCAGGCAAAGAAAGAAAAATACCATATGATATCACCTAATACAGGAAACTAAAGAACAACACAAACAAAGGAACTAAATAGAACAAAGAGCAGAATAGCAGTCAATAGGGGGGAGGGGAGAGGGAGAGAATGGGGATAAGTAAGGGAATGGTTTAATTAAAGAGCCTGTATAAAAGACTCATGGACATGGACAACGGGGAGGGATATGATTGTGTGAGGGGGGGTGGGTTGGGTGGGGGAGAGAAATTGGGGGAAAGGGGACAACTGTAATTGAAAAACCAAAATTAAAAAAAAAAAAAGTACTCAGAATATAACGTTAAATGAAAAGTGCTGAACTGTGTGTGTAAATCCCATTTGTGTACAAAAAATTAAATATTTATGTGTATATATGTGTTCAGAATATGTATGGAAGAACATATTTTAAAAAGTTCCTGGGACTTCTGGACAAGATGGAGGTATAAGTAGAAACCTTGTGTCTCCATCACAACTAAGAAGGAACTGCTTCAAAACTACCCCCCCCAAAAAAATCCAGAATATTAAAACTATGGAGTAGTTCAGCAAAGAATTAAGAAGAAATATTCAGCCAGAAGGGCAGGAGAGGTGGAGCTGGTATGGAGAAAACAAAGTGCAGAGCACCAGCTCAGGGGGCGCTGCCTGGTGGTAGCAGCAGGCAGTATGGTAGGCAGCATTGCTGGCAGCACCATTATTGGTATAGCAGCTGAGTCTGTGACAAAAAAGCGCAGTCATACATCTTAAATCGGGGAAGCTAGCCCAGCCCCAGACCAGACTGTGCAGCGCATGGTTCCAGTGCTGGAGAAAATAGAGCCACATTGCTTCTGACTGTGAAAGCCAGTGGGGATTGTGGTGGAGGAAGAAACTGCCAGTCTCTAAATGGAGGCAGCTTGTTTAGTACACGAAGGGGGAGGAGTGCCTAGAAAACCAGTGAGTGCTGAGCAAATGGCATTGTTCCCTCTCAGACCCTTCCTCACATACATCACCACAGCAGGGCAAGATGGGTCACCAGCACTGACAACATCCTAAGGCTCTGCCCCTTTAAAACATAACAGGTGTGACAGCTATACTTACAACACAGAAGTAAACACAGAAAGCTGCGTCAAGAAGAGGAGACAGAGGTTCAGCCCCAAAATGGGGGCAGATCAAGGTTCCAGTGACAGAACTAAGTGATGAGGAAATAGCAAACCTAATAGATGAAGAGATAGCCAAGCTAACAGATGCAGAGTTCAAAGTTCTGGTGATAAAGATGCTCACAGACTTGACAGAAAAAATTAATAATGATAGGTAAGAAATAAAGATTATGCTAACTAAAATGAAGGGAAATCCACATGAAACTAGAGGTGAAGGAAAGGCAACCAGGGCTCGATCGATGAGTTAGAACATAAGGAAGAAATAAACAGTCAACCAGAACAGAAGGAGAAAATAAGAAATTTTTAAAAATGAGGTGAGGCTTAGAAGCCTCTGGGATAGAGAGAAAGATGGCAGAGGAGTAAGGGGAGGCTGTGCTCTAAAGCTCCAGAGACCCATCTATAGTTTGGACTAATTGCAGACATAACATCTCAGTGAGCAGCTGGACACTGGTAGGAGTCGGGCCTTCGCATTGCTGGATTAGAGAAAAACCATCTGGGAACAACCTGTTTAGTGAGGATAGCGAAAGAAAAAGGGACGAAACGGGATTCCTGACTGGGGTGGCTACCTGAGCTGTACCTGGAAGGACACAAAGGCTTTTTGGCGACCACAGGCTTCCCCAGAGGGGAGTCAGGAGGAAAGCTGATTTCTGCCCACTGGCAGAGATGGGACTTCACCAGGTGGCATTGACGCTGGAAGACAGGAGACAGCGTGCCATTGTGCAAGTGAAAACGTAATTTTTCCTTTGTATTTTTCTCTTGTGAACTGTGGAGAGTGGGGGAAAGTTTGGGGGTGATAGGACATTCTTGAGGAGCGCAGGCGCGGAAGTGCGCTCGCCCACTCCCCAACCCTCCCCTTGGGTCAAGCGGGCGCCCACAGGGAAGTGCCCTCAAACACTGGCTCAGGTGTGCAGGGCCCCGCGTCCAGGTGCCCCTCGGACACACCCCAACAGACATAAGATCAGTGCCCCAACGGGTGCAGGGAGGGCCCACTGGACACACAGAAGACTGTGCGCAGTCACCCCTGGCCAGCTCCAGTGGGCACCAGGCTAGAGTGCCAGGCTGGAGCACAGAGCACTTGCTCAGGCTCTTCTCGTGCCTGCCCAGGAGGGCGCAGGAATGGTGGGTGGCTGCGGCGTGGGAACAGCGGGCAGCAGCGACTAAGACACTCACTTCTACTGAGCACAAGTGTCCGGGGACCCGCCCTAAGAGGAGAGAGACCAACTCCCAGAATGCGGTGTGGCAGACCTGAGTCTGGCTCACCGGCCGCCTTGGGCGCCCACAGGTGCGCGCAGGCGCACGAGTGCAAAAGCATTTCACCTGCTTCAATAAGCGTCAATCGCTCACTTCCACGGTGCACGAGTGTCCAGGGCCCAGCCCTAGGAGGCGAGAGACCAACTCCCAGAGAGCGGCTTGGCAGGCCTGAAGTGGGCTCTTTCGCACCTTGCGCTCAGGGGAACCTCAGCTAGCTCCAACGGGCGCCAAAGGAACGCGCTGTGCCAGCCACCACACGCACACCACTGCTGCAAGGAAAAGGAACCTCTGACCCGCCACATTAGACCAGCTATGGAAGCAGAAAAAGAAGAGGACACACAAAGGCTAAACTGACATCTCCACAAAAGAACTCAAGACAAAGTGGATAGAGTGACTCTCAATGAACTAGACAGAAGGAAGATCCTAACAAAGAGCATCTGAAATATAACCAGACAGCATAAACAAACAACATAAAGAACACCCCAAAAACATCAGGCTCAGGAGATCAAAGAGACTGCACCGACTGAAACCCTCAGATCTCTCATAAAGAATCTCATACAACAAAGGTGGGAAGTCAAAGCAGACAAACCCAAAAAACAAACATAAACAAGAAGAATGCAACATGGTAAGATGCAGAAACAACTTCTCAATGAACAGAAAAGAGGAATCCCCAGAAAGAGAGGTAGATGGAATAGACATAGCCCAAATGTCAGACATGGAATTCAAAACAATGGTGGTGAAGAAACTCAATATACTCGACAATCTTAAAAACAACTATGACAACCTCCAAAGAAGTTACCAAAAGCTCCAAGAAAATTACAGGGAACTTGCAGAGAACTACAGCAGCATAAAAAAAGACATAGAAACTATCAACAAGAACCAGGAAGAAATGAAGAATGCAGTCTCTCAACTGAAGAACACAGTACAATCAGTCAAAAGCAGACTAAACAAAGCAGAGGA
Source organism: Furipterus horrens (assembly GCF_987537825.1). Taxonomy (NCBI): domain Eukaryota; kingdom Metazoa; phylum Chordata; class Mammalia; order Chiroptera; family Furipteridae; genus Furipterus; species Furipterus horrens. The sequence goes on along the minus strand of NW_028327187.1, from coordinate 52,749,147 downwards.
TCGGATTAGTGAATTAGAAGATAATGTAGAAAAAAATTCTAAGATGATACAGCAAAATGAAAAGAGATTGAAAAAGTATGAAGAAGAGGTAAGAGAATTACAGGATAGCATAAGGAAGAACAATATCAGAGTCATTGAAATTAAAGAGGGATCAGAAGAACAAGGAATAGAAAAACTGATAGGAGAAATAGTGACAGAAAATTTCACAAACCGATGAGAGAAAAAGTTATGCAAGTCCAGGAAGCACAGAGAGTTCCAATAAAGAGGAACACAAAAAAACCCCACTCCAAGGAACATCATAATTTAAATGGCAACATTCCAAGGCAAAGAGAGAATCCTAAAAGCAGCAAGAGAAAAACAGCAAATAACATACAAGGAGCTCCAATAAGGCTATCGACCGATTTCTCAACAGAAACACTACAAGCCAGAAGGGAATGGTCAAAAATATTTCAAGAGATGCTAAAAGGGATGTTTAAAAGAAATGAAGAAAAAAAAGAGAGAGGGAAGGGAACACAGGTACAAAGGGAAATGAATTAATACATGTCAATAAAAAACTTAAATGTAAATGGATTAAATGCTTCAATTAAAATACATAGGATAACGGAATGGATAAGAAAACAGGACCCACATATTTGTTGTCTACAAGAAACACACCTGAAAACAAAAAGATTTACATAGACTGAAAGTAAACGGATATAAAAAAATATTCCAAGAAAACAGACCTGAAAAAAAAGCTGGGGTAGCAGTCCTCATATAAGACAAAACCGATTTCAAAGCAAGGGCAATTAAAAGAGACAAAGGACATTTCATAATACTTAAAGGAACAATCCATTAAGAAGATATAACACTGATAAACATATATGCACCCAACACAGGAGCACCCAAATACATAAAGAAAATACTAGAAGACCACAAAAAGGATATCAACAACAACACACTCATAATAGGGGACTTCAACACTCCATTATCAACAATAGACAGATGATAAAAGCAAAGAAACACCAAGGATATACAGGCATTGAGCAGCACACTAAACCACATGGATCTAACTGATATATATAGAACTTTTCACCCCAAAGAAGCAAAATATACATTCTTTTCAAGTGCACATGAGACATTTTCAAAGATAGTCCACATGATAGGTCACAAAACAAGCCTCAATAAACTCAAGAAAATTGAAATCATATCAAGCATCTTTTCAGACCACAATGACTTGAAAATAGAAATCAACCTCAGAGAAAAAAATCAAAGACACCCAAACTCATGGAGAATGAATAACACGCTATTAAACAATTAATGGATTAACAATGACATCAAAGAAGAAATCAAGAAATTTCTAGAAACTAATGACAGTGAACACACAACAGCCCAAAACCTGTGGGACACAGCAAAAGCAGTCCTGAGAGGGAAGTTCATAGCAATACAGGCATATCTGAAAAGGATAGAAGAAGCTCAAATAAAAAACCTAACCATAAAGCTACAAGAACTTGAACAACAACAACAAACAAAGACTAGGGTAAGAAGAAGGAAGGAAATCATCATGATCAGAGCAGAATTAAAAGACACAGAGACTAAACAATCAAAAAAATCAACAAAACTAGGAGCTGGTTCTTCTAAAAAATAAACAAAATCGACAAGTCTCTAGCCATGCTCATCAAGAAAAAAAGAAATGAAAGAGGAGAAATCACGACTGTTACCACAGAAATACAAACAATTGTAAGAAATTACTACAAACAACTGTATGGCAAGAAACTTGACAACCTAGTAGAAATGGACAGGTTTCTAGAAATATATAACCCTCCAAAACTGAATCAAGAAGTAGAAAGTCTCAACAGACCAATAACAAAGAAGGCAATTGAAACAATAATCAAAAATCTCCCTCCACACAAAAGCCCTGGACTGGATGGCTTCACAGGCGAATTTTACAAAACATTTAGGGAAGAACTAACTCCTATCCTCCTCAGACTATTCCAAAAAATCCAAGAAGAGGGAAAAATCCCAACATCTTTCTATGAAGCCAGTATTACCCTAATCCCAAAACCAGGTCAAGACACAACAAAGAAAGAAAATTACAGGCCAATATCACTGATGAACATCGATGCTAAAATCCTCAATAAAATATTGGAAAACAGGATCCAGCAATACATCAAAAAGATCATACACCACGATCAAGTGGGATTCATCCCAGGGATGCAAGGATGGTTTAATATTCGCAAATCTATAAATATAATACATCACCTAAACAGAATGAAAGACAAAAATCACATGGTCATATCAATAGATACAGAAAAAGCATTTGATAAAGTACAACACCCATTTATGATGAAAACACTCAGCAAAATGGGAATAGAGAGAGCATACCTTAACATAATTAAGGCTCTATATGAGAAGCCTGAAGCCAACCTCATATTCAATCGACAAAAACTGAAAGCATTCCCCCTGAAATCAGGAACTAGACAAGGCAGTCCGCTCTTTCCACTCCTATTCAACATAGTGTTCAAAGTCCTAGCCACCGCAATCAGACAAGAAAAAGAAATAAAAGGCAAACAAATTGTGAAAGAAGAAATAAAATTATCACTATATGCAGATGACATGATAGTATACCTAGAAAACCCTATAAACTCCACTAAAAGACTACTCAATATAATAAGTGAATTTGGCAAAATAGCAGGGTACAAAATAAATATACAGAAATCTAAGGGATTTCTATACACCAACAATAAAATAGCAGAGACAGAGACAAAAAAGAAAATACCATTTACTATAACAACAAGAAAAATAAAGTACCTAGGAGTAAACTTAACCAAAGAGATAAAAGACCTGTACTCTGAAAATTACATGACATTGAAGAAAGAAATTAAGGAAGATACAAATAAATCGAAGCAAATACCATGTTCTTGGATGGGAAGAATCAACATCATCAAAATGGCCATACTACCCAAAGCAATTTACAGATTCAATGCAATCCCTATTAAAATACCAATGACATATTTCACTGACCCAGAACAAATACTCCAAAAATTCATATGGAACCAAAAAAGACCCAGAATAGCAAAAGCATTCTTGAGACAGAAGAACACAGCAGGAGGAATCACGATACCAGACATCAAACAATACTACAAAGCCACTGTGATCAAAACCGTCTGGTACTGGCATAAGAACAGACATATAGATCAGTGGAACAGAATTGAAAGCCCAGAAATAAACCCAGGCCTCTATGGTCAACTAATCTTTGATAAAGGAGGAAGGAACATAAAATGGAGTGAGAAGAGCCTCTTTCACAAATGGTGCTGCGAGAACTGGACAGGGACGTGTAAAAAATGAAACTAGACCACCAACTTACACCACACACCAGAATAAACTCAAGATGGATCAAAGACTTAAATGTAAGCCATGACACCATAAAAGTCCTAAAGGAAAACATAGGCAGGAAAATTTCAGATATCTCACGTAACAATATCTTCACGGATACGTCTCCTAAGACAAGATAAATAAAGGCAAAAATAAACAAATGGGACTACATCAAACTAAAGAGTTTCTGTTCATCAAAAGAAAACATCAGCAAGATGAAAAGGAAACCAACCATATGGGAAAACATATTTGCCAATGATATCACTGACAGGGGACTGATCTCCAAAATATATAAAGAGCTTATACAACTCAACATCAAGAAAACAAACAACCCAATTAAAAAATAGGCAAAGGACCTGAACAAACACTTCTCTGAAGAGGACATACAGAAGGTCCAAAGACACATGAAAAAATGCTCAACATCATTGGCCATCAGAAAGATGCAAGTAAAAACCACAATGAGATACCATTTTACACCAGTCAGAATGGCCATCATCAGCAAATCAACAAACAACAAATGCTGGCGAGGATGTGGAGAAACGGGAATCCTACTGCACTGTTGGTGTGAATGCAGACTGGTGTAGCCACTATGGAAAACAGTATGGAATTACCTCAAAAAACTAAAAATGGAACTGCGTTTTGAATCTGCGAGTTCACTGCTAGGATTATACCCGAAAAATCCTAAAACCCTAATTCAAAAACACTTATGCACCCCTATGTTCATAGCAGTCCTGTTTACAATAGCTAAGCACTGGAAACAGCCTAAGTGCTCATCTGTAGATGAGTGGATCAAAAAACTGTGGTACATTTGCACAATGGAATACTATGTAGCAGAACGAAAGAAGAAACTTCTGCCATTTCCGAAAACATGGATGGAACTAGAGAGAATTATGCTTAGTGAAATAAGCCAGGCAAAGAAAGCAAAATACCATATGATAAAACCTAAGACAGGAAACTAAAGAACAACACAAACAAACTAAATAGGACAAAGTGTAGAATAGTAGTCAATAGGGGTGGGAGGGAGAGAAGGGGGATAAGTAACGGAAGGGTCTAGTCAAGGAACGTGTATAAATGACTCATGGACATGGACAATGGGGAGGGATATGATTGTGGGAGAAGGGGTGGGCTGTTTGGGGGGGAAATTGTGGAAAAAATGGGACAACTGTAATTGAAAAACCAAAAAATAAAATAAAAAAAAGAAAGAAAGAAACTCCGCAGGCAAGAAGGGACTGGCAAGAAATATTCAAAGTAGTGAAAAGCAAAAATCTACAACCACAATTCCTCTTTTCAGCGAAGTTGTCATTCAGAATATAAGGGCAGAGAAAGTGCTTCCAGGACAAAGTAAAACTGAAGGAGTTCATCAGATCTAAACCACTCATATGAAATGTTAAAAGGACTTGTTTAGGAGAAAGAGGATCAAAACTATGAACATTAAAATAAAAACTGTATCACAACAACCAACAACAGAAGCTGGGGAGTCAAAACAAAGGCAAACTAGGTAGACAATGAGAGTGGTAAAAGAATTATAAGTATGGGGAACATTTTGGGGGGAAGTTAGCAGAAAGGGGGTGGGGGTAAGAAAGGGAGATGGTACAGGAATTAAGAAGCATAGAAGGCAGTGGAGTAGGTAGAAAGAGGTTAAGAACTGTATGCACAACCAAAGGGCATTGACTAAGGGGTGGAACAACTGGAGGGAAGGGGTTCACTGGGTGGAGGGGAACAAAGGGGAAGAAAATTGGGAAAACTGTAAACAGCATAATTAATAAAGCATATTTTTAAAAAATGGGCAAAGGACCTGAGCAGACACTTCTCCAAGAAGGATACACAGAGGGTCCATAGACATATGAAAGAATGCTCAACATCACTAGCATCAGAGAGATGCAAATAAAAACCACAATGAGATGGCAGTTTACACCTGTTAGAATAACCATCATCAATAAATCAACAAACAAGTGCTGGAAAGGATGTGGAGAAATGGAAACCCTTGTGCACTGATGGTGGGAATTCAGACTGGTGCAGCCACTATGGAAAACAGTATGGAATTACCTCAAAAAACTAAAAATGGAACTGCCTTTTGAACCAGCGATTTCACTGCTAGGATTTTACCCAAAGAATTCTGAAACTTCAATTCAAAAGAACTTATGTATTCCTCTGTTCATAGCAGTGCCATTTACAATAGCCAAGTGCTGGAAGCAGCCTAAGTGCCCATCTGTAGATGAGTGGATTAAAAACTGTGGTACATTTACACAGTGGAATAGTATGCAGCAGAAAGAAAGAAGGAACTCCTGCCATTGCGACAACATGGATGCTACTAAGGAGAATTATGCTAAGCAAAATAAGACAGGCAATGAAAGAAAAATACCATATGATATCACCTGATACAGGAGACTAATGAACAAAATTGAACTAGGAGCAGAAAAGCTGTCATCAGGGTGTGGGGGGAGGGAGAGAAGGGTGTAAATATGGGAAGGGTCTAGTAAAGTAAGTAGTATAAATAACCCATGGACATGGACAATCGGGTGGGGAATGACTGTGGGAGAAGGAGTGGGCTGGGTGGAGGGGAGCAGTTGGGGAAAAAATGGAACATCTGTAATAAAAAAACAATTTTTAAAAAGGAGTGAAAGGTAATGTTCATAGTTTTTATCTTCTTTTTCTTAAGTCCCTTTAACATTTCATATAATACTGGCTTGGTGATGATGAACTGCAGCTTTACCTTGTCTGGAAAGCACTTTATCTGCCCTTCCTTCCTAAATGATAGCTTTGCTAGATAGAGAAATCTTGGTTGTAGATTTTTGCCTCTCAGCAGTTTGAATATTTCCTGCCAGTCCCTTTTTGTCTGAAAAGTTTCCTTTGAGAAACCAACTGACAGTATTATACGTACCTCTTTGTTGGTAATTTCCTTCTTTTCTCTTGCTACTTTTAAGATTCTCTCTTTATCCTTAACCTTTGTTATTTTTATTATGAAAATGTCTTGGTGCGGTCCTCCTTGGGTTTAATTTGTTTGGGACTCTCTGCTTCCTGGTGTTGTATGTCCATTTCCTTCCCCAAATTTCCTTCTCCCATTTAAAGCTATCCCAGAGGCTTGTTTTTTATTTTATTTTATTTCTGGTTTTTCAGTTACAGTTGTCCCATTTCCCCCCCCATTGCTCCCCCCACCCAACCCACCCCATCTTCCGCAATCATATCCCTCCACGTTGTCCATGTCCACGAGTCATTTATACACGTTCCTTGACTAGACCTTTCCGTTACTTATCCCCCTTCTCTCCCTCCCCACTCCCCCCTATTGACTACTATTCTACTCTTTGTCCTATTTAGTTCATTTGTTTGTGTTGTTCTTTAGTTTCCTGTATTAGGTGATGTTGTTACAGAACCCCTGGACTGCTCCAATTGAAAACAAACCCACAGGCTCTTTAGTTAGGGGTCAGATTGCATGCCGCCAGAATTACAACTCTTAATACTTTAGTTGAGTGAAAAGAAAATTGTTTATTTAACAGTTACACATATCCTTGCCTCCCCCCTACCAAACCTAGCCAGTTTTAGGAAGGTCAGAAACACCGTTTCCCTACTTCCCAAACACAGTTCAGCTTTACCAGCGGCTGCCAATCATTCAACCTGATTGGGGAGGTCATTTCTGTGCTGTGGTGTCCTTCAGCTCTCAATACAAAACCGCCGAGATTCTCAGCCTCCTTGCAAACTGTCTTCTTTCTGCAAACTACGTGGATCTCCTCTCCTTCTCCAGAGCACCCCTGCGAACACCCGCCAGCGAGGGAGACAGCCCCAGAACGTGCCGACCCTAAAGTGTTCGCAGCTGCCTATATATCCCTGACTGCGTCCTCTGATGCAGTGGGTGTTGCCATCAGTTCTGACCATTCACAGAACCCCACGTAGGCTCTGTGTGCTTTCCATACCATCCCCTGGTTCAAGACTCCTCCCATCCACCTGAGGCCTTGGAAGCATCCAAGCAATTTTGCATAATGAAAGACACCAGCCATCAGCTTCAGGTGTGTGGAGGCATTCTGAAAGCTGCTTCCTTCTCCCCATCTCCCAGCCACAAACTCTGGGGTTTGTTTTTGGACTCCCCTGTTTCGGTAACAATATGATACGATATTTTGATTTCTTTGCCTGGCTTATTTCATTAAGCATTACTCTCTCTAGTTCCATCCATGTTACTGCAAATGGCAAGAGTGCCTTCTTTCTTTCTGCTACATAGTATTCAATTGTGTAAATGTACCACAGTTTTTTGTTTTTTTTTTGATTCACTCATCTACTCATGGGCACTTAGGCTGTTACCTGTACTTAGCTATTGTAAACAGGACTGCTATGAACATAGGTGTGTATAAGTATTTTTAAATTCGAATTTTAGGATTTTTTGGGTATAATCCTAGCAGTGAAATCGCTGGTTCAAAAGGCAGTTCCATTTTTAGTTTTTTGAGGTAATTCCATACTGTTTTCCATAGTGGCTGCACTAGACTGCATTCGCACCAACAGTGCAGTAGGGTTCCCGTTTCTCCACATCCTCGCCAGCATTTGTTGTTTGTTGATTTGTTGATGATGGCCATTCTGACTGGTGTAAAATGGTATCTCGTTGTGGTTTTTACTTGCGTCTTTCTGATGGCCAATGATGTTGAGCATTTTTTCATGTGTCTATGGACTTTCTGTATGTCCTCTTCGGAGAAGTGTTTGTTCAGGTCCTTTGCCTATTTTTTTTTTTTGTCCCACAACCTATAAATAATATTTATTGCAAAGGGATTTACAGTGGAGAATTCTAGCAAATACTACCTTATACAGATAATCAAGATTGAGATCACCAATAAAAAATACATCAACATAATGTCAGAGGTTGCTTTCCAGGAGCCAATCAAAGGCCAGTCTTGAAGCCATACCTTTTTTGGAATGTGCAAGATTTGAGCAACTCAGACCTGGTAAGTTAATGCTTTCCTGCACAGTGGAAAAATTGATTATATCCAAATAAACCTATAGTTTATAGTGTTGTGCCAATGTTAATTTAACAATGGATAATTATACTATGTTTGTATAACATGTTAAAATCAGGGAAATCTGGGTGTAATGGGTGGAATAGTGACTCTTGAAAAGGATTTATACAAGTCCTAACTCTTGGTACTTACAAATGTGACCTTATTTGGGAATAAGATTTTGAGTATAGTTGGTCACATACTTCTCTCAGAGCATAGGGCAAGTTTCAGAAAATATCTCAGAATACCTCCCCAGTACTCCAGTGTGACATAAAAACACAAAAAATTAGTAACAAAATTTAAGAGACGATTGTGAAATGAAAATGAAAAATACTTTGTTTTTGAAGTCTTTTGATCCTAGTGTTACACTTTTTGTTTTGCTTGATTCATCTCATTTAAAACGTCCTCACTTTTTCTTTCTCACTACATCCTCTTCCTTCATTGAGAGGTATCCCCTTCCAGTTAAAGAATTAATAATTAACACTCTCTGAAACAGTTGTGAATTACTAGCTATCTCCTTCATATTTACTCTAGCATAGTAAACTTTTAGTTTGAAGGGTGGGAGGGCTGACTATGCTCATCTAAAGATTTGCAAACTGATATGTGATTATTATTTTCTTTTTTTTTAAATGTTTTTTTTATTATATTGTTACAACAGTTCCAATTTTCTCCACCTTGCTCCCCTCCATCCAGCACCCCCCTCCCCCAGCAATCCCCCCCAAGTCCATACCCCTGGTTCGTAAAAATTAACTACCCCCCCTCAAATATTAGGACCCTTTGTAATCTTGTAAAGGACAATGGGTGAAGGTCTCAAGCTCCTCTAGCTGCTTAAAGCTGGACATGGTCATCGTCCTACCTACCCTTGGGTCCAGAAAACCCTAATAAGAGTGGGGGTGTGGAGGAGAGGGTGGCCTTCCCACATGGGGAAGGATCGTGCAGAATCCAGATCAGTTGGCTGTCTCCGGTCAACGGCGTGCTTGGTTGAACAGGCTGGCGTCCTTGTTGTGTTCTGGGGGCAACAGATTTGGCGTAAAGGGTTAAAAGACATCATTCAATCCATAACTACTAGATGACAAAAGGCAGGGATTAATTTTTCAATGTTCCATGTTAGGGAAAAAAAAAAAAAAAAGGGCTTCTTTGTAAGAAGGTGTGCTAGGCACATCTCACCTGTCCAAAACCCTTTTGCCCATTATACTTAGTTTGGGCTGAGGTAAATAGTTAAGGTTTTCCCCCTCTCAGACCTCTGGGACTTTTCTGTCCAAGCCATTAGGATAGAAAAGAGAAACCAGTTTTAAAGTGAAGCCCACAGACCACCCCATTCTTCACCAACCCAGCCATTTAGTTCAGCCAAACCGTTGAGTCTCAGGAGGCAGCGCTGCAGAGAGGATTAAGTGAGGCTTATGCGTACAGACAATCACTCAGGTAATACGATCATAGGCTTATGTCCTTTGAAAACAGAAAACACGTGTTAATTTATGTAACATAACCCACAAACAAGTCTCTAAATCTGTAAGACTGTCTTATTGGGAAGACATCCAGTTTCAAGGCACTTGAAATTCTATTTGCCTGCAACTTGAATATCTTTGATGATATCACAGACATGGTTGAATTTTCAAGTGAAACCATATTTTAAATGAGAAGAAACTTTTAAGACGGTTAGTTGCCCTGTTTTATACTCTACTACTGATCATTGTGATTTTCCTTGAATAATAATTTTTCTCCCTAAGGTTACCCTCCTTGTCTTTAAAGGGACTACATTAAGTCCATTTTTAATTTATCCTGTTCATTTGCATAAACATAACAAAAGCAGCAAATGATCACTTATCATCTTTAGTTCTGCTTTGCTGGAACTTACTCAAGGAATATTTGGGGTGACCCTCAGTCTGTTCTTCAGGGCACAGAAGCTGAGCCACATATCTGGCATTCATCCTTGCCTGTACACACCTATTTTTTCCAAGTCTTTCTGGTTTCTCATTGTGCCTTAAGGTCCCTTTTAGCCATCTTTCAGGAAAACAACCTTCGTTCCTTCCCTGGAAAGATTGCTGTGGACCGCACAACCAACCATGGTACCAGGCCTTTTATCTAATGGGCTTTTATTACCTTTGAAAGTCATTCCCAGTTCCTCGGGGCTTTTTGGTAACAATCTGAGCACAAGTATGTTTCCTTTAGTTTTGACATTCCAGTCAAAGACTTGGTAAAAAAAAAAAAAAAAAAAAAGGAACCTCTATTAACAACTGGTCTTATTAGTTCTATGCAAAAACAACTTATCTCATTACTTACTTGTTTAAAATGCCAAACTCTGGAGGGATCAAATAGGGAGAAAAATATACAACGTGACGGAAAATCTTTGTCCTAATATTCACTGAACTGGTATTTCCATTCTTCATATTTTCATTTTTCCCCGACTAAAAAAATTATTTTGTTTGTTTTTCCATTACAGTTGTCTCAATTTTTTACCCCTCTTGCTTCCCTACACCCTGTCCCTCCCTTCGCCCACATTTAGTATCCACTCAGTTGCCCATGTGCGTGGGTCATTCATATACTTTTTTTTTTTACTTGACCCTTCCCCTTCTTACACCCTTCTCTTCCTTCCCCCCCCCCTTGTTACTGTTAGTCTACTTCTTGTTTACATACCTCTGGTTCAATTTTGCTCATTTGTTTGTGTTGTTCATTAGTTTCCTGTAATAGGTGACAGCATAAGGTATTTTTCTTTTGTTCCCTGGCTTATTTCATAAAGCATAATTTTCTCTAGTTCCATCCATGTTGTTGCAAATGGTAGAAGTTCCTTCTTTCTTTCTTCTACATAGAACTCCACTGTGTATATGTACCACAGTTTTTTGATCCACTCATCTACAGCTGGGCATTTAGGTTGTTTCCAGCACTTGGCTATTGTAAATAGTGCTGCTATGAACATAGGGGTGCATAGGTTCTTTTGAATAGGTGTTTCAGGATTTTTTGGATATAATCCTAGCAATGGAATTGCTGGTTCAAAAGGCAGTTCCATTTTTAGTTTTTTGAGGAAATTCCAAACTGTTTTCCACAGTGGCTGCACCAGTCTGCATTCCCACCAGCAATGCACCAGGGTTCCCGTTTCTCCGCATGCTCTCCAGCACAAGTTGTTTGTTGATTTGTTGATGATGGCCATTCTGACTGGTGTAAGGTGGTAACTCATTGTGATTTTAATTTGCATCTCTCTGATGGCTAGTGATGTTGAGCATACTTTTATATGTCTATGGGCCTTCTCTATGTCTTCTTTGGAGAAGTGTTTGTTCAGGTCCTTTGCCCATTTTTTAATTGGGTTGTCTGTCTTCTTGGTGTTGAGTTGTATGAGTTCTTTATATATTTTGGAGATCAATCCCTTGTCTGAGATGTCATTGGCGAATATATTTTCCCATATGGTTGGTTTCCTTTTCATCTTGCTGATGTTCTCTTTAGCTGAGCAGAAACTTTTTAGTTTGATGTAGTCCCATTTGTTTATTCTTTCTTTTATTTCCCTTGCCTTAGGAGATATATCAGTGAAAATGTTGCTACGTGGGATATCTGAAATTTTCCTGCCTATTTTTTCCTCTAGGACTTTTATGGTATCACGGCTTACATTTAAGTCTTTGATCCATTTTGAGTTTATCCTGGTGTATGGTGTGAGCTGGTGGTCTAGTTTCATTTTTTTACATGTCCCTGTCCAGTTCTCCCAACACCATTTGTTGAAGAGGCTCTTTTTACTCCATTTGATGTTCTTTCCCCCTTTGTCAAATATTAGTTGACCATATGAACCTGGGTTAATTTCTGGGCTCTCTATTCTGTTCCATTGATCTATATGTCTGTTTTTATGCCAGTACCAGACTGTTTTGATTACCGTGGCCTTGTAGTATAGTTTGATATCAGGTATTGTGATTCCTCCTACTGTGTTCTTCCTCAAAATTGCGGTGGCTATTTGGCACGTTTTGGTTCCATATAAATTTTTGAAGTATTTGTTCTAGGTCTGTGAAATATGTTGCTGGTAATTTAATAGGGATTGCATTGAATCTATAAATTGCTTTGGGTAGTACAGACATTTTAATGATGTTGATTCTTCCCATCCATGAGCATGGTACATGCTTCCATTTATTTGTATCTTCTTTAATTTCTTACTTCAGTGTTATGTAGTTTTCTGTGTAAAGGTCTTTTACCTCTTTGGTTAAGTTTATTTCTAAGTATTTTATTTTTCTTGTTGCTATGGTAAATTGAATTTTTCTTTCAGTTTCTATCTCTGAGTTTTTATTGTTGGTGTATAAAAATGTCTTTGATTTCTTAATATTGACTTTGTATCCTGCTATTTTGCCAAATTCACTTATTAGGTCGAATAGTTTTTTTGTGGAGTCTAAAGAATTTTCTATGTACACTATCATGTCATCTGCAAATAATGACAGTTTTACTTCCTCTTTTCCAATTTGGATGCCTTTTATTTCTCTTTCTTTTCTGATTGCGGTGGCTAGAACTTCCAAGACTATGTTGAATAGGAGTGGAGAGAGCAGACATCCTTGTCTTGTTCCTGATATTAGGGGAAATGCTCTCAGTTTTTGCCCATTGAGTATGCTGTTAGCTTCAGGTTTCTCATATATGTCCTTTAATATGTTGAGGTATGCTCCCTCTATTCCCATTTTGCTGAGAGTTTTTATCATAAATAGGTGTTGTAGTTTATCAAATGCTTTTTCCGCAACTATTGATATGATCATGTGGTTTGGGTCTTTCATTTTGTTTATGTGGTGTATCACGTTTATTGATTTGTGAATATTAAACCATCCTTGCATCCCTGGGATGAATCCTACTTGATCGTGGTGTATGATCTTTCTAATGTGTTGCTGGATCCGGTTTGCCAATATTTTGTTGAGGATGTTAGCATCTATGTTCCTCAGCGATATTGGCCTGTAGTTTTCTTTCTTTGTTGTGTCTTTACCTGGTTTTGGAATTAGGGTTATAGTGGCTTCATAGAATGAGTTTGGCAGTCTTCCCTCTTCTTGTATCTTTTGGAATAGTCTGAGGAGGATAGGAGTTAGTTCTTTCCTAAATGTTTTGTAGAATTCACGTTGAAGCCATCCAGTCCTGGGCTTTTGTGTGCTGGGAGTTTTTTGATTACTGCTTCAATTTCACTAGCTATTATTGGTCTATTCAGACTTTCTGTTTCTTCTTGATTAAGTTTGGGAAGACTATAGTTTTCCAGGAATCTGTCCATTTCCTCTAGGTTGTTAAATTTCTTGCCATACAGTTGTTCGTAATAATTTCTTATAATTCTTTGTATTTCTGTTGTATCAGTTGTGATTTCTCCTGTTTCGTTTCTGATTTTATTTATTTGGGTCCTCTCACTTTTTTTGCTTGATGAGCCTGGCTAAAGGCTTGTCAATTTTATCTTTTCAAAGAATCATCTCCTACATTTGTTGATCTTTTGAATTGTTACTTTAGACTCTATGTCATTTATTTCTGCTCTGATCTTGATGATTTCCTTCCTTCTACCTAATCTGGGTTTTACTTGTTGTTCTTCCTCTAGTTCTTGCAGCTGTAGGGTTAAATTTTTTATTAGAGATTCTTCTAGCTTTTTTAGGTAGGCTTGTATTGCTATGAACTTTCCTCTTAAGACTGCTTTCGCTGTATCCCATAGGTATTGGGTTGTTGTGTATTCATTATCATTGGTTTCATGGAACTTTTTGATTTCTTCCTTGATGTCATTGTTAACCCATTCATTATTTAATAGCATGTTATTCATTCTCCATGAGTTTGAATGATTTTGAGTTTTTTCCTTGACGTTGATTTCCAATTTTAAGCCATTGTGATCTGAGAAGATGTTTGATATAATTTCAATTTTCTTGAATTTATTGAGGCTTGTTTTGTGTCCTACCATGTGGTCTATATTTGAAAATGTTCCATGTGCACTTGAGAAATATGTATATTTTGCTTCTTTGGGGTGTAAACTTCTATATATATCGACTAAGTCCATTTGATCTAAAGTGTTGTTCAGTGTCTCAATATCTTTCGTGTTTCTTTGCCTATTTTTTAATTGGGTTGTTTGTTTTCTTGATGTTGAGTCGTATAAGCTCTTTATATATTTTGGAGATCAGTCCCCTGTCAGTGATATCATTGGCCAATATGTTTTCCCATATGGTTGGTTTCCTGTTCATCTTGCTGATGTTTTCTTTTGATGAGCAGAAACTCTTCAGTTTGATGTAGTCCCATTTGTTTATTTTTGCCTTTATTTATCTTGTCTTAGGAGACGTATCCGTGAAGATATTGTTACGTGAGATATCTGAAATTTTCCTGCTTATGTTTTCCTTTAGGACTTTTATGGTGTCATGGCTTACATTTAAGTCTTTGATCCATCTTGAGTTTATTCTGGTGTGTGGTGTAAGTTGGTGGTCTAGTTTCATTTTTTACACGTCCCTGTCCATTTCTCGCAGCACCATTTGTGAAAGAGGCTCTTCTCACTCCATTTTATGTTCCTTCCTCCTTTATCAAAGATTAGTTGACCATAGAGGCCTGGGTTTATTTCTGGGCTCTCTATTCTGTTCCACTGATCTATATGTCTTTTCTTATGCCAGTACCAGACGGTTTTGATCGCAGTGGCTTTGTAGTATTGTTTGATGTCTGGTATCGTGATTCCTCCTGCTGTGTTCTTCTGTCTCAAGATTGCTTTTGCTATTCTGGGTCTTTTTTGGTTCCATATGAATTTTCGGAGTATTTGTTCTAGGTCAGTGAAATATGTCATTGGTATTTTAATAGGGATTGCACTGAATCTGTAAATTGCTTTGGGTAGTATGGCCATTTTGATGATGTTGATTCTTCCCATCCAAGAACATGGTATTTGCTTCCATTTATTTGTATCTTTTTAAATTTCTTTCTCCAATGTTGCATAATTTTCAGTGTACAGGTCTCATCTCTTTGGATAAGTTTATTCCTAGGTAATTTATTTTCCTTGTTGCTATAGTAAATGGTATTTTCTTTTTTTGTCTCTGTCTCTGCTATTTTATTGTTGGTGTATAGAAATGCCTTAGATTTCTGTATATTTATTTTGTTCCCTGCTATTTTTCCAAATTCACTTATTATATCGAGTAGTCTTTTAGTGGAGTTTATAGGGTTTTCTAGGTATACTATCATGTCATCTGCATATAGTGATAATTTTATTTCTTCTTTCACAATTTGTTTGCCTTTTATTTCTTTTTCTTGTCTGATTGCGGTGGCTAGGACTTTGAACACTATGTTGAATAGGAGTGGAAAGAGCGGACTGCCTTGTCTAGTTCCTGATTTCAGGGGGAATGCTTTCAGTTTTTGTCGATTGAATATGAGGTTGGCTTCAGGCTTCTCATATAGAGCCTTAATTATGTTAAGGTATGCTCTCTCTATTCCCATTTTGCTGAGTGTTTTCATCATAAATGGGTGTTGTACTTTATCAAGTGCTTTTTCTGCATCTATTGATATGATCATGTGATTTTTGTCTTTCATTCTGTTTAGGTCATATATTATATTTATTGATTTGCGAATATTAAACCATCCTTGCATCCCTGGGATGAATCCCACTTGATCGTGGTGTATGATCTTTTTGATGTATTGCTGGATCCTGTTTGCCAATATTTTATTGAGAATTTTAGGATCTATGTTCATCAGTGATATTGGCCTGTAGTTTTCTTTCTTTGTTGTGTCTTGACCTGGTTTTGGGATTAGGGTAATACTGGCTTCATAGAAAGAGGTTGGGATTTTTCCCTCTTCTTGGATTTTTTGGAATAGTTTGAATAGGGTAGGAGTTAGTTCTTCCCTAAATGTTTTGTAAAATTCGCCTGTGAAGCCATCCAGTCCAGGGCTTTTGTGTGGAGGGAGATTTTTGATTATTGTTTCAATTGCCTTCTTTGTTATTGGTCTGTTGAGACTTTCTACTTCTTGATTCAGTTTTGGAGGGTTATATATTTCTAGAAACCTGTCCATTTCTACTAGGTTGTCAAGTTTCTTGCCATACAGTTGTTTGTAGTAATTTCTTACAATTGTTTGTATTTCTGTGGTAACAGTCGTGATTTCTCCTCTTTCATTTCTTTTTTTCTTGATGAGCATGGCTAGAGACTTGTCGATTTTGTTTATTTTTTAGAAGAACCAGCTCCTAGTTTTGTTGATTTTTTTGATTGTTTATTTAGTCTCTGTGTCTTTTAATTCTGCTCTGATCATGATGATTTCCTTCCTTCTTCTTACCCTAGTCTTTGTTTGTTGTTGTTGTTCTAGTTCTTGTAGCTTTAGGGTTATATTTTTGTTTGAGCTTCTTCTATCCTTTTCAGATATGCCTGTATTGCTATGAACTTCCCTTTTAGGACTGCTTTTGCTGTGTCCCATAGGTTTTGGGCTGTTGTGTGTTCACTGTCATTAGTTTCTAGAAATTTCTTGATTTCTTCTTTGATGTCATTGTTAATCCATTAATTGTTTAATAGCGTGTTATTCATTCTCCATGAGTTTGGGTGTCTTTGATTTTTTTCTCTGAAGTTGATTTCTAGTTTCAAGTCATTGTGATCTGAAAAGATGCTTGACATGATTTCAATTTTCTTCAATTTGTAGAGGCTTGTTTTGTGTCCTATCATGTGGTCTATCTTTGAAAATGTCCCATGTGCATTTGAAAAGAGTGTGTATTTTGCTTCTTTGGGGTGAAAAGTTTTATATATATATCAGTTAGATCCATGTGGTTTAGTGTTTGTTCAGTGACTGTATATCCTTGGTGTTTCTTTGCTTCGATGATCTGTATATTGTTGATAATGGTGTGTTTAATTCCCCTACTATGAGTGTGTTGTTGTTAATGTCCTACTTGTGGTCTTCTAGTATTTTCTTTATGTATTTGGGTGCTCCTGTGTTGGGTGCATATATGGTTATCAGTGTTATATCTTCTTGATGGATTGTTCCTTTAAGTATTATGAAATGTCCTTTGTCTCTTTTAATTACCCTTGCTTTGAAATCCGTTTTGTCTGATATGAGGACTGCTACTCCAGCTTTTTTTTCAGGTACATTTGCTTGGAATATATATTTTTATATCCCTTTACTTTCAGTCTATGTAAATCTTTTGTTTTGAGGTGTGTTTCTTTTAGACAGAAAACATGTGGTTTCTGTTTTCTTATCCGTTCTATTACCCTATGTATTTTAATTGGAGCATTTAATCTATTTACATTTAAGGTTATTATTGCCATGTATTAATTCATTTCCCTTTGCACCTCTGTTCCTCTACTCTTCTTTTCTCTTCCTTTTTTTTAGAACATTCCCTTTAGCATGTCTTGCAATGCTGGTTTGGTGGAGATGTATTGTTTTAGTCTTCCTTTGTTTGAGAAACTCCTTATTTCACCTTCTATTTTGAATGAGAGCCTTGCTGGGTAGAATATTTTTGGTTGTAGACCTTTGTTTCTTCTTTCTTGAAATATTTTTGACCATTCCCTTCTGGCTTGTACTGTTTCTGCTGAGAAATCTGTTGATAGCCTTATTGGAGCTCTCGTATCTTATTAGCTCTTTCTCTCTTGCTGCTTTTAGGATTCTCTCTTTGTCTTTCAATGTTTCCATTTTAATTATGATGCGTCTTGAAGTGGGCCTCTTGGGGCTCATTTTCCTTGGGACCCTCTGTGCTTCCTGGACTTGCGTGACTCTTTCACTCCTTATGTTAGGGAAATTTTCTGTCATTAGTTTTTCAAAGAGGTTTTCTATCCCTTGCTCTTGTTCTTCTCCTTCTGGAATTCCTATGATACTGATATTATTATGTTTCATGTTATCCTGCAGCTGTCTTAGAACCCCTTCAGTCTTGTTCAGTCTTTTTTCATTTTGTTGCACTGTCTGGGAATTTTTGTCTAAGTTGTCCTCCAGCACGCTGATCCGATCTTCTGCTTCCTCTAGACTCCTTTTAATTTCTTCTACTGTGTTCTTCAGTTCAGAGATTGTATTCTTCATTTTATCCTGTCTCTTATTGATAGCTTCTATGTCCTTTTTAATGCTGGTGTAATTCTCAGTAAGTTCCTTCTAGTTTTTCTGGAGTTCCCTGTATTTTTTTCTGGAGTTCTTTGTAGTTTCCACTGAGCTCATTGAGCTTCTCCATAATCTATGTTTTGAATTCCATATCTGATAGTTTGCTCCCCTCTATTTCATTTAGCACTCTTTCTGGGGATTCTACCTTTCATTTCGATGGGGAGTTGTTTCTCTGTCTCCCCATTTTTGTGACTCCTATTGCTTGTTGGTGCTTCTTAGAATAATCTGCACTTCCTGGATCTGCACCTGGTGGCATCCGATCCTGTACCAGTCTGGGCCTAGGCAGCCTGTTGGAGAAATCCAGGGACCTGCTGCCTTTGTTTGTCTTCTTTAGTTGTTAATCTATTCAATCTGTGATTATCCTTCAGGCTTAAGGACTGTGGGTGTGGCAGCTTAATTCGTGTAGGCAGGGCTTTTGCTTCCCCTCAGGCTGATGCCACTTGGAGGGGAATTGTCTGCCTACAGTACTGGGTATGAGTCAGCACTGAGTCCTGGTCAGCTGTTCCCGTACTTCTCCTCTCAAAGCCACGATGCCAAACTCTTCCCAAGTGTCTCCAGTCCTCTCTGGCTTTCCTCTGCTTGAGCCAAGGGTAAGTGGGGGCCAAAATATTTTTCTTTGTGATCCACTTAAGAGCTCTTTTTCTCCTGTTGTTTCTCTCTGGCTAGCAAGAAACCCTGTGGCTTTTCTCTTTTTACAGCTGGATACTGTTTTACTTTCCACTCTGTTGCTGTAGGCTTGGAAGGCCAGCTGGGAGTATAGATCCTGCCCTTCTCAGGGGGAACCCCCGGCTGCTGAGCTGTTTCTCAGTCCCTTCAGCTGCCCCCATGGGAGCCCAGCGAGTCCTTCCGCGTCTCCACACTCCCTACCGGCCACGTTGTGGTGTAGCGGCCTTTTCTGTCTTTCCGTGGTTATAAGACTTCTCTCCAGCTAGTGTTCGGGTGGTTATTTCAGATGATTTCCCCAAAATCAAGTTGTAAATCCAGACTGGTCCTGAGAGGAGGTTAGTGTAGCTTCCACTTACTCCTCCGGCTTCTTGGATCCTCTGTCTCTTTTTTTCTTGATGAGCCTACTTAAAGGCTTGTCGATTTTGTTTATCTTTTCAAAGAACCTGTTCCTACTTTTGTTGATTTTTGAATTCTTAGTTTAGTCTCTATGTCATTTAATTCTTCTCTGATCTTTATGATTTCCTTTCTTTTACTTGATCTTGGCTGTGTTTGTTGTTGTTCCTCTAATTCTTGTGGCTGTTGGGTTTGATTTCTTTTTTTTTTTTTTTTTTGTGGTATACTCCTCTGTGTTATTTTTATTTTTTTCTCCCAGCTTTTCTTTATTGATTACATTGTTACAATAGTTCCAATTTTCTCTCCTTTACTCCCCTCCACCCAGCATCTCCCTCCCCCAGCAATCCCCCCCCAAGTCCATACCCATGGTTCGTAAAAAATAACTATCCCTCCCTATCAGATATTAAGACCCTTTGTAATCTTATAAAGGACAATGGGCGAAGGTCTCAAGCTCCTCTAGCTGCTTCAAGCTGGACATGGTCGTCGTCCTACCTACCCTTGGGTCCAGAAATCCCTAATAAGAGTGGGGGTGTGGAGGGGAGGGTGGCCTTCGCACATGGGGAAGGATCGTGCAGACTCCAGATCAGTTGGCTGTCTCCGGACAATGGCGTGCTTGGTTTAGCAGGCTGGCATTCTTGTTGTGTTCTGGAGGCAACAGATTTGGCAAAAAGGGTTAAAAGACATCATTCAATCCATAACTACTAGGTGACAAAAGGCAGGGATTAATTTTTCAATGTTCCACATTAGGAGGAAAAAAAAAAAAAAAGAAGGGCTTCTTTGGAGGAAGGTGTGCTAGGCACATCTCGCCTGTCCAAAACCCTTTTACCCATTATATTTAGTTTGGGCTGAGGGAAATAGTTTATGTTTACCCCCTCTCAGACCTCTGGGCCCTTTCTGTCCAAGCCATTAGGATAGAAAAGAGAAATCAGTTTTAAAGTGAAGCCCACAGACCACCCCATTCTTCACCAACCAAGCCATTTAGTTCAGCCAAACCGTTGAGTCTCAGGAGGCAGCGCTGCAGAGAGGATTAAGTGAGGCTTATGCGTACAGACAATCACTCAGGTAATGCGATCATAGGCTTATGTCCTTTGAAAACAGAAAACACATGTCAATTTATGTAACATAACCAACAAACAAGTCTCTAAATCTGTAAGACTGTCTTATTGGGAAGACATCCAGTTGCAAGGCACTTGACATCCTACTTGCCTGCAACTTGAATCTCTTTGGTGATATCACAGATATGGTTGAATTTTCAAGTGAAACCATTTTTTAAATGAGAAGAAACGTTTAAGACGGTTAGCTGCCCTACATTACAGTCTGCCACTGATCATTGTGATTTTCCTTGAATAATGATTTTTCTCCCTAAGATTACTCTCCTTGTCTTTAAAGGGACTACATTAAGTCCATTTTTAATTTATCTTGTTCATTTGCATAAACATAACAAGAGCAGCAAATGATCACTTATCATCTTCAGTTCTGTTTTGCTGGAACTTACCCAAGGAACATTTAGGGTGACCCTCAGTCTGCTCTTCAGGGCATAGAAGCTGGGCCATATACGTGGCATTCATCCTTGCCTGTACACACCTGTCCTTTCCAAGTCTTTCTCGTATTCCATTGTGCCTTAAGGTCCCTTCTAGCCATCTTTCAGGAAAACAACCTTCGTTCCTTCCCTGGAGAGATTGCTGTGGACCGCACAACCAACCATGGCAGCAGGCCTTTTATTTCGTGGGCTTTTATTACCTTTGAAAGTCATTCCCAGTTCCTCAGGGCTTTTTGGTAACAACCTGAGCCCAAGCATGTCTCCTTTAGGCTTGACTTTCCAGTCAAAGGCTTGGTCAAAAAAAGGAACCTCTATTAACAACTGGTCTTATTAGTTCTATGCAAAGAAACTTAAGACATTACTTACTTGTTTAGAATGCCAAACTCTGGAGAGATCAAATAGGGAGAAAAATATACAACGTGATGGAAAATCTTTGTCCTAATATTCACTGAACTGGCATTTCCATTCTTCATATTTTCATTTTCCCCCAATAAAAAAAATTTTTTTGTTTGTTTTTCCATTACAGTTGTCTCACTTTTTTTTCCCACTCTTGCTTCCCTGTACCCTGCCCCTCCCTTCACCGACATTCAGTCGCCAATCAGTTGCCCATGTCTGTGGGTTATTTATACATGTTCTTTGATTTGACACTTCCCCTTCTTACCCCCTTTTCTCCCTCCCACCTCCCCCCTTGTTACTGTTAGTCTACTTCTTGTTTACATACCTCTGGTTCAATTTTGCTCATTTGTTTGTGTTGTTCATTAGTTTCCTGTAATAGGTGACAGCATAAGGTATTTTTCTTTTGTTCCCTGGCTTATTTCGCTAAGCATAATTCACTCTAGTTCCATCCATGTTGTTGCAAATGGTAGAAGTTCCTTCTTTCTTTCTGCTACATAGAACTCCATTGTGTAAATGTACCACAGTTTTTTGATCCACTCATCTACAGATGGGCATTTAGGTTGTTTCCAGCACTTGGTTATTGTAAAAAGTGCTGCTATGAACATTGGAGTGCATAGGTTCTTTTGAATTGGTGTTCCAGGATTTTTCGGGTATAATCCTAGCAATGGAATTGCTGGTTCAAAAGGCAGTTCCATTTTTAGTTTTTTGAGGAAATTCCAAACTGTTTTCCACAGTGGCTGCACCAGTCTGCATTCCCACTAGCAATGCACCAGGGTTCCCGTTTCTCCGCATGCTCTCCAGCACAAGTTGTTTGTTGATTTGTTGATGATGGCCATTCTGACTGGTGTGAGGTGGTATCTCATTGTGGTTTTTATTTGCATCTCTCTGATGATTAGTGATGTTGAGCATACTTTCATATGTCTATGGGCCCTCTGTATGTCTTCTTTGGAGAAGTGCTTGTTCAGGTCCTTTGCCCATTTTTTTTTTTTTTTTTAGATTTCAAATCATATGGATTTTATTAATTGTCTCACTGATACAACAATGTGTGAGTTCCTTATATGTGTTAAATACTGGAGTAACAACAAATTTATTGATTATATTGTTACAACAGTTCCAATTTTCTCCCCCTTGTTCCCCTCCAACCAGCACCCCCCTCCCCCAGCAATCCCCCCCAAGTCCATACCCCTGGTTCGTAAAAATTAACTATCCCCCCCCTCTCAAATATTAGGACCCTTTGTAATCTTGTAAAGGACAATGGGCGAAGGTCTCAAGCTCCTCTAGCTGATTCAAGCTGGACATGGTCGTCGTCCTACCTACCCTAGGGTCCAGAAAACCCTAATAAGAGTGGGGGTGTGGAGGAGAGGGTGGCCTTCCCACATGGGGAAGGATCGTGCAGACTCCAGGTCAGTTGGCTGTCTCTGGTCAACGACGTGCTTGGTTTAACAGGCTGGCGTCCTTGTTGTGTTCTGGGGGCAACAGATTTGGCGAAAAGGGTTAAAAGACATCATTCAATCCATAACTACTAGATGACAAAAGGCAGGGATTAATTTTTCAATGTTCCATATTAGGGAAAAAAAAAAAAAGCTTCTTTGTAAGAAGGTGTGCTAGGCGCATCACGCCTGTCCAAAACCCTTTTGCCCATTATACTTAGTTTGGGCTGAGGTAAATAGTTTAGGTTTTTCCCCCCTCTCAGACCTCTGGGCCTTTTCTGTCCAAGCCATTAGGATAGAAAAGAGAAACCCGTTTTAAAGTGAAGCCCACAGACCACACCATTCTTCCCCAACCCAGCCATTTAGTTCAGCCAAACCGTTGAGTCTCAGGAGGCAGCGCTGCAGAGAGGATTAAGTGAGGCTTATGCGTACAGATAATCACTCAGGTAATGCGATCATAGGCTTATGTCCTTTGAAAACAAAAAACACGTGTTAATTTATGTACAATAACCCGCAAACGAGTCTCTAAACCTGGAGAAGAAACTTTTAAGACGGTTAGTTGCCCTGTTTTATACTCTACTACTGATCATTGTGATTTTCCTTGAATAATAATTTTTCTCCCTAAGGTTACCCTCCTTGTCTTTAAAGGGACTACATTAAGTCCATTTTTAATTTATCCTGTTCGTTTGCATAAACATAACAAGAGCAGCAAATGATCACTTATGATCTTTAGTTCTGCTTTGCTGGAACTTACCCAAGGAATATTTGGGGTGACCTTCAGTCTGTTCTTCAGGGCACAGAAGATGTGCCACATATATGGCATTCATCCTTGCCTGTACACACCTATTTTTTCCAAGTCTTTCTGGTCTTTCCTTGTGCCTTAAGGTCCCTTCTAGCCATCTTTCAGGAAAACAACCTTCGTTCCTTCCCTGGAAAGATTGCTGTGGACCGCACAACCAACCATGGTACCAGGCCTTTTATCTAATGGGCTTTTATTACCTTTGAAAGTCATTCCCAGTTCCTCGGGGCTTTCTGGTAACAATCTGATCCCAAGTATGTTTCCTTTAGGCTTGACATTCCAGTCAAAGACTTGGTCAAAAAAAAAAAGAACCTCTGTTGACAACTGGTCTTATTAGTTCTATGCAAAGGAACTTATGTCATTACTTACTTGTTTAGAATGCCAAACTCTGGAGGGATCAAATAGGGAGAAAAATATACAACGTGAAGGAAAATCTTTGTCCTAATATTCACTGAACTGGCATTTCCATTCTTCATATTTTCATTTTTCCCCCACTAAAAAATTTTTGTTTGTTTTTCCATTACAGTTGTCTCACTTTTTTAGCCCTCTTGTTTCCCTGCACCCTGTCCCTCCCCTCCCCCACATTTAGTCCCCACTCAGTTGCACCTGTCTGTGGGTAATTCATATATATATATATTTTTTTAACTTGACCCATCCCCTTACACCTTTCTTTTCCTCCCCCCCGCCCCCCTTGTTACTGTTAGTCTACTTCTTGTTTACATACCTCTGGTTCAATTTTGCTCATTTGTTTGTGTTGTTCATTAGTTTCCTGTAATAGGTGACAGCATAAGGTATTTTTCTTTTGTTGCCTGGCTTATTTCACTAAGCATAATTTTCTCTAGTTCCATCCATGTTGTTGCAAATGGTAGAAGTTCCTTCTTTCTTTCTGCTACATAGAATTCCATTGCGTAAATGTACCATAGTTTTTTTATCCACTCATCTACAGATGGGCATTTAGGTTGTTTCCAGCACTTGGCTATTGTAAATAGTGCTGCTATGAACATTGGAGTGCATAGGTTCTTTTGAATTGGTGTTTCGGGATTTTTTGGATATAATCCTAGCAATGGAATTGCTGGTTCAAAAGGCAGTTCCATTTTTAGTTTTTTAAGGAAATTCCAAACTGTTTTCCACAGTGGCTGCACCAATCTGCATTCCCACTAGCAATGCACCAGGGTTCCCGTTTCTCCGCATCCTCTCCAGCACAAGTTGTTTCTTGATTTGTTGATGATTGCCATTTTGACTGGTGTGAGGTGGTATCTCATTGTGGTTTTAATTTGCATCTCTCTGATGGCTAGTGATGTTGAGCATACTTTCATATGTCTATGGGCCCTCTGTATGTCTTCTTTGGAGAAGTGTTTGTTCAGGTCCTTTGCCCATTTTTTAATTGGGTTGTCTGTCTTCTTGGTGTTGAGTCGTATGAGTTCTTTATATATTTTGGAGATCAATCCCTTGTCTGAGATGTCATTGGCGAATATATTTTCCCATATGGTTGGTTTCCTTTGCATCTTGCTGATGTTTTCTTTAGCTGAGCAGAAACTTTTTAGTTTGATGTAGTCCTATTTGTTTATTCTTTCCTTTATTTCCCTTGCCTTTGCCCATTTTTTAATTGGGTTGTCTGTCTTCTTGGTGTTGAGTCGTATGAGTTCTTTATATATTTTGGAAATCAATCCCTTGTCTGAGATGTCATTGGCGAATATATTTTCCCATGTGGTTGGTTTCCTTTTCATCTTGCTGATGTTTTCTTTAGCTGAGCATAAACTTTTTAGTTTGATGTAGTCCCATTTGTTTATTCTTTCTTTTATTTCTCTTGTCTTAGGAGATATATCAGTGAAAATGTTGCTACGTGGGATATCTGACATTTTCCTGCCTATGTTTTCCTCTAGGACTTTTATGGTATCACGACTTACATTTAAGTCTTTGATCCATTTTGAGTTTATTCTGGTGTATGGTGTAAGTTGGTGGCCTAGTTTCATTTTTTTGCATGTCCCTGTCCTGTTCTGCCAACACCATTTGTTGAAGAGGCTCTTTTCACTCCATTTGATGTTCTTTCCCCCGTTGTCAAATATTAGTTGACCATATGAACCTGGGTTTATTTCTGGGCTCTCTATTCTGTTCCATTGATCTATATGTCTGTTTTTATGCCAGTACCAGACTGTTTTGATTACCGTGGCATTGTAGTATAGTTTGATATCAGGTATTGTGATTCCTCCTACTGTGTTCTTCCTCAAAATTGCTGTGGCTATTCGGGCTCTTTTTTGGTTCTGTATAAATTTTTGAAGTATTTGTTCTAGGTGTGTGAAATATGTTGCTGGTATTTTAATAGGGATTGCATTGAATCTATAAATTGCTTTGGGTAGTATAGACATTTTAATGATGTTGATTCTTCCCATCCATGAGCATGGTACATGCTTCCATTTATTTGTATCTTCTTTAATTTCTTTCTTCAGTGTTATGTAGTTTTCTGAGTACAGGTCTTTTACCTCCTTGGTTAAGTTTATTCCTAGGTATTTTATTTTTCTTGTTGCTATGGTAAATTGAATTTTTCTTTCAGTTTCTATCTCTGAGTTTTTATTGTTGGTGTTTAAAAATGTCTTTGATTTCTTAATATTGACTTTGTATCCTGCTTTTTTGCCGAATTCACTTATTAGGTCGAGTAGTTTTTTTGTGGAGTCTAAAGGGTTTTCTATGTACACTATCATATCATCTGCAAATAATGACAGTTTTACTTCCTCTTTTACAATTTGGATGCCTTTTATTTTCTTTCTTTTCTGATTGCAGTGGCTAGAACTTCCAAGACTATGTTGAATAGGAGTGGAAAGAGCGGACATCCTTGTCTTGTTCCTGACTCAAGCGGAATGCTCTCAGTTTTTGCCCATTGAGTATGATGTTGGCTTCAGGTTTCTCATATATGGCCTTTATTATGTTGAGGTATGCTCCCTCTATTCCCATTTTGCTCAGATTTTGTATCATAAATGGGTGTTGTACTTATCAATGCTTTTTCTGCATCTATTGATATTATCATGTGGTTTTTGTCTTTCATTTTGTTTATGTGGTGTATTACGTTTATTGATTTGCGAATATTAAACCATCCTTGCATCCCTGGGATGAATCCTACTTTATCATGGTGTATGATCTTTCTAATGTGTTGCTTGATCCGGTTTGCCAATATTTTGTTGAGGATGTTAGCATCTATGTTCATCAGCGATATTGGCCTGTAGTTTTCTTTCTTTGTTGTGTTTTGACCTGGTTTTGGAATTAGGGTTATACTGGCTTCATAGAATGAGTTTGGCAGTCTTCCCTCTTCTTGTATCTTTTGGAATAGTCTGAGAAGGATAGGAGTTAGTTCTTTCCTCAATGTTTTGTAGAATTCACTTGTGAAGCCATCCGGTCCAGGGCTTTTGTGTGCTGAGAATTTTTTGATTACTGCTTCAATTTCACTAGCTGTTATTGGTCTATTCAGACTTTCTGCTTCTTCTTGATTCAGTTTGGGAAGACTATAGGTTTCCAGGAATTTTCCATTTCCTCTAGGTTGTCAAATTTCTTGCCATACAGTTGTTCATAATAATTTCTTATAATTCTTTGTATTTCTGTTGTATCAGTTGTGATTTCTCCTCTTTCGTTTCTGATTTTATTTATTTGGGTCCTCTCACTTTTTTTCTTGATGAGCCTGGTTAAAGGCTTGTCAATTTTGTTTATTTTTTCAAAGAACCAGCTCCTACTTTTGTTGATCTTTTGAATTGTTAGTTTAGACTCTATGTCATTAATTCTGCTCTGATCTTGATGATTTCCTTCCTTGTACTTGATCTGGGCTTTGCTTGTTGTTCTTTCTCTAGTTCTTCTAGCTGTAGGGTTAAATTTTTTATTAGATATTCTTCTAGCTTTTTTAGGTAGGCCTGTATTGCTATGAACTTTCCTCTTAGGACTGCTTTCGCTGTATCCCATAGGTTTTGGGTTGTTGTGTGTTCATTATCATTAGTTTCGAGAAACTTTCTGATTTCTTCCTTGATGTCATTGTTAACCCATTCATTATTTAATAGCATGTTATTCATTCTCCATGAGTTTGAATGTTTTTGAGTTTTTTCCTTGAGGTTGATTTCTAATTTTAAGCCATTGTGATCTGAGAAGATGCTTGATATAATTTCAATTTTCTTGAATTTGTTAAGGCTTGTTTTGTGTCCTACCATGTGGTCTATCTTTGAAAATGTTTCATGTGCACTTGAGAAGTATGTATATTTTGCTTCTTTGGTGTGAAAACTTCTATATATATCGACTAAGTCCATTTGATCTAGAGTGTTGTTCAGTGTCTCAATATCTTTGGTGTTTCTTGGCTTCGGAGATCTGTCCATTGTTGACAATGGGGTGTTAAAGTCCCCTACTATGATTGTGTTGTTGTCTATATCTTTCTTGGAGTCTTTCAAAAGTTTCCTTATATATTTGGGTGCTCCTAAGTGGGGTGCATATATATTTATAAGGGTTATATCTTCTTGATGTTTTTTTCCCTTAAGATTATGAAATGCCCTTCTTTGTCTCTTTTCATGGACTTTGCTGTGAAATCTGTTTTGTCTGATATAAGTATTGCTACCCCGGCTTTTTTTTCATGCCCATTTGCTTGAAATACTTTTTTCCATTTCTTTACTTTCAGTCTGTGTAGATCTTTTGTTCTAAGGTGGGTCTCTTGTAGACAGGATATATGTGGGTCATTCTTTCTAATCCATTCAGCTACCCTATGTCTTTTAATTGGAGCGTTTAATCCATTTACATTTATCGTTATTACCGATAAGTACTTATTCATTGTCATTTTTCCCCTTTGTACTCGTGTTCTTCTCTGTCCCTCTCCGTTTCTTTATCTTCTTAGAGCAGACCCTTTAGCATCTCTTGCAATGCTGCTTTGGTGGAGATGTATTCTTTTAGTCTTTCTTAGTCTGGGAAACTCCTGATTTCACCTTCCATTTTGAATGAGAGCCTTGCTTGGTAGAGTAGTCCTTATTATAGACCTTTGTTTTTCATTGCTTGGAATATTTTCTGCCATTCCCTTCTGGCTTGTAGTGTTTCTGTTGAGAAATCAGTTGATAGCCTTATCAAAGCTCCCTTGTATGTTATTTGCTGTTTTTCTCTTGCTGCTTTTAGGATCCTCTCTTTGTCTTTGAATGTTGCCATTTTAATTATGATGTGTCTTGAGGTGGGCCTGTTGGGGTTCATCTTCATTGGGACCCTCTGTGCTTCCTGGACTTGCGTGACTCTTTCTCTCGTCATGTTAGGGAAGTTTTCTGTCATTCGTTTTTCAAAGAGGTTTTCTATCCCTTGCTCTTCTTCTTCTCCTTCTTGAATTACTATGATACGGATATTATTATGTTTCATGTTGTCCTGCAGCTGTCTTAGAACCTCTTCAGTCTTGTTCAGTCTTTATTCATTTTGTTGCATTGTCCTGGAGTTTTTGTGTAGGTTGTCCTCCAGCTCGCTGATCCGATCTTCTGCTTCCTCTAGCCTGCTTTTAATTCCTTCTACTGTGTTCTTCAATTCAGAGATCGTATTCTTCATTTCCTCCTGGCTGTTATTGATAGCTTCTATGTCCTTTTTCATGCTTACATAATTTTCTGTGAGTTTCTTGTAGTTTTTCTGGAGTTCTTTGTAGTTTCCGCTGAGCTCATTCAGCTTCTCCATAATCCATGTTTTGAATTCCATATCTGATAGTTCGCTCCCCTCTATTTCATTTAGCACTGTTTCTGGGGATTCTACGTTTCCTTTTGATGGGAGGTTGTTTCTCTGTCTCCCCATTTTTTTGACTCCTGTTGTTTGTTGGTGCTTCTTAGAATGATCTGCACTTCCTGGATCTGCCTCTGGTGGCGTCAGATCATGTACCAGTCTGGCCCTCGGCAGCCTCTTGGAGACTTCCAGGGATCTACTGCTGTTGTCTGTCTTCTTTGATTGTTAATCTATTCAATCTGTGATTAGCTGTCAGGCTTAAGGACTATGGGTGTGGCAGCTTAATTCCTGTAGGCAGGGCTTTTGCTTCCCCTCAGGCTTACGCCACTTGGAGGGGAATGGTGTACCCGCAGTACTGGGGATGAGTCAGCACTGGGACCCAGTCGGCTGTTCCTCCAGTTCTCCCCTCAAAGCCACCGTGCCAAACTCTCCCCAAGTGTCTCCAGTCCTCTCTGCCTTCCCTCTGCTTGAGCCCAGGGTAAGTGGTGGCCAAAATATTTTCGTATGTGATCCACTTAAGAGCTCTTTTTCTCCTGCTGTTTCTCTCCGGCTAGCAAGAAACCCTGTGGCTTTTCACTTTTCACAGCTGATACTATTTTGTTTTCCACTCTGTTGCTGTAGGCTGGGAAGCCCAGCTGGGGGTTTAGATCCTGCCCTTCTCAGGGGGAATCCCTGGCTGCTGAGCTGTTTCTCAGTCCCTTCAGCTGCCACCCATGTGAGCCCAGTCAGCCCTTCCGCGTCTCCGCACTCCCTACCGGTCAAGTTGTGATGTAGCGGCCTTTTCTGTCTCTCCGTGGTTATAAGACTTCTTTCCAGCTAGTGTTCCTTTGGTTATTCCAGATGATTTCTCCAGAATTAAGTTGTAAATCCAGACTGGTCCTGGGAGGAGGTTAGTGTAGCTTCCACTTACTCCTCCGCCATCTTGGATCCCTGGGTTTGATTTTTTTATTAGAGATTCTTCTATCCTTTTTAGGTAGGCCTGCATTCCTATGAATTTTCCTGTCAGGATTGCTTTTGCTGTGTCCCATAGGTTTTGGGCTGTTGTGTGTTCATTATCATTAGTTTCCGAAACTTCTTGATTTCGTCCTTGATGTCATTGTTAACCCATTCATTACTTAATATCATGTTACTCATTTTCCATGCATTTGAATATTTTAGAGTTTTTTCCTTGACGTTAGTTTCCAGTTTTAAACCATTGTGATCTGAATAGACGCTTATATAATTTCAATTTTCTTGAATTTGTTGAGGCTTATTTTGTGTTCTACCATGTGGTCTATCTTTGAAATTGTTCCATGTGCACTTGAAAAAAATGTATATTTTGCCTCTTTGAGGTGAAAAGTTCTACATATATCAACTAAGTCCATTTTATTTAGACTGTTGTTCAATGCCTCAATATCTTTCATGTTTCTTTGCTTTGAAGGTCTGTCCATTGTTGACAATTGGGTGTTAATGGTGTGTTAAAGTTTTCTACTATGAGTGTGTTGCTATCTAAGTCCTTCCTGAAGTCTTTCAGAATTTTGCTTACATATTTGGGTGCTCTTATGTTGGGTGCGTATATGTTTACAAGGGTTATAACTTCTTGATGGATTTTTCCTTAAGTATTATAAAATGTCCTTCTTTGTCTCTTTTTATGTCCTTTGCGCTAAAATCTGTTTTGTCTGATATAAGTATTGCTACCCCAGCTTTTATTTTATGTCCATTTGCTTAGAATTCTTTTTTCCATTCCTTCACTTTCAGTCTATGTAGACTTTTGTTGTGAGGTGGGTCTCGTGTTTACAGCATATATGTGGGTCATGCTTCCTAATCCATTCAGCTAATCTATGTCTTTTGATTGGAACGTTTAATGCATTCACATTTAAGATTATTATTGATAGGTACTTATTCATTGTGACTTTCCCATTTTGTACTTGTATTTCTCTCTGTCTCTCTCTCTTTCTTCATATTCTTAAAGCAGACCCTTTAGCATCTCTTGCAATGCTGGTTTGGTGGAGATGTATTCTTTTAGTTTTCTTTTTATCTTGGAAACTCCATATTTCACCTTCCATTTTGAATGAGAGCCTTGCTGGTTAGAGTATTCTTGGTTGTAGGCCTTTGTTTTTCATTGCTTGGAATACTTTTGCCATTCCCTTCTGGCTTCTAGTGTTTTTGCTGAGAAATGTGATGATAGCCTTATTGGAGCTTCCTTGTATGTTATTAGTTTTTTCTCTCTTGCTGGTTTTAGGATTCTCTCTTTGTCTTTGAATGTTGCCATTTAAATTATAATGTGTCTTGAAGTGGGCCTGTTGGGGTTCATCTTGCTTGGGACCCTCTGTGCTTCCTGGACTTTCACAAGTCTTTCTCCTTCAGTTAGGGAAGTTTTCTGTCATTAGTTTTTCAAAGAGGTTTTCTATCCCTTGCTCCTCTTCTTCTCCTTCTAGAATTCCTGTGATACGGATATTATTATGTTTCATGTTATCCTGCAGCTGTCTTCGAACCCCTTCAGTCTTGTTCAGTCTTTTTTATTTTGTTGCACTGTCTGGGAATTTTGTTCTATGTTGTCCTCCAGCTTGCTGATCTGATCTTCTGCTTCCTCTAACTTGCTTTTAATTCCTTCTACTGTATTCTTCATTTCCTCCTGGCTCTTATGATAGCTTCTATGTCGTTTTTCATGCTGGTGTAATTCTCAGTAAGTTCCGTGGAGTTTCCATGGAGTTCCTTGTATTTTTTCTGGAGTTCTTTCTTGTTTTCTTTGAGCTTGCTGATCTCATTGAGCTTCCCTATAATCCATCTCTTGAATTCCATGTCTGATAGTTTGCTTACGTCTCTTTCAGTTAGAATTCTTTCTGGGGATTCTTTCTTTCCTTTTGATGGGGGGTTGTTTCTCTTTCTCCTCTTTTTTGTGACTCTTGTTCTTTGTTGCTGCTTCTTAGATAGATCTGCACTTCCCGTATCTGCCCCTGGGGGCATCAGATCATGTACCAGTCTGGTCCTAGGCAGCCTGTTGGAGACTGCCAGAGATCTATTGCCTTTGTTTGTCTGCTTTAGTCGTTAATCGATTTAATATATGATCAGCCGTCAGGCTTAAGGACCATGGGTGGGTCAGTTTAATTCCTGTAGGTGGGGCTTTTGCTTCCCCTTAGGCTGATGCCACTTGGAGGGGAATGGTCTGCCTGCAGTATGGAGAATGAGTCAGCACTGGGACCCGGTCGGCTGCTTCCCCAGTTTTCCCCTCAAAGCCACCACCCTAAATTCTCCCCAAGTGTCTCCAGTCCTCTCTGCCCTCCCTCTGCTCCAGCCCAGGGTAAGTGGGGGCCAAAATATGTTTTTTCGTGATCCACTCAAGAGCTGTTTTCCTCCAGCTCTTTCTCTCAGGCTAGCAAGAAACCCTGTGGTTTTTCACTTTTCACAGCTTGATACTATTTTACTTTCCACTCAGTTGCTATAGACTGGAAAGCCCAGCTGGGGGTTTAGACCCTGCCCTTCTCAGGGGGAACACCCAGCTGTTAAGCTGTTTCTAAGTCCCTTCAGCTGCCACCTGTGGGAACCCAGCTAACCCTTTCAGTTCTCCACACTTCCTACATGTCATGTTGTGATGAAGCAACTTTTCTGTCTCTCTGTGATTATAAGACTTCTCTCTAGCTATTGTTCATTTGGTTATTCCAGATGATTTCTCTACTATTAAGTTGTAAGTCCAGACTGGTCCTGGGAGGAGGTTAGTGTAACTTCCACTTACTCCTCCGCCATCTTGAATCTGGCCTTTGTTTTTCATTGTTTGAAATATATTTTTGCCATTCCCTTTTGGCTTTAGTGTTTCTGTTGATAAATCAGTCGATAGCTTTGTTGGAGCTCCCTTGTATGTTATTTGCTGTTTTTCTCTTGCTACCCTCAGGATTCTCTTTGTCTTTGAATGTTGCAATATTAATTATGATCTGCCTTGGATTGGGCCTTTTCGGATTCATCTTCATTGGGTCCCTCTGTGCTTCCTGGACTTGCATGACTTTTTCTCTCATCAAGTTAGGAAAATTTTCTGTCGTTACTTTTTCAATCAGATTTTCTATCCCAAGGTCCTCTTCTTCTCTTTCTTGTATTTCTATGGTATGCATATATATATATATATATATATATATATATATATATATATATATATATATATATATATAATTTTTGTTTCATGTTGTCCTGCAGTTCTCTTAAACCCTCTTCATTCTTTTTCAATCGTTTTTCATTTTGTTGTATTGTTTGGGAATTTTTTCTGCATTGTCCTCTAACTCACTTATCTGATCCTCTGCTTCATTTAGACTGCTTTTGATTGCTTTCACTGTGTTCTTCAGCTCATAAGTTGTATACTTCATTTCTTCTTGATTCTTATTGATAGTTTCTATGTCCTTTTTTATGCTGGTGTATTTCTCCATAAGTTTCTTGTAGCTTCCCTAAGGTTATTTGTGGTTTCCCTCGAGTTCTTTGTAATTCCCCTGGAGTTCACTCTAGTTTTCTGTGAGTTTGTCAAGTTCATTGAGTTTTTTGGTAAAGGTTCTTTTGAATTCCATGTCTGATAGTTTGTTTGCCTCTTTTCCATCTATAACTCTTTCTGGCATTCCTCTTTTCCTTTCATTGGAAGGTTGCTTTCGTGTCTCCCCATGCTGGATGCTTCTTGTTTGTTTTTGTTTCTTAGATTTGTCTGCTTTGATTTCCTGCCTTCATGGTATAAGATTCTGTTAGGAGACTGGGGGATTCAGTGGTGCAACCTCTTTGATCTCCTGAGCTTGATGCTCTTGGGATGTCCTTTATACCATTTGTTTAAGCTGTCTGTTTGTATTTCCATTACTCTTTGGTAGAACATTTTCTCTGGCTAGTTGATTGAGAGTCTGCCCACCACATCTTGAGTTCTTTTGTGGAGATGCTGTTCAAACATAAATACACAACCCAGGCAAGAAACCCACACCTTCAAAAATATCTCCCACCCATAATCACACTATCAGCAGCAAATGAGCCAGTATTATATAGATGTAAAGAGGTTAAGAGTATTATACTATAGGAAAAACAGATAAGAGTTGTTTTAAATGAAAGAAAGATGATTCTTGAAAGGGAAAATTGTAGAATAATAATAGAAGCAAGAAGAGTCAAGGATATGTGAGCCATTAGTAATATTTACATTGTATGTTGAAAAAGGAAGGGAAGAATGCAGAATGAAGTAAGAAAGTGGAAGTGTATAGTATTAGGTTTATATAGCAGTTATGTTATATATTTAGTGCAAGAGGGAGGATAAACAAAACAGACAAACAAAATATTAAAGAAGAATAATAGGGAAAGAGAGAGAAGGTAGGAAGCAGATTAAAGAAAGTGTTTTCCCCCAGTATAACCTTTGGGTGCTGTCTTATTTTTCTGAATCCGCCCCTGGTCAAAATTCCATGGGTTTCAAATCTTCTTTTCTGGCTGGCTGTCTGTGAGGATATCTAGCTGGATTTTGAGGCTGCTATTCTCTCACTCATGGGCCTGTTGCAGCTCTCTGTTGTGAGCTGCACTTAGTTGACTCCCCCCACTGGTCCTGCGGCACCCTCCAGTCCTCTTCAGGCTTGTCTAGCAACGCTGTCTGCTGGCGAGCCAGTGCGCATGCCCATAGTTCCTGCCCAGCCTTGGGTTCTGTCTCTGCTCCTCTTCCAAAAATTTCTCTCTGTTGCCTCCAAGCTGCAGCACTGGCCTGCATCCTTGACTGACAGAGCCTTGTTGTGCAACTGCGTGTACCACTTGCCTGTCTGGGGTCCCTACTGAGTCTGAGGTTCCACTGCAGATTTCCCATATGGGCCCCTCTCTATGGCTCAGTTCTGCTTTTTTTTTTTTTTTTTTTTTTGGTGGAGCCTTGATATGAACACCCATGGAGCAGGGTTGCCAGCCCAGGGTTGCCAGCCAAGGGAGTCCCCACCTAGACTCAGTTCATACAGTTTCTCACAGCCTGGCTGTTCTCTGTCTTCCCACGCCTCTGGCTGTTTCAACCAAACCTTCTTGCTGGTTCCCTCTGGGACTTTGCTGGTCAGGGCGCCTATGGCAGGGGAAGTTTCCAAGCAGATCCCAGCTAATGAGCTGGTCAGCAGCTGCCTCTTTTGGGCACGGTGTGGCAAAGGCACTGGGCTGGAAAGCTCAGCGACTCTGCTTGGAGAGAGCGTGCCGAGCTTTCTGCCCTCTTTCATGCTGCTCCCACACTCCTGTCCCTGTTCACCCTATCTGAAATCCGTACCTACTCACTCCACTGCGTGTTTGTAGTCCAAGTCCTTCCATGATGGGAGCAAGCAGACAACACTGCTACCTAGTTTGCTGCCATATTCTCCTTGAACATTAAAATTACAACAAAATCACAACTATCAACTGAAACTAAAAATTAAAAACAAACTAAGCAGACAACCAGAGTGGGAACAGAATCATAGGTATGGGGAGCATGTGGAGGGGTATCAGCTGGGAGGGGGCAGGGGGAGAAGGAGAGAAATGGTCCAGGAATTAAGAAGCAGAATAAACAAGAGGATGTAGAGAAGAGCTTATACATATGACCCATGGACATGGACTGAGGGGGAGTGGGACTGCTGGAAAGAGGTGGGTGCTGGGTGGAGGGAAGCAAAGAGAAAAGAAATTGGGACAACTGTAACAGCATAACCAATAAAACATAAAAGAAAATAAGCTGCCAACAGGAATTGCCCCTGGCAAGAAGAATTTTGCAAGGAAGGGCAGTGGGGCAAAAGAAAAAGAACTTTTCATTTTGATCTATAGCCCTCTATTCTACTTGATCTTTTTGCCATGCGCATGTATTATTTTACAATTAATAAATGTTAAAGATAAAACTCGCTAGATGCAAAATGGTGGAGGAGTAAGTGGAAGCTACACTAACCTCCTCCCAGGACCAATCTGGAATTACATTAAATTGTAGAGAAATTATCCAGAATAACCAACTGAACACTAGCTGGAGAGAAGCCTCATAACCATGGAAAGACAGTAGAAACCACTTCATCCCAATGAGTAAGCAGTGTGGAAGAGTCATGAGAGGGCTGGCTGGGCCCCCACATGTGGCAGCTGAAGTTCCAGACAGTATTTCAATGACCAGGGGGGATCCCCCTGAGAAGTGTGGCATCTAAGCCCCAAGCTGGGCTCCCTAGCCTACAGCGCCAGAACTGGAAATGAACCCAGATAACATCCAGGTGGGAAAAGCACCAGGGTTTCTGTCTCCAGGGAGAGATGACTAGAGATGTAGAGAGCCTCTTAAATGGCCAACACAAAATTTCATTTGTGGCCACACCCTGATCTCTGGCAGAGAGAGGGTAGAATGGACTAGAAATGATTGAGGAGAGTCAGGTTGGTGGCTCTTGGGAAAGAACTGAAGGAACAGCAGCCAGAATCCCTGCCTTAGTCATTCCCCATTCTGCAGGAACCAACTCTCTCAGGCACCTCTCTGAACGACATCAGCTTGAGGGGAAAGAACACCTCCACCCACAGGAATTACTCTGCCCCACCCTGTGGTTCTTAAGGTCAGCTGCTGATTATAGTGTGATTAGATTAACAACTACTCAGTTTAAGGTATGATTAGTTTAATAACTAAAGTGGGAAATAGAAAGAAACAGCCAAAATAGGAAGACAAAGACACAGACCCCAAATGAAAGAACAAGTGAATTTGATGGGGGACTTAAATGAAGGAAAAATTTTAGTTTCAGGTAATAGCTAATAAGTTTAGTAATCAATGTATATAAAAAGCTATTTCAGGAGCTGAAGGTATGACCTACCTTGACTGCAGGAGACCATAAGCAGTTGCACCTTTGTGCCTCAGGAGGACTGCAAGCAATTCAAGATGGTATCTGAGCCATTTTACTCCAGGGTGAGATGACCATCACTCTGGGCACAAAGACCACCACCCGGGACATAGATGAAAGAATGTTGCAGCTTTTGTCTGATTAACTTTTTCTCTGAATTCCAAATGCCTTACCTACATTTTTCTTCTCCTTATAAAAAGGGTCCATTTATAATGGAATTAAGATGGTGTCTTAGGGTACAAACATGCCATCTTCTCAGATCATTGACCATCAAAAAAAAGTGCCCATAAAGATTCAATCCCTGTCTCTTTTTGAGTCTGGTAGATGACAGGCAGAATGAATTCCAGCTTTTCCAGTTTCATATTCTGGTGATTCCACTGGGATAGGCTTTGGGACTCTCTGGTAAGTCTAGGTACTTGGTGGGGAGTCCCATTGGCTGCCTGGAATGGAGGGGGCCCTGGAGTGTGGATTTGGAGATTCCTAGCAGCTGTCAAGTGATTTCACTTGGGGGCTCTCCTCCTACTCTCCCACCTCCTGTCATCTTTATTTTTTATTGAATCACTGCACTTTATGGTTCAGGTTACAATCCTGGGTCATGACTTAGATCATTAGGAATTAAGGTGCCATCTGATTTACAGAGCCCTGTCTGGTAGAAAGGTATCTTCTGGTTTAATTAAGGTGCCATAAGGTGCCCTCTGGTTTAATTAAGGTACTGTCTGGTATTTGTTATATTACAGAGCTCTGTTAGGTAGAATGGGGAGAGAAGCCTCCATTCTGGGAAATAGAATTTTGGGGTGAATTTTGACTGTTTGGTCAACCTATGCTTATAAACCTATGACTAAAAAGAAAGTTGTTTTTATTGTAATACTGTTTGGCTTATGTATTATATAATCCAGACTCAGGAGAGTACTGGGTGCTGAATGGGTATTTAAGTTACTGTATTATACTGTAACTAGAGTGGTTGCATCAAATATTGGAGAAGTGGGACAAAATGTATTATCTAGAAATTTTCATGAGTTTACATAATCAGGATGGAGGATTAAAAATAAATAGATTAATGGTCCAGAGAAAAGGGAATTTGCCTGTGAAAGATAGAAAAAGCTCAAAAGAGAGGGCCCAGGAAGATCTAGATATTATGGCTGCTGTGAGCATGGTCAGGATTCCTACGGCCCCTTCAACCCTGGGGGACCTTCCTCCTTACTCAGCTGAGGGAACTGGGGAAAGTGAGCCTGAATTGGTCTCACAGTCTTGAACCTGTCAGGGAACTAAATTTGGTGAAGGAAAAGCCCTTACTAGGACAAGACGTGCTGGATATTATTGGGCACATACTACATCTACATCAGATCTGTTAAACTGGAAAAATTCTGAAAGGACCACAGTATATCCCTTCAGAATGGACAAAGGAGTGCACCCACACTTTGGAATCCCTGAAGGCACCAGACTTGGAGCTTCCAAACCTACTCAAGGCCTCTCACTTATACATTTGTTAAAGGCAGGGAATTGCCCTAGGAATCCTCACTCAAATATTATTGACATTTTGCAATCCATTGCTTACTTGTAAAAGAAACTAGATCACACTGTCCAGGGGTGGCCAGCCTGCTTAAGAGCTGTGCCAGCCACCTGAAAGCTCTTACAGAAGGCTGAAAGGTTTTTCTTGGGACAGCCTATCACCATTTATGCACCCCATCAAATGTTGAGCCTGCTAGAGCAAAATGGAAATTCATGCCTCACTGCTGGAAGAATAGGCAGGTACCAAGCCATTCTTCTCAACAATCATGTCTCCCTGAAAACTGTAAGTAAGTTAAATCTTGCCTCTCTTCTCCCAGAGCCTGACTTGACTGTGCTAATACATGACTGAGCTGAGATAATTGATGATGCTTATTCTAGCAGAATTGATTTATAGGACCATCCTTTAGAAGAGGCAGACTTGATTCTATATGCATAGGGAAGCAGTTATATGGCTGAAGGAAACAAGAAGGCTGGGTATGCAGTTGTGACTCTTGAAGGAGTAGTAGAGGCCAAGGCCTTATTGCTGGGAACCTCTTCTTAGAAAGCTTAACTGATTGCATTGATGAGGGCACTGGAATTGTCATATGAAAAGAAAGTGGATGTGTATATTGACTCAAGGTAAGCTTTCCTAATTTTGCAATCACGTGGTTCCATCTGGAAGGAAAAAGACTGTTAACCTACAATAAAAAGGAAATTAATCATGCAGCAGGAAATTTAAAATTATTAGAGGCTGTTCAGGTACCTTTTCAGGTGGCATTTATGCACTGACTCGGGCATCAGAAAGAGGACATGAAGTGGCTAGAGGAAACAATATGGCTGATCAAGCAGCAAAAGAGGCTGCTAAAAGAATGTTTATAATGCCTTTGGTACCTTTTCTAGACTTGTCACAATTTGATTCTGAATATTTGACTGCAGATTTAAAGAAAGCCAAGAGCTGGGTTTTTGATGAAGGAGCTGATGGTGGATGAAGATAGAGTAAGAAAGGAGTTATACTGCTTCCTGAACATTTAGTAGAGCCAGTCATGATGCATTTGCATGAAACCATTCACTATGTAAGGGAATCACTAATAATGTATATTAAACTGTGGCTCACAATTCCTGGAATTTTTAAAGCCATGTGAAAAGGAATTGCTAGATGTGTTGTGTGCCTGGTTCAAAGGCAGATCTCCATCAAAAAAAGGAAGGGAAACAACATCAAGGACAGAACCCACTTGAGGACTGACAAAATATACTTTACCCATATGCCAAGGGTCCAAAGGTGGAAATATTTGCTAGTCTTTGTTGACACCTTTTCAAGATGGATGGAAGCCTATCCTGCTAGAACTGAGAAATCCTCAGAGGTAGTGAAAGCCTTATTGATACTTCCTTTCTTTGGCCTACTCAGCAACATCCAGAGAGTTAATGACCCTGGTTTTGTCTCAGATATTACACAGAACGTTAGTAAACTTTTAGGAATCAAGTGCAGACTCTACAACATGGAGATCTCAGGCTTCTGAGAACATAAAGATGATGGATCACACTTTGAAGACAAATATAACCACGTTGTGCCAAGAAGCTCACCTCCATTGGGATAGTGTTTTACCTATTAACCTGCTCAGGATAAGGGTGGCTCCTCACAGTGGGATTTAATTGAGTCCTTATAAAATTTTATATGGGCAACCATTTCAGGCTATTATTGAGGTGGGAGATATGTACATAGATCAAAAAGTGAAGGTAATGAAAATGTACAACCTTTAAGTCAGAACTTAGCTATAATTAATGACCTTGTTGTATTAGAAACCTCTCTCCTTCAGACTTGTTACACTTATTTGAGCCTGGAGATAGGGTGGTACTCAAGACCTGGAAGACAGGATTTCCAGAAAGTCAACTAGAAGAAACATGGACTGAACCTTGGGATGTAGTCTTCATAACCCCCAACATCATGAAGTTGGCAGAAATAAAAACTTGGATTCATCACACCAGAGTAAAGAAAACACTGGAGGAACAATACACCACTGACCCACAAGAAGACCTGAAAGTCATCTTTCAAAAACAATGACTTACATTATTTTCATTACTTTTTGTTTAACCCCATGTTATGAACTTGTTTCTTTCAAATGAGATGAACATATTTGGGTATATTTAGCAAAAGTGTTCTAAACATCTCTGAATTTTGTCTTGCAAGAGGAACTTATGTTGGACAAATTTTCATTACATGTCTTGTATGTATTTGTACTCCCCTGGAAAACTTTCAAATCATACTTTATCTAAGCATATAAATAAGAAAACAACCTACTTTGATGTTCATAATTGGGAATCTGTGGTAACTCTAAAAGACAGGAAAATGTTTTCCTTAAAAGTCACTAATGTAGCGACAGTTTGAGAGTGTGCACTTTTTGTCAACTGTACTAAAAAGTTTTTTGTGCTTTATCATAGCTTGTTGTTGCATACAACGTGCGCCCTTATGTGGATCTACAACTAAATGTATCCCTAACTCTAAGATACATGCTCAACAACCAAATGAGTACTTCCACATGAAACTGATCTCATAGAAATAAGATAGCTTAAACTAAGAGTGGGAAACTGATGGGGGAATCAAATGAAGGAAAAATTTTAGTTTCAGGTAATAGCTAATAAGCTTAGTAATCAACGAATGCAAAAAGCTATTTCAGAAACTGAAGGTATGACCCACCTTGACTGCAGGAGACCATAAGCAGTTGCACCTTTGTGCCTCAGGAGGGCTGTAAGCAATTCAAGATGGTATCTGAGCCATTGTACTCCAGGGTGAGATGACCATCACTCTGGGCACAAAGACCACCACCCAGGACATAGATGAAAGAATGTTGCAGCTTTTGTCTGATTAACTTTTCCCCTGAATTCCAAACGCCTTACCTACATATTTCTTCTCCTTATAAAAAGGGTATTTTTATAAAGGAATCTGAGATGGCCTATTAGGGTACAAACGTACCATCTTCTCAGATCATTGCCCATCAAAAAAAAGTGCCCATAAAGATTCAATCCTTGTCTCTGCTTATTGAGTCTGGTAGATGACAGACAGCACAAACACCAGCTTTTCCAGTTTCAAGTTCTCCAGAAGAACCAGATGAAATGGAGTCAGAGAGTTTAGAGTAATGATTATAAGGATACTCAATAGCTCAAAAAAAGATATAGAAAACATTAAAAAGGACCAGTCAGAAATAAAGAATGCAATATCTGAAATAAATAATACAGTGGGAAGAATAAACAGTAGGTTAAATGAAGCCAAGGAACAAATCAGTGTTGTGGAAGACAAGGCACACAAAAACACCCAGGCAGAGCAGCAAAAGAAAAAAAGAATTTAAAAAAATGAGAAGAACTTAAGACACATTTTGGGCAACATTAAGCACAACAACATACCAGAAGGAGAAGAGAGTGAGCAAGGGATTAAGAACCTATTTGAAGAAATAATGACTAAAATCTTCCCTAATCAGGTGAAGGAAAAAGTCATACATGTCCAGGAAGCTCAGAGAGTCCCAAAAAGTTGGACTCAAAAAGAGACCTACACCAAGACACATCATAATTGAAATGACAAGGCTTAAAGACAAGGAGAGAATAAAAGCCACAAGTTACCTAAAAGGGAGCACCAATTAGACTGGCATCTGGTTACTCAACAGGAACATTTCAGGCTAGAAAGGAATGCCATGAAATATTCAAGGTGATGAAAAGCAAGGATCTACAACCAAGCATAAAGACTACTTTACCAAGCAAGGCTCATTTAAAAGGGAAGGAGAAATAAGGAGCTTCCCAGACAAGAAAAAGCTAAAGCAGTTTATTAACACCAAATCAGTACTGCAACAAATGTTAAAGGGCTTGTTTCAAGATGGATAAGAAAAGAAAAAAACAAAAAGAGGAAAACAGTATAATGATAAAATGGCATTACATACATATCTATCAATAATCACCTTAAATGTAAATGATTTAAAGGCTGTGACCAAAAGACATAGGGTAGCTGAATTGATAGTAAAAGAAGACCCATATATATGCTGCCTGCAAGAGACCCATCTCGGATCAAAGGACACATACAGACTAAAAGTAAAGGGTTGGAAAAGATATTTCATGTAAAAGGGAAAAAAAATCTGGGGTACAAGTGCTTATATCAGACAAAATAGACTTTAAAATCAAGGCTGCAGTAAGAGACAAACAAAGACACTACATAATGATAAAAGGAATAATCCAATAAGAAGTTATAACCCTAGTAAACATTTATGCACCCAACATAGGAGCACCTAAATATGTAAAGCAAATCTTGGTGGATATAAAGGGAGAGATTGACACAAATACAGTCACAGTTGGGGATTTTAACACCCCATTGACTTTAATGAATATATCTTCCAGACAGAAATCAACAAGGAGACATCACTTTAAACAATACACTAGATCAAATGGATTTAATTTATGTCTTCAGATCATTTCATCCCAAAGCAGCACAATATACACACTTTTCAAGTGCACATTTAACGTTTTCTAAGATACACCACATTTTAGGACATAAAACAAGTTTCAGTAAATTGGAGAAGAATGAAATCATATCAAGCATCTTCTATGACCACAATGCTGTGAAACTATAAATCAATCACAAGAAGAACACTGAAAAACACACAAAAACATGGAAGCTAAATGACATGTTATTAAACAATGAATGGGTCAATAATGAGATCAAGGAATAAATCAAAAAATGCCTTAAGACTTCCAGCCAAGATGGAGGCTTAGACTGACACGCTCAGTTTCTCTCTAAAACTAAGAAGGAATACAACTACCTCAAAACAAAAGGAAACTAAAAATTCCAGAAAATAAAACTTCATGGAAGCACCAGTGGTGCTTGTCTGGATGGGTAGGAGGGGCGAGATCAGAATAGGGATGGAAGGGTCAGGCTGAGCTGTCCATGGTAGCCTAGGGAATAGCGGTGGGACTGTGAGAAACTCCAGGGAAGCAATCCCGGCTGCAGTCAAGACCCGGCAGCTCATGATTCCAACGCTGGGGAAGGCAGACCCCCCCATTGTCTTGAATGGTGAGTCTGTGGGGAAGGAGCCCCGCCCCCACACAAAGCGCCGAAGAGCGGCGAAAAAAGTTGCTGATTGCCACCAGTCGCCAATCGTTGCCAGTTGCCAATCGCTGCCAGTCGCCGGGCAGAGACGAGTGCATGGGGATCCACCCCCTATAGCCTGCCCAGGAAGAAAGCTAAACACAAATCTGTTAGAATGAAGCAGACAATGATTGAAATCCCAGTGACACAGATCACCAGGCAGCAGATGAGATACCTGACAGAGGAACAAATAAAAAACCTTTCAGAGGCTCAGTTCAGAGCTATGGTTATAAGGTGGCTTACAGAATTAACAAAAGATTTGGAACAAGACAGGGAAGGAATGA
Source organism: Furipterus horrens (assembly GCF_987537825.1). Classification (NCBI taxonomy): domain Eukaryota; kingdom Metazoa; phylum Chordata; class Mammalia; order Chiroptera; family Furipteridae; genus Furipterus; species Furipterus horrens. The sequence continues at coordinate 52,705,237 of NW_028327187.1, read as the reverse complement.
AAGCTACTCATACTGAAATGAACAAAAAGACATATGAAACAAGTGGTGAGAAAATAAAATCCAAAGATCAAATCAACAAACCAGAACATAGGGAAGGAACAAACAGACAACCAGTGCAGAAAGAGGAAACAAAAAGTAAGGAAATTGAGGAGAAGATCAGAAACCTCTGGGACAGCTATAAGCAATCTAACATTGGGGTAATAGGATTGCCAGAGGGCGAAGAAGAAGAACTAGAAATTGAAAAATTATGTAAAAAAGTAATGAAGCAGAACTTCCCAAACTTGGGGAAGGAATAGACTTACAGGTCCAGGAAGCACAGAGAGTTCCAGAAAAACTGGACCCAGGGAGAACCACTCCAAGACACATTATAATCAAATTGTCAAAAATTAAAGATAAAGAGAGAATCTTACAAGCAGCAAGAGAGAAGAAAATAATCATGTGAAAAGGAGTCCCAATTAGACTATCAGCGGATTTCTGAAAAGAGACCCTGCGGGCAAGAAGGGACTGGCAAGAAATATTCAGAGTAATGAAAATCAAAAATGTACAGACACAAATACTCTATCCTGCAAAACTATCATTCAGAATAGAAGGGCAGAGAAAGTGCTTCCAGGACAAAGTAAAACTGAAGGAGTTCATTAGATCCAAACTACTATTATATGAGATGTTAAGGGGACTGGTTTAGAAGAAGGAGGATCTAAATTATGAATATAAAAAATAAAACTGTATCACAACAACCAACAACAGAAGCTAGGGAATTGAAACAAAGGCAAACTAAGTAGGCAACGAGAGTGGAAAAAGAACTATAGGTGTTGGGAACATATTGGGGGGAGGTCAGCAGGGAGGGGGTAGGGGGACATGGAGTGAGATGGTACAGGAATTAAGAAGCATAGTAGGAGGGAATGGAGTAGACAGGAAGAGGTTAAGAAGAACTATATGCACAACCAATGGGCATGGACTAAAAGGGGGAAACAACTGGAGGGAGAGGGGCCACTGGATGGAGGGAAGCAAAGGGAAAATAAATTGGGACAACTAACAGCATAATCAATAACACATATTTAAAAAAAAAGATACCTTGAAACATATGAGAATGAGGACACAACAATCCAAAATCTGCGGGACACTGGAAAGCAATCCTAAGAGGGAAATTCATAACATTACAGGACTATCTCAAAAACAAACAAAGAAACAAGAAAAAGCTCAAATAAAATATCTAATTTTACACTTAAAGGAACTTAAAAAGAACAACATACAAAGCCCAAAGTGAGTAGAGGGAAGGATAACAAAGATTAGAGCAGAAATAAACAAAGTAGTCTAAAAAATGATACAAAAGATCAATAAACCCAAGAGCTCAATCATTGAACAGATAAACAAAATTGACAAACCTTTAACTAGACTCATCAAGAATGAAAAGAGGACCCAAATAAGTAAAATCAGAAATGAAAGAGAATAAATAGCACCTGACACCAAAGAAATACAAAGGATTGTAAGAAAATATTATGAACAATTACATGCCAACAAACTGGACAACCTGGCTGAAATGGATAAATTTCTAGAAATATACAATCCTCCCAAAATAAATCAGGAAAAACCAGAGAATGTGAATAGACAGATTATGCCTAGTGAAATTGAAGTAGAAATAAAAAAATTTCCCAACAAAATGTCCCTGGACCAGATAGCTTCACAGGTGAATATTACCAAACATTCTGAGAACTAATTCCTCTCCTTCTCAAACTATGTGTTATAAAATTCAAGAGGAAGGCAGGCTCCAAACTCATTTTATGAGGCCAGCATTATCCTAATTCCAAAACCAGGTAAAGACACTACAAAGACCTCGGTGCTGTGGCTCAATGGATTGAGCGTCGGCCTTCGAGCCAAGTGTCGCTGGTTAGATTCCCAGTCAGGGCACATGACTGGGTTGCATGTCAGGTCCCCAGTTGGGGGCGTGAGTGAGAGGCAACCACACAGTGATGTTTCTGTCCTTCTCTTTCTCCTTTCCCCTCTCTCTAAAAATAAATAAATAAACAAACAAACAAATAAATTATTTAAAAATTTCAACAGAGAAAGCAAGCACATACAATGGTCTAAAGATAGATTATTCAATAAATGGTTTTGGTAAAATTGGACAGATACATGCAGAAACTTGTATCTTGTCTTATACCACAAACAAGAATAAATTCAAAATGGATCAAAGATTTAAATGTTAGACTCCAAACTATAAAAATTGTAGAAGAAAACATAGGCAGCAAAGTCTCAGACATTTCCCATAGAAAATTTTTATCAGCTATATCTCCCCAGGCAAGAGAAACAAAAGAAAAAAATAAACAAATGGGACTACATCATACTAAAAATTGTTTGCACAGCAAAGGAAATTATGAACAAAATAATAAGACAACCCACAGAATGGGAGAACATATTCACTGATTGATCTAATATGGTATCAATATCCAAAATTTATAAAGTACTCACAAATTCAACACCCAAAGGGGGAAAAAAACAACCAACCAACCAAAACAATTACAAAATGGGCAAAGGACCTGAATAAACACTTCTCCAAAGAGGATATACAGATGACCAATAGTCACACGAAAAGATGCTCTATTTTACTACTAATCACAGGAATGCAAATTAAAACCACAGTGAGATACCATATCACACCTGTCAGAATCGCTATCATCAATAAATCAACAAACACCAAGTGCTGGTGAGGATGTGCAGAAAGAAGGACGCTTTTTCAGTATTAGTGGGAATGCAGACTGGTGCAGCCAATGTGGAAAACAGTATGGATATAACTCAGAAAAGTAAAAATGGATCTGCCTTTGGGCCCAGTGATCCTATTTTGGGAACATATCTGAAGGAACCCAAAACACTAATTAGAAAGAACATAGGCACCCCCACGTTCATTGCAGCATTATCTACAATTGCCGAGATATGGAAGCAACCCAAGCGTCCATCAATAGACAAGTGGATTAAACTATGGGACATTTACACAATGGAAATCTACTCAGTCATAAAAAAGAAGAAAATTTTACCCTTTGTGACAGCATGGATGGACCTGGAGAACATCATGCTAAGTGAAATAAGTCATTCAGAGACAGACAAATACCCTATGATTTCACTCATATGTGGAATCTAATGAACAAACTGAGCTAACAAGCAAAACAAAGACAGACTCAGAGATGAAGAGCAGATGACAGCTATTGAGGGGAGGTTAGGGGGAGAGAGGATAGAGCAAAAAGGAAAAAGGACTTATGAACGTGGACAACAGCCTGGTGATTGTAGGGGGAGGGAGTTGTAAGGGGACTAAATGGTAATGGAAAAAAGTACAACAAAGATTAAATAAAAAAATAAGAAATAAAATTTAAAAATACATACTGAGGAGTTATTGTTCTTTTTTCAAAAAACACAGTGATTTAAAGGAAATATAGGGAAAGAATGTTTAAGCCTGGCTTAAAAAAAACAACAAAGAAAAATAATGGAAGATTCTATATCAAAATTTAAAATATTTTTATGAAAATTACACCCTAAATATAAGTAAATACTAATGATGAACTGGGAGAACATATGTGTTGATATAAATTATAAATCAGTATGAAAAACAAAACATGGAATATTTCTATTTCCAGTAATATGAAGTAACAGTGAGTGTATTTACCCTCTCACATAAAAAACTAAAAAAAAAAGAAAAAGGCAATATACATGAAACAATAGTTCCTAGACATTGGATAACAGGCAGCATTGGTATAAATTAAAAAGCGAGAACCATATCAATAGTCTTATTGAAGTTAATGATCTCACAGTAATCCAATTAAAGGCTGAGGTTAGTAGAATGGAAGAAATTTTAAAGACCCAATCATATGCTGCCTATAGGAAACTCACTGTAAATATCAAAGACGCAAATAAGTTAAACATAAAAGATAGGGAAAGCATACACCATGTTAACATTAATTTTTAAAAAGCAGAAGTGGCTATATTATTATCAAAGAAAGTAGACTGCAAAGCAAAGAATAAATCAGCATGAGAACATAATTCTAAATAGATATGCATCTAAGTAACAAATTCAAACTACATGAAGCAAAATTGACCGAACAAGAAAAAACAGACAAATTTACAATTTTCTTTTTTTTAAGTATATTTTATTGATTATATTGTTACAATAGTTCCAATTTTTTCCCCTGTGCTCCCCTCCACCCAGCACCCCCCTTCCCCAACAATCCCCTCTCCAAGTCCATGCCCATGGGTCGTACATACAAGCTCTCCTGCCTCACCCTTTCATATATTCTTCTTCTTTTTTTAAAATAATTAATTAATTAGTTAAATATTTTAACAAGTTCCTTATAGTTCTTCTGGAGTACACTGTAGCTTTTCTGGAGTTCTTTGTAGTTTCCGCTGAGCTCATTGAGCTTCTCCATAATCCATGCTTTCAATTCCATATCTGATAGTTGGCTCCCCTCTATTTCATTTAGCACTCTTTCTGGGGACTCTACCTTTCCTTTCGATGGGGGGTTGTTTCTCTGTCTCCCCATTTTTGTGACTCCTATTGTTTGTTGGTGCTTCTTAGAATCCAAATTTACAATTTCAGTCAGAGAATTCTACACCTTTCTCAGTAATTGATAGACCAAGGAAATAGAAAATAAGTAGGACTATAGAAGATTTGAACAACACGAATAATAAATTTTATGTATTTGACATCTATTCAAAATCCAACGCAACAGAAAACATATTATTTACAAGTATGCTTTGAAAATTTACCAAGATGGACCATATCTGAGTCATATAACAAGTTTCAATAAAGTTACATGATTCAAGTCATATAAAGTATGTTCTCAATGGGGTTGAATTAAGAATGTCAGGGATGTACATTACAGCATAGGGAATATAGTCAATAATATCATGATAACTATGTATAGGGCCAGGTGGTGAGTACGTGAAACATCGGAGAGGGGGCAGTCTTTGAAGTACATGATTTTCTAACCACTATACTGTATATCCGAAACTGATACAGAATAATATTGAATGTAAACTGTAATTGAAAAGTTAAAAAATGAATTAAAAAATTAGTAAAAGAAAGACATATAGAAAATCCTCAAAATATTTGGAAAATAAGTAACACACTTTAAAATAATCCATGGCTCAAGAGTAAGTCTCAAAAGAAATTAAGAAATATTTTAAAGGGAGTGAAAGTGAAAACATGAGACATAAATTTGTGGGATGTAGTTAATGCAGTGCTTAGAGGGAAACTTGCAGCATGAAATAGCTATATTAGAAAAAAGGCCTTAAATCAATGAGAAAATAGAAAAAGATCAAGTTTAATTCAATGTTAACAGAATAAATTAATTAATAAAGAGAAGAGAAGAATACATACTGTGTTTCCATTTTTATAAAATTTTAGAAAAATGTATACTTTCTAGAATTATAAATAATTTATGACAGCAGAGTAGTGACAATTGGGGAGAGAAAGGGATGCATTTATGAAAAGGTACACGAAAATATTTGCAGGAGATGAACATGTTCATTATCTTGTTTATGGTGATGGTTTTAGTCAAAACTCATTAAATTGTATTATTTAAATATATCTAGTTTATTCCTCCTACTGTGTTCTTCTTTCTCAAGATTGCTGAGGCTATTCAGGGTCAATTTTGGTTACATATAAATTTTTGAAGTGTTTGTTCTAGGTCTATAAAATATGTCATTGGTATTTTAATAGGGATTGCACTGAATCTATAAATTGCTTTGGGTAGTATGGATGTTTAAATGATGTTAATTCTTCCAATCCATGAACACAGTATATGCTTCAATTTATTTATATCTTCCTTATTTCTATCTTCAGTATTCTGTACTTTTTTGAGTATAGGTCTTTTACCTCCCTGGTTAAGTTTATTCCCAAGTACTTTATTTTTCTTGTTACTATAGTAAACAAGACATTTTTTTCTAGTTTCTATCTCTGATACATCACTGTTGGTGTACAAAAATGCCTTCAATTATTTTTTTGATTCTGTCCTCAACAGTTTTATTTCTTTAAAAAAAGTTAAATTTATTTATTGTTTTTATATTACAGTTGTTCCATTTTCCCCATGGCTCCCCCCACCCCACCCAACACTTATCCCACAGTCAATCTCCATCCCATTGTTCATGTCCATGCAATTTCTGAATATTGACTTTATATCCAAATATTTTACCAAATTCACTTATTATGTTGAGTAGTTTTTTTTAAGTATATTTTATTGATTATGTTACAGTAGTCCCATTTTTTCCTCCCTTTGTTCCATCTGCCCAGTACCGCCCTTCACTCCAGCAATCCCACCCCCCCTAGTTCATGTCTATGGGTCATGAAAATAAGTTCTTTGGCTTTACATTTCCTATATTATTCTTCCCCCTATTTTGTACCAAACAATTTTGCTTCTTAAATCCTACACCATTTCCCCATTACTCCCCCCCTGCTGATAACCCTCCAAATGATTCCCATATCTATGATTCTGTTCCTATTCTGGTTTGCTTAGTTGGATTTTGTTTTTATATTTTAGATTCAGTTGTTGATAGTTGTGAGTTTGTTGTCATTTTAGTGTTCATAATTTTGATCTTCTTTTTCTTGAGTAAGTCCCTTTGACATTCCATATAATAATATCTTGGTGATGATGAACTCTTTTAGCTTTACCTTGCCTGGGAAGCACTTTATCTTCCCTTCCATTCTAAATGCTAGCTTTGCTGGATAGAGTAGTCTTGATTGTAGGTCCTTGCTTTTCATCACCTTAAATACGTCTTGCCAGTCCCTTCTTGCCAGCAAAGTTCCTTCTGAGAAATCAGCTGATAGTCTTATAGGCACCCCTTTGTAGGAAACTCTCTTCTTTTCTCTTGCTGCTTTTAAGATTCTCTCTTTATCTTTAACCTTTGGCATTTTAATTATGACGTGTCTTGGTGTGGTCCTTTTTGGGTCTAGCTTATTTGGGACTCTCTGTGCTTCCTGAACTTGTATGTCTATTTCCTTTACCAAATTTGGAGAGTTTTCCTTCATTATTTTCTCACATAGTTTTCAATTTCTTGCTTTTCCTCTTCTCCTTCTGGCACCCCTATGATTTGGATGTTGGCATGTTTAAAGTTGTCCCAGAGTTTCCTAAGCCTCTTCTCATCTTTTGAAATTCTCGTCTCCTCAATCTGTCCTGGTTGACTGTTTTTTCTTCCTTATGTTCCAAATCACTAATTTGAACTACAGTTTCCTTCCCTTCACCATTGCTTTTGTGTGGATTTTCCTTTGTTTCATTTAGCATAGCCTTCACTTCTTCCCTTATGCGTTTGCCATACTTAAGCATATCTATCAAGACTGTGAGCATCTTTATCACCAGTGTTTTAAACTCTGTGTCTGTTAGGTTGGCTATCTCCTCGTCATTTAGTTCTCCCACTGGAACCTTGATCTGTTCCCTCTTTTGGGCCATACTTCTTTGTTTCCTCATCTTGACAGGCTCCTGTGTTTGTCTCTGTGTCTTAGGTAGAGCTGTCGCTTCTGTGATGTTGTAAGGGGCAGAGCCTTAGGTGTGCATCAGTATGGGGCGACCCGTTTCACCACGCTGTTGCACTGTTTGTGGGGGAGGGGTCTGAGAGGGAACAATGCTGCCTGCACAGCACCTGCCTTTTTTCTGGGAACTTCTTCCACTTTGCATGTGTCTGGCGCCTCTATAATTGTTGCTCTGGCCATCGTTCCCAGTGTGGGTGGGTCTGCGGATGCTCCAGGACCATGGGGACCCTTCAAACAAGCAGACTCTGCTGAGAGACCAGCAGTCCCGTCCTTCACCCAAATTCCCACTGGCTTGCACAGTCAAAAGCAATGAGGCTCCATCTTCCCCGGCACTGGGACCATGAGCTGTGTGGTCTGGTCTGGCACTGGGAGTGCTCCCAAGGTGCCCCTCCTGACTTTTTAAAATGTGTGACTGTGCTTTCTGCTAGCCTGCTGCCGCTGCTACTGCTGCCACTGCTGCTGCTGCCGCCACCACACCGAGTCCTCTCCATCCTGGCTCCACCCCTCCTACCTATCTGGATGTGTATTTCTTCTTTATATCTTTGTTTCTTGGACTTCTATGCAGCTTTATTTTATGGAAGTTCTAGTCTCTAGTTTTGAGGCAGTTGTATTCCTTTTTAGTTGTGAAGGGAGATGCAGCATGTCTGTCTATGTCTCCATTTTGGCCAGAAGTCAGGTTGAGTAGTTTTTTGGTGGAGCCCATAAAGTTTTCTATGTACATGCTCATGTCATCTGTAAGTTATGACAGGTTTATTTTCTCCTTTTCAATTTGGATGCCTTTTATTTCTTTTTCTTTTCTTTCTTTTTTTTTTTTTTGTTGTTGTCTGATCACTGTGGCTAGAATGTCCAAAACTATTGAATAGAAGTAGAGAAAGTGAACACCCTTGTGTTGTTCTTGATCTTTAGGAGAAAGCTTTTAGTTTTTTCCCAGTGAGTATGATGTTCGCTGTAGGTTTCTAGTATATGGCTTTTATTATGGTGAGATATGCTACCTCTATTCCCACTTTACTACACAGTGGAAAGAAAAAAGGAACTCCTACCTTTTGCGACAGCATGGGTGGAACTGGAGAGTATTATGCTAAGTGAAATAAGCCAGGTGGCAAAAGACAAATACCATATGACCTCACGTAATACAGGAACCTAATGAACAAAGCAAACAAATGAGCAAAATATAACCATAGGCACGGAAGCAAAGACCAGACTGACAGTGACCAGAGGGGAGAGGGAGGGAGAGTAGGGGGAAGAAGAAGGAGAAAGGTCTAGTCAAGGAACTAGTATAAATGATCAATGGACATGGACAACAGGGAGGTGACTGACTTTGGGGGAGAGGTGGTGGTGGGTAGGGCAGGGGAGAACAATGGGGGTAAAATGGGACAACTGTAAAATAACAACAATAAAAAAATTTTAAAGAAATACATTCTTAAAAAGTAAATAAATAAATATGTCTAGCTTATTACATGTGAATACACCTCGACAAGGCTGTAAACATACACATACACACATGCACACATGCATTTGAAACAGTCATTTAAGAATACCCGTTATCGAGGACTTCCGGCCAAGATGGAGGCTTAGACGGACACGCTAGGTCTCCCTCTACAACTAGAGAGGAATACAACTACTTCAAAACAAAGGATAACTAGAAATTCCAGAAAATAAAACTACACGGAAGCCCAACATATGAAGTTATAAACCAGCGGTGCCATTCGGGCAGGTAAGAGTTAAAGAGGGCAAAGCTGTTTGCGGAGCGGCGGGGGGCGAAAAATCTCAGCGGCAGTCAAGCCCCTGGCAGTGTGCGACCCCAGCGCTGGGGAGAGCGGCCACCGCATCGCCTTGAACAGTGAGGCCCAGGGGGGCGGGAGGACGGATCCCGGTCTCCTAGCTGAATAACTGTGTGAATCCATTTTGGACCCCCGCCCCCAAAGAAAGAAAGCACCACAGGGCTGCGAAATAGGTCGCAGACAGGCGCCGGTCGCTGACTTGTGACGCCAAACGGCGCCGGTCGCTGGGTCATTACGAGTACACAGGCACTGTCCCCGACAGCCGGCCCAAGAAAACAAAACGCATCTGTCAAAATGTGGCAGACAACTATAGAAATCCCGGTGACACAGCTCACCAGGCAGCAGATAGAGAACCTGACAGATGAACAGATAAGAAACCTGTCAGAGGCTCAGTTCTGGGCCATTGTTATCAGGTGGCTTACAGAATTCACAAAAGAGCAGGAAAAAGATAAGAAAGAAGCGAAAAACTTTCATAACGAAAGGAACAAAACCGCATACGAGACAGATGGTGAGGAAAAAAAATCCAGAGTTCATTTCAACAAACTGGAATATGGAGAAGGAACAAGCAGTCAACCAATGCAGCGAGAGGAAATGGGAAGCAACAATGAGAGGATCAGAAACCTCTGGGACAGCTATAAAAGGCCCAACATAAGAATCATTGGTTTGCCAGAGAATGAGGAAGATGAACTAGAACTTGAAAAATTGAGTGAAAATATAATAAAGGAGAACTTCCCAGACTTGGGGAAGGGAATAGACTTGCAGGTCCAGGAAGCAAGGAGAGTTCCCAAGAGACTGGACCCAGGGAGAACCACTCCAAGACACATTATAATCAAAATGTCAAAAATTAAAGATAAAGAGAGAATCTTAAAAGCAGCAAGAGAGAAGAAAAGAATCATGTACAAAGGGGTCCCAATTAGACTATCAGCAGACTTCTCAAGGGAAACCCTACAGGCAAGAAGGGACTGGCAAGAAATATTCAAAGTAATGAAAATCCAAAACCTACAACCACGAATACTCTATCCAGCGAAATTGTAATTCAGAATAGAAGGACAGAGAAAGTGTTTCCAGGACAAAATAAAACTGAAAGAGTTCATTAGATCCAAACCACTGTTATATGAGATGTTAAAGGGACTGGTTTAAAAACAGAAGCTAAGGAGATGAAACAAAGGCAAACTAAATAGGCAACGAGAGTGGAAAAGGAACCGTGGGTACGGGAAGCATATTGGAGGGAGGTCAACAGGGAGGGGGAATGGGGAAAGGGAGGGAGATGATATAGGAATTGGGGATCAAGGTAGGAGGAAATGGAATAGACGGAGAGAGGTTGGGAGGAACTGTATGCACAACTAATGGACATAATCTAAAAGGGGGGACAACTGGAGGGATGGGGGCCACCGGGTGGAGGGGAGCAGAGGGAAGGGAAATTGGCACAAATGTAATATTTTAATCAATAAAACACATTAAATCTGAAAAAAAAAAAAAAAGAATACCCGTTATCTAAACCCCATAACTCCATATAATAAGGAATCTGGGATCCAAAGAGGTCAAGGTCACACAGCCAGTTCATGATAAGACTTGAGTTAGAACAAGTGTCCTTATTTCTGGTATTGGTCTTCTTAGTATACCAAAGGCAGAGCTTAGGGTTTAGGCATAGATTACAAATGGTGGGTTTTCCGTCTTTTGTGCATGCCAATAGAAAAGAGACATGTACGTGATGAAAAGGGATGACTTCCAGGGTTCTTTCAGTGATGTGCTGGAACTGGCTCATACTGACTTGTGAAAGGTGATGGTTAAATTTTTAGGAATTTTGCAAGTCAGTTGTTAAACAAAGCCATTATTAAAAATTAAATGGTATAGGGTGGAGAAGTGGAGCAACAGGGGAAAAATTAGGATAACTATAATAGAACAACAATAAAAAAAGGAAATTAAAAAATGAAAATAAAAATTAACCATCTTGTACATAACAAATTAAATGATATACACTTGCAAATAAATACATTTATTAAAATAAAGGTAATAAATACTCTAAATTCATCATATCCTACTTATTTTACTATTATCTGTACTCGAGGTTATTTACATCTATTGTATCTGTTTGGTGGAAATGTTAAATAATTGTATTCTACTCTGCATCTTTTCTCTATTCCACATTCAATGATATCACATTGGTAACTTGAAATTGGCCATGGTAGGAGTGTTTATATCACAGAAATTGGAAAATGCTACAAATCAGTGATCCCCCTCCTTCTTCCCCAGAGAGCTGGTTGTTTGTTAAACATGTACCAGTGTATTTGTGCCTTAAAGCATCACTTTCTCTGGCATTCATTTAAGATTGGTCTGGAAGGCAACCTATCAGTGTCTAAAGTTATGCTAGGTAAACAGGGGCCAGTCAATAAATGTTTGAGGGTAACCAAACATCCTGTTTTGTCCAGGATTCTCTTGCTTCCTGAACATCCCAGAAAAGTCCTTAGTCCTGGGGAAGCCAGGATGGTTAGTCACCCTAGTGTTTGCATAGTTTTTTTAAAAAGGGAACCAGGTGGGTAAATGAATTGAAAGCTCTCTTCTTTCTTGAAAAATAGCCCAAATGTATCTCCTTCTGTGAGATAATTAGTGGCACATTTGTGCATCACGCCCCACATATTAGACAATCTCAGTAGTAGCCAGGATGGAAGGCAGGACCTTACAGAAGGAAGTCATCAAGAAATATCCACTGGTGGTAGATGAATGTAGAGAAAGGCAGGCCTGCTATGAGTAAATGGAAGCACCAGAATGGTGGAAAGCTAGAGTCCATTCTACCAGCTTGTGGCAACTGTAGGTGGCAGCAGACTCTGGATCTGAGGCAGGCAGGGGTTGGGAAAGCCTCAAAAAAGAAAGGATCAAAAGAGATACTGCCAATGAAGTAATAATGATTGCAAATGTTGAAGGCTGCAACTTTGAGGTGTATATTGTGGTTTTAGCATTTTGAGGACATCAAAGGAATTTACTGGGTAGGACCTTCCTATTCCACTTAAATGTGTATTTCTTCTGTTCAAGCCACACTCCACACAAGGGCTGAGTAGGCAAATTCTTATGCAGCATTAGAAGGTTATCTCTGCTGAAAGACCTGACCCCTCTTTCCCCCATCACCATCCAGACCTGCAATTTTCACCACAACTCAGTATCTCTCTTGAGTTAAGGTGCTCAATAGCACTGTGTAGTGAGGAAATTAAACTATTAGCAGACCATTATCATCTGACCTCAGGTTAGTAAAGTACTTCCTGACTGGTTCCCAAGAGTCTAGAATATAGAGCAAGTGAGAAGAGGATAGGAGAAAGTTCTGGAGCATTGGCAGAAAACATGGTGGGCCTAGTCTTGGCATAAGAGCCTAAATTGGAGAGAGGGGTAACGACCTGAGCATGGAAGGGGAGCACAGCAAACAAATGTCGCACACTTCCTGGTTTTATTTATGGCTGATTCAGTTTCTGTTGCTTGCTTGTCTCTTTTTTGCTTTTCCAATTCTACCAAATCTTCCTTGAAAAAGTTCTATTCCCTAGTGCAAGTTTATAATACTCCCTCTAACCAAGCCACTCCTTAATCTTCAGGGGTGAGGGGGTGTATGTCTCCTTTTCAGAAAAAAACATCATCATAATAATGGTAGTAGTAGATGTAATAGTGATAATTATTACTATTCAAACACTTAGTTGTGACACACATTGTGCTTCACTGTAATTTCTCATTTAGTTCTATGAAGCAGATATTTATTTTTTTTTCATATTATATATGAGATGCAGATTTGTCAAGTAATTTGCCAAAGGTTATGCAGGTACTAAGTGTCAGAGCCAAAATTCAAACCTGTCTGACCTGCAAACCTGTGCTCTGAACAACTATACCTCTACGTGTAGAGGCTGGCTAGGGTTGAAAGAAGAAGGAGGTAGATATAAAAAATGAATTATTTTATTTAACAAGTGTATGAACTCCCTACTATGTACTAGGCCTATAGATATAAAAAGTATGCACAGTCTTTGCCTTAACAAGATTACAATTGAACAGAGGGGATGTTTCCACTGTTCTAATAGTGGTAATAGAAGGTAGAGTTAAATTATGACAATAGCATAATAATAATGGCTACCAGTTAGTGAGTGTGTACTATGTACCAGGCACTATGACAATACATTCTCTATATATTTAATCCTCATGACAATCCTAGGACTATTACTAAATTTTATAGATGAGAAAACAAGGCTAGTAGAGGTTTCATTAACTTCTATGGCTCAGAATAGTGTGTTACTTGGCTCCTTTTTGAGCAAACTAAAGGTATCTGTACCCACCTCACAACCTTTAAGGCTGTCACCAGCTATTTTGAGATCAGGTGTATCCACCTCAGCACCTGTTCTGCAACAGCTGGACACTATATTGTAATTGAATTTGGAAACTTGAGAACAGTGAAGGTCATTGTAGTACCACATTGGCCTTCACCACAAAGGTTTCCCAACACTTTTTTTTTTAAACAAAGTTATTTATTATGACTGTACTAAGTGCCACTGAACTGTACACTTTATAACTATTTTATGTTATGTGTGTTTTGCCACAATAAAAACATTTATTACACAAAATGTTTGCTTTCATACAACGTTAATATATATCTCATTGTTATATAAAGTCACTTTCTTGCAAAAAAAGATTCAAAAGCTAAACAACCTATTATAGAGTTCATAATCAGGGCAATAGTGCCTTTTTTCAAGAGATTCGCTCTGCCACCACCTCAGCAGTTTCGGAGAGCTGTCTTGCTACAGTTACCTCTCACATTCTCATACTATTTTGTAACTTTTTTGCCCAACCCTTCTTCCCATGACTCCCTTCTTCAACAATATTTCCACTGTGTTCCCCAGATTCTTTGCTGTGTGATAACCAGACTCTCCTACATTGCTCCTCCTTGTCAGCAAATGTTACTTGCTCCTTCTTGCCCTCATTCTGAGATTTCAACAAGGACACTCAGTGACAGAGAGAATAGAGGGATTCACATCCTCTTGCTTTTTCTTTTTAAGTATATTTTATTGATTATGTTACAATAGTTCCGATATATTTCCCCCTTTGCTCCTCTCTGCCCAGTAACGCCCCCTAGAATCCCAACCCCCACCATCCCTAGTTCATGTTCATTGGTCATGCATACAAGCTCACCGGCTTCACCCTTTTCCATAATATTTTTTTTAATGATTAATTGATTAATTTTTTATAACAATAAAAAATAACAACATCGCCCTCTCAGACTTAAGACCCTTTATAATCTTATAAAAGACAATGGGCGAAGGTCTCGTGCTCCTCTAGCTGCTTCAAGCTGGGCATGGTCATCGTCCTACCTACCCTTGGGTCCAGAAATCCCTAGTAAGAGTGGGGGAGTGGAGGGGAGGGTGGCCTTCCTACATGGGGAAAGATCTTGCAGACTTCAGGTCAGTTGGCTGTCCCTGGGCAATGGCATGCTTGGTTTAACAGGCTGGCATTCTTGTTGTATTCCAGCCACTTAGCTCAGCCACACCGTTGAGTCTCAGGAGGCAGCAATGCAGAAAGGATTAAGTGGGGCATATACGTACAATCACTATGGTTCAGTTTTGCTCATTTGTTTGTGTTGTTCAATAGTCTCCTGTAATAGGTGATAGCATAAGGTATTTTTCTTTCATTGTCTGGCTTATTTCGCTAAGCATAATTCTCTATAGTTCCAAATGTGATGTTGCGAATGGTAGAAGTTCCTTTTTTTTTTCTGCTACATAGTACTCTATTGTGTAAATGTACCACAGTTTTTTGATCCACTCTTCTACAGATGGGCCCTTAGGTTGTTCCCAGCACTTGGCTATTGTAAATAGGGATGCTATAAACATAAGGGTTCATAGGTTCCTTTGAATTGGTATTTTGGGATTCGTCTGATATGATCCTAGCAATGGGATTGCTGGTTCAAAAGGCAGTTCCATTTTTAGTTTTTTGAGGAAATTCCATACTGTTTTCCACAGTGCCTGCACCAGTCTGCATTCCTACCAGCAGTGCACCAGGGTTCCCTTTTCTCCGCATCCTCACCAGTCCATGTTGTTTGTTAATTTGTTGATGATTGCCATTCTGACTGGTGTGAAGTGGTATCTCATTGTGGTTTTTATTTTCATCTCTCTGATGGCCAGTGATGTTGAGCATTCTTTCATATGTCTATGGACCCACTGTATGTCCTCTTTGGAGAAGTGTTTGTTCAGGTTCTTTGCCCATTTTTTAATTGGGTTGCCCGTCTTCTTGGGGTTGAGTCATATAAGTTCTTTATATATTTTGGAGATCAATCCCTTGCCTGAGGTATCATTGGCAAACATATTTTCCCATATGGTTGGTTTCCTTTTCATCTTGCTGATGTTTTCTTTTGCTGAGAAGACACTCTTTAGTTTGATGTAGTCCCATTTGTTTATTCTTTCCTTTATTTCTCTTGCCTTAGGAGATATATCAGTGAAAATGTTGCTATGTGGAATATCTGAAAGATTCCAGTCTCTGTTTTCCTGTAGAACTTTTTGGTGTCACGGCTTACATTTAAGTCTTTGATCCATCTTGAGTTTATTCTGATGTATGGTGTAAGTTGGTGGTCTTGTTTCACTTTTTTGCATGTCTCTGTCCAGTTTTCCCAACATCATTTGTTGAAGAGGCTCTTCTCACTCCATTTTATGTTCCTTCCCCCTTTATCAAATATTAGTTGACCATATAGACCAGGGTTTATTTCTGAGATCCCTATTCTGTTCCATTGATCTGTATGTCTGTTTTTATGCCAGTACCAGATGGTTTTGATTACCGTGGCCTTGTAGTATAGTTTGATATCTGGTACTGTGATTCCTCCTACTGTGTTCTTCTTCCTCAAGATTGCTGTGGCTATTCAGGCTCATTTTTGGTTCCATATGAATTTTTGAAGTATTTATTCTAGGTCTCTGAAATATGTCATTGGTATTTTAATAGGGATTGCATTGAATCTATAAATTGCTTTGGGTAGTATGGACATTTTAATGATGTTGATTCTTCCCATTCATGAACATGGCATATGCTTCCATTTATTTGTATCTTCCTTAATTTCTTTCTTCAGTGTAATATAGTTTTGTGAGAACAGGTCTTTTACCTCCTTGGTTAAGTTTATTCCTAGGTACTTTATTTTTCTTGTTGCTATGGTTAAGGGGATTTTTTTTTCTAGTTTCTATCTCTGATAATTTATTGTTGGTGTAAAGAAATGCTTTCAGTTTCTGAATGTTGACTTTGTACCCTATTTTGCCAAATTCACTTATTAGGTTGAGTAGTTTTTTCGTGGAGTCTGTAGGGTGTTCTATAAACACTACCTTGCTGTCTGCAAATAATGACAGTTTTACTTCCCCTTTTCCAATTTGGATGCCTTTTATTTCTCTTTCTTGTCTTATTGCTATGACTAGACTTCCAAGACTATGTTGAATAGAAGTGGAGAGAGTGGACATCCTTGTCTTGTTCCTGATCTTGGGGGGAATACTCTCAGTTTTTGCCCATTAAGTGTGATGTTGGCTTCAGGTTTCTCTTATGTGGCCTTTATTACATTGAGGTATGCTCTCTCTATTCCCATTTTACTAAGTGTTTTCATCATAAATGGTTGTTGCACTTTATCAATTGCTTTTTCTGCATCTATTGATATGATCATGTGGTTTTTGCCTTTCATTTTGTTTAGGTGATGTATTATATTTATTGATTTGTGAATATTAAACCATCTTTGCATCCCTGGGATAAATCCCACTTGGACGTGGTGTATGATGTTTCTAATGTGTTGCTGAATCCGGTTTGCCAATATTTTGATGAGGATTTTAGCATCTATGTTCATCAGCAATATTGGCCTGTAGTTTTCTTTCTTTCTTGTGTCTTGACCTGGTTTTGGAATTAGGGTAATACTGGCTTCATAGAACAAGTTTGGGAGTCTTCCTTCTTCTTGGATTTTTTGGAATAATATGAGAAGAATAGGAGTTAGTTCTTTCCTAAATGTTTTATGAAATTTACCTGTGAAGCCATCTGGTCCAGGCCTTTGCGTGCCGGGAGCTGTTTGATTACTGCTTTAATTTCACTAGTTGTTATTGGTCTATTCAGGCTTTCTGCTTCCTCTTGGTTCAGTTTTGGAAGATTATAGGTTTCCAGAAATTTGTCCGTTTCCTCTACGTTGTCAAATTTCTTGCCATACAGTTGTTTGTAATACTTTCTTACAATTCTTTGTATTTCTGTGGTATTGTCTTGATTTCTCCTCTTTCATTTCTGATTTTATTTATTTTGGTCCTCTCTTTTTTTCTTGATGAGCTTGGTTAAAGGCTTGTTGATTTTGTTTATCTTTTCAAAGAACCTTCTCCTACTTTTGTTGATCTTTTGAATTGTTTGTTTAGTCTCTATGTCATTTAATTTTTCTCTGATCTTGATGATTTCCTTTCTTACACTCGCTCTGGGCTTTGTTTGTTGTTGTTATTCTAGTTCTTGTAGCTGTAGGGTTAGATTTTTTATTAGAGATTCTTCTAGCTGATGCTGGAAATCAAGACTTCTGATTTGAGGTATGTTTACATGCCTCTCGGTCCAGGTGTTTAATGATCCGAGCAGCGAGCTAGACTTGCTGCTGCTGACAGTCTCTGACGGCTCATGACTCAGGATCTTAAAGACATCCTGTGACTTAAACAGAATCTTGCTGAGTACTCCATCTTCCCTGACATTGATAAGGAAATCAGACAAAATTAAGTACAAATGGTGTTTAACCTTAATTGCTTTCTGACAAATGGTGTTTAACCTTAATTGCTTTCTGACAAATGGTGTTTAACTTTAATTGCTTTCTGAACAGTGCATCCATTCCTTAGCCTTAAAAGGGTAAGTGATTAGATTTCTGTTTTCCTGTCTTTCTCTCTAGGAATACTATATAGGCTTGTTGGTCAGGAACCGATCTCTTTAGTTAATCCTTTAAGCTTCCTCTGTTGAAAGTTTCAACTATTTTGTAAACATTCCC
The DNA here is from genome assembly GCF_987537825.1 of Furipterus horrens. Classification (NCBI taxonomy): domain Eukaryota; kingdom Metazoa; phylum Chordata; class Mammalia; order Chiroptera; family Furipteridae; genus Furipterus; species Furipterus horrens. The sequence continues at coordinate 52,686,972 of NW_028327187.1, read as the reverse complement.
AGGATCTGCCTGTGAGCTCTTTCCTGGACCCTCCCTGTTAATTAGCATATCTGTAAAATCCAATAAAAGGAGGATGAGGCTTCCCGCTCTCCGCTGTTGGTCTGAGCGAGTTACAGTCCTCCATGCATACTGGCTATTCATCCTGTTTATTGGAATTACCTCAGTGTCCCCGGCCATATTTAACATCATATCTGTACACTACATCTATTTTTTTTAGGCAGGCCTGTATTGCTATGAACTTTCCTCTCAGGACTGGTTTTGCTGTGTCCCATAGGTTTTGGGTTGTTGTGTGTTCATTATCATTTGTTTCCAGAAACTTTTTGATTTCTTCCTTGATGTCATTGTTAACCCATTCATTATTTAATAGCATGTTATTTATTCTCCATGAGTTTAAGTGTTTATGAGTTTTTTCTTTGAGATTGATTTCCAGTTTTAAGCCATTGTGATCTGAACAGATGCTTGATATAATTTCAATTTTCTCGAATTTGTTGAGGCTTGTTTTGTGTCCTACCATGTGCTCTATCTTTGAAAATGTTCCATGTGCACTTGAAAATACAGTGTACATTGCTTCTTTGGGGAGAAAAGTTCTATATATATCAATTAAGTCCATTTTGTCTAGAGTGTGTTCAATGCCTCAATATCTCTGGTGTTTCTTGGCTTCAAAGATCTGTCCATTGTTGACAATAATGGAGTGTTAAATCCCCTACTATGAGTGTGTTGCTAAGTCCTTCCTGAAGTGTTTTAAAAATTTGCTTACATATTTGGGTGCTCCTATGTTGGGTGCATATATGTTTACAAGGGTTACATCTTCTTGATAAATTTTCCCCTTAAGTATTATGAAATGTCCTTCTTTGTCTCTTTTTATGGCCTTTACTGTAAAATCTGTTCTGTCTGATATAAGTATTGCTACTCCAGCTTTTTTTTCCATGTCCATTGGCTTGAAATACTTCTTTCCATCCCTTCATTTTCACTGACAGCACCACATAACTTTTCCGCTCCGGTCGCCCATCCTACCCATCCAGAGGAGCACTGCTTGTTTATAACTTCATACGTTGGGCTTCCATGTAGTTTTATTTCCTTGAATTGCTGGTTATCTTTGGTTTTGAGGTAGTTGTATTCATACTTAGTTGTGGAGGAAGACAGAACATGTCAGTCTAAGCATCCATCTTGGCCAGAAGTGCTGTGTCTTCATCTTTTTAAAACAGACCCTTTAGCATCTCTTGCAATGCTGGTTTGGTGGAGATGTATTCTTTTAGCCTTCTTTTGTCTTGGAAACTCCTTATTTCACCTTCCATTTTGAATGAGAGCCTTGCTGGTTAGAGTATTCTTGGTTGTAGGCCTTTGTTTTTCATTGCTTGGAATACTTTTGCCATTCCCTTCTGGCTTCTAGTGTTTTTGCTGAGAAATCTGATGATAGCTTTATTGGAGCTCCCTTGTATGTTATTAGTTTTTTCTCTCTTGCTGCTTTTAGGATTCTCTCTTTGTCTTTGAATGTTGCCATTTAAATTATAATGTGTCTTGAAGTGGGCCTGTTGGGGTTCATCTTCCTTGGGACCCTCTGTGCTTCCTGGACTTTCACGAGTCTTTCTCCATCAGTTAGGGAAGTTTTCTGTCATTAGTTTTTCAAAGAGGTTTTCTATCCCTTGCTCCTCTTCTTCTCCTTCTAGAATTCCTATGATATGGATATTATTACATTTCATATTGTCCTGCAGGTGTCTTAGAACCCCTTCAGTCTTGTTCAGTCTTTTTTATTTTGTTGCACTGTCTGGCAATTTTTTTCTATGTTGTCCTCCAGCTCACTGATCTGATCTTCTGCGTCCTCTAGCCTGCTTTTAATTCCTTCTACTGTGTTCTTCAATTCAGAAACTGTATTCTTCATTTCCTCCTGGCTCTTACGATAGCTTCTATGTCCTTTTTCATGCTGGTGTAATTCTCAGTAAGTTCCTTGTAGTTTTCCTGGAGTTCTTTGAAGTTTTCTTTGAGCTCGCTGATCTCATTGAGCTTCCCTATAATCCATCTTTTGAATTCCATGTCTGATAGTTTGCTTTCCTTTGTTTCATTTAGCATTCTTTCTGGGGATTCCTCCTTTCCTTTCAATGAGGGGTTGTTTGTCTCCACATTTTTGTGACTCTTCTTGTTTGTTGCTGCTTCTTAGATAGACCTGCACTTCTTGTATCTTCCCCTGGGGGCATCAGATCGTGTATCAGTCTGGCCCTAGGCAGCCTGTTGCAGACTACCAGAGATCTACTGCCTTTGTCTGTCTCCTTTAGTTGTTAATCTATTCAATCTGTGATCAGCCGTCAGGCTTAGGGACCCAAGGTGGGGCAGGTTAATTCCTGTAGGCAGGGCTTTTGCTTTTCCTCAGGCTGATGCGACTTGGAGGGGAATGGTCTGCCTGCAGTATGGGGAATGAGTCAGTACTTGGACCTGGTTGGCTGCTCCCCCAGTTCTCCCCTCAGAGGCCGCCGTCCCAAATTCTCCCCAAGTGTCTCTAGTCCTTTCTGCCTTCCCTCTGCTTGAGCCCAGGGTAAGTGGATGGCACAATATTTTCATACGTAGTCCACTTAAGGTTTTTTTTTCCAGGTGTTTCTCTCTGGCTAGCAAGAAACCTTGTGGTTTTTTGCTTTTCACAGCTGGATACTGTTTTACTTTCATCTCTGTTACTGTAGGCTGGAAATCCCAGCTGTGGGTTTAGACCCTGCCCTTCTCAGTGGGAATTCCCGGCTGCTGAGCAGTTTCTCAGTCCCTTCAGCTGCCACCTGTGGGAGCCCAGGCAGCCCTTTCGCATCTCTGCAGTTCCTACTGGTTGTGTTGTGATGAAGCGGCCTTTTCTGTGTCTCCGTGGTCATAGGACTTCTTTCCAGCTAGTGTTCAGTTGGTTATTCCAGATTATTTCTCCACAATTAAGTTGTAAATTCAGACTGGTCCTGGGAGGAAGTTATTGAAGCCTCCACTTACTGCTGCACAGGGTCCTCCACAGGGAAGCCTCGTCCAGCTCTGCTGAGAGTCCAGATCTGGTGGAAAGATGGTACCCAGCAGCCTGTTCTATAACCAAGGTTATGAAACGAGGAAGCTGGAGCCAAGCTGACGTGGGACAAAGGGGCTAGAGATGTAGCCAGCCATCACTTGGGGCCTGATTAGTCAGCAGTCAAAACTCTGGAGGTGTGTGAGATCCCTGCCAACCCTGAAACATCCCCTGATGCCTCCCAAGTTTGAGTTCCCGACCCAGGCATAAGAATTCATGGAGGCTCTCCTCTTGTTTTTTTGATGCAGCTTCCAGGTCACTGTTCCTGTGCCCTGCTGGCACACCTCAGTTTTGTTGCATAGATGGTGATCATGCCCCCAAAATAATCCAAGCCTTTTAGCCTCTAACACACAATCTTCCTTGCCAACATTCATGTCATTGTCCTAAGGGGCTTCACTATTCACCTGGTTTATTCATCCAAAATTTTGGCTGAGCAGTTCTTGACTTCTTAAAACAAGATGACCTTGATCTGCCTCCATTTTAGTTACCCCTTTTCATGGCTATCCTCTAAACCTGTGCAGCCCAATACTGTAGCCATTTAAATGGCCATACAGGTGGCTATTTAAATTTAAATTGACTAAAATTAAGTAGAAAATTTAAAATCAGCTTCTTGTTGCACTAGCCACATTTCAAGTGTTGAGTAACCACATAAGACTAGTAGCTACCATATTAGATAACACTGATAGAGAAAATTTCCATCATGGAAGAAAGTTCTACTAGGTAGCATAGCTTGTGACACTGTTCTAACTCCAAAATATTTTAAAGTGCATTATGTACCTACACTTTGCTAGGTACTGTGCAAGGAGCTGAAGATACAATGGTGAACAACAGACATCATTTATTAAGGCTTATTACACAGTTATAGAAATCAAGACAATGTGGCATTGAAAGAATGATAGACACATAGATCATTTAAATAGAATAGATAACCTAGAAACAGACCCATACAAATAAGCTCAACATTTTTTTAAAGAAAGTAGTTCAGTGGAGGAAGAATCACATTTTCAACAAATGGTGTTAGAATAATTGTACATTCATAGGTGCCCCCCCAATATAAACCTCAGTGTAAACCTCACACTTTATACAAACATTTAAACATAAAAAGTAAAACTATAAAACTTTAGAAAAACATAGGAGAAAATCTTTGTGATCCAGAGCTAGGCAAAACTTAATCAAAAACCTTTGCTCTGTGAAGGACTCTATTAAGAGGATGAAAGCCAAACTATAATCCAGGAGAAAAAGTTTACAAACCATGTATCCACCAAAGAACTCATATCTAAAATACATAAAAATACATAAAGAACTCTCAAAACTCAATAGTAAAAATAGATAATTTAATCAGAAAATGGGCAAAAACATGAACAGACATTTCACTGAAGAGAATACACAGATGTTAAATAAGTGTATGAATGACATTGAACATCATGAGCCATTACAGAAATGCAAAAGGAGCCACAATAAAATACCACTACATACCTATCAGGATGGCAAAAAGGAAAACAGTGATAACATCAAATACTAATAATGATGCAGAGAAACAACCACTCATACATTGCTGATGGGAATATAAGGTACTGCTCCTCTGGAAAACAGTTTACCAGTTTCTTATAAAAATAAACATAACTACTATGTAATCCAGTAATTGTATTCTTGGCATTTACCTCAGAGAAAGGGAAATTTATGCTTACACAAAACCCTATACATCAATGTTCATTGGAGTTTTATTTGTAATAGCTCCAAACTGGAAGCAGCCCAAATGTCCTTCAACAGGTAAATAGAGAACAGGTTACATCCATACTCTGGAATACTACTCGGCAATTAAAAAAAAAAGGAATACTGATACATAGAGTGACCTGGATGAAGCTTCAGAGAATTGTGCTAAGAGAAAAACCAGTCTCAAAAGTTATATACTTTATGATTTTATTTATAAAACATTCTTGAAATGACAAAATTTAGAAACAGAAAACAGATTAATGTTTTTTATTTTTTATTAATTTTTTATTTTTTGGTTTTTCAGTTACAGTTGTCCCATTTTTCCCCCATTGTTCTCCCCCACCCAGCCCACCCCTTCCCCCACAATCATATCCCTCCCCGTTGTCCATGTCCATGAATCATTTATACACGTTCCTTGACTAAACCCTTCCCTATTTTATCCCCTTTCTCCCCCCCCCCCATTGACTGCTATACTGCTCTTTGTCTTATTTAGTTCGTTTGTTTGTGTTGTTCTTTAGTTTCCTGTATTAGGTGATATCATGTGGTATTTTGCTTTCTTTGCCTGGCTTACTTCACTAAGTATAATTCTCTCTAGTTCCATCCATGTTGTCGCAAATGGCAGGAGTTCCTTCTTTCTTTCTGCTACATAGTATTCCATTTTGTAAATGTACCACAGTTTTGGGATCCACTCATCTACAGATGGGCACTTAGGTTGTTTCCATCACTTAGCTATTGTAAACAGCACTGCTAGGAACATAAACGTGCATAAGTTCTTCTGAATTAGGGTTTTAGGATTTTTCGGGTATAATCCTAGCAGTGGAATCGCTGGTTCAAAAGGCAGTTCCATTTTTAGTTTTTTGAGGTAATTCCATACTGTTTTCCATAGTGGCTGCACCAGTCTGCATTCCCACCAACAGTGCAGTAGGGTTCCCATTTCTCCACATCCTCGCCAGCACTTGTTGTTTGTTGATTTGTTGATGATAGCCATTCTGACTGGTGTAAAGTGGTATCTCATTGTGGTTTTTATTTGTATCTCCCTGATGGCTAATGATGTTGAGCATTTTTTCTTGTGTCTATGGACCTTCTGTATGTCCTCTTCGGAGAGGTGTTTGTTCAGGTCCTTTGCCCATTTTTTAATTGGGTTGTTTGTTTTCTTGATGTTGAGTCGTATAAGCTCTTTATATATTTTGAAGATCAGTCCCCTGTCTGTGATATCATTGTCAAATATGTTTTCCCATATGGTTGGTTTCCTTTTCATCTTGCTGATGTTTTCTTTTGCTAAGCAGAAACTCTTTAGTTTCATGTAGTCCCATTTGTTTATTTTTTCCTTTATTTTTCTTGCCTTAGGTGATGTATTCGTGAAGATATTGTTACGTGGGATATCTGAAATTTTCCTGCCTATGTTTTCCTCTAGGACTTTTATGGTGTCACGGCTTACATTTAAGTCTTTGATCCATCTTGATTTTATTCTCATGTGTGGTATAAGTTGGTGGTCTAGTTTCATTTTTTTGCAAGTCCCTGTTCAGTTCTCCCAGTACCATTTGTTAAAGAGGCTCTTCTCACTCTGTTTTATGTTCCTTCCTCCTTTATCAAAGATTAGTTGACCATAGAGGCCTGGGTTTATTTCTGGGCTCTCTATTCTGTTCCACTGATCTATATGTCTGTTCTTATGCCAGTAGCAGACTGTTTTGATCACAGTGGCTTTGTAGTATTATTTGATATCTGGTATTGTGATTCCTCCTGCTGTGTTCTTCTGTCTCAAAATTGCTTTTGCTATTCTCGGTCTTTTTTTGGTTCCATATGAATTTTTGGAATATTTGTTCTAGGTCTGTGAAATATGTCATTGGTATTTTAATAAGGATTGCATTGAATCTGTAAATTGCCTTGGGTAGTATGGCCATTTTGATGATATTGATTCTTCCCATCCAAGAACATGGTATTTGCTTCCATTTATTTGTATCTTCCTTAATTTCTTTCTCCAATGTTATGTAATTTTCAGTGTACAGGTCTTTTATCTCTTTGGTTAAGTTTACTCCTAGGTACTTTTTTTTTTTATTGTTGCTATAGTGAATGGTATTTTCTTTTCTGTCTCTGCAGACCAATAACAAAGAAGGAAATTGAAACGGTAATCCAAAATCTCCCTGCACACAATAGCCCTGGACCAGATGGCTTCACAGGTGAATTTTACAAAACATTTAGGGAAGAACTAACTCCTACCGTCCTCGAACTATTCCAAAATTCCAAGAAGAGGGAAAAATCCCAAACTCTTTCTATGAAGCCAGTATTACCCTAATCCCAAAACCAGGTCAAGACACAACAAAGAAAGAAAATTACAGGCAAATATCACTGATGAACATAGATGCTAAAATCCTCAATAAAATATTGGCTAACAAGATCCAGCCATACATCAAAAAGATTATACACCATGATCAAGTGGATTCACCCCAGGGATGCAAGGATGGTTTAATATTCACAAATCAATAAATATAATAAACCACCTAAACAAAATGAAAAACAGAAATCACATGATCATATCAATAGATGCAGAAAAAGCATTTGATAAAGTACAACACCCATTAATGATGAAAACACTCAGCAAAATGGGAATAGAGGGAGCATACCTTAACGTAGTAAAGGCTATATATGAAAAGCCTGAAGCCAACATCATACTCAATGGACAAAAACTGAAATCATTCCTCCTGAAATCAGGAAATAGACAAGGCTGTCCACTTTCTCCACTCCTATTCAACATAGTGTTGGAAGTCCTAGCCACAGCAATCACACAAGACAAAGAAATAAAAGGCATCCAAATTGGGAAAGAAGAAGTAAAACTATCATTATATGCAGACGACATGATAGTATACCTAGAAAACCCTATAAACTCCACTAAAAGACTACTTGATATTATAAGTGAATTTGGCAAAATAGCAGGGTACAAAATAAATATACAGAAATCTAAGGCATTTCTGTACACCAACAATAAAATATCACAGAAAACAGATTAATCGTTAAGAATGGGGATGGGAGAGATCAAGGACCTGTGAGAGAAGTAAGTGTGGCTATAAAAGGGCGCCAGAGCAGTTCCTTGTGGTGATGAAATTATTCATATTTTGACTATCAGTGTCAATATTCTGGTTAGGATATTGTACTGAAGTTTTGCAGGATGTTACTGTTCAGAAAAAATGGATGATGTATACTTAATATATCTTTATGTTATTTCTGACAACTGCATGTGAATCTTCAATGATCTCAGACTAGTACGTTTGATTTTAAAAGAGACAAGGGAGGTGAACATTTTAAGAAGAAAGAAGTGATTAGCTGCTCAAATTCTGCTAAGATCTAGCAAGATGAATAGAAAATGCTCATTAATTTTGATAATATGAAGGTTACTGTGACATAAGCAGAAGCTGTTTTGCTGTAGTAAGGGGGCTGCAAAACAGATGGAAGTAGATTGAGGTATAAGCAGGAGGCAAAGAATCAATGATAGGAAGAAGAGACAACTCTCAAGAAGTTTGGCAGTGAAGGGGAAAGTAGTAGCTTGAGCAAAATATGGGATTCAGTAAAGCTTTTTGTTTACTTTATTTTGTTTTTTGTTTTTAATTTATTGATTGATTTTTTTCTATTACAATTGCCCCACTTTCTCCCCCATTGCTTCCCCCCCACCCTGAACCCCATTGTCCACGTCCATAGCTCATTTACACTAGTTCTTTGACTAGACCTTTCTCCTTTTTCCCTCCCTTCTCTACTCCCCCCTTCCCCCTGGTCACTGTCAGTCTGCTCCTTGTTTACTTGCCCCTGGTTCTATTTTGTTCGTTTGTTTGTGTTGTTCATTAGTGTCCTGTAATGGGTGATAAATATGGCATTTGTCTTTCACTGCCTGGCTTATTTCTTTTTAATTTTTAATTTATTTATTATTTTTCTATTACGGTTGTACCATTTTTCCCCATTGCACCGCCCTTACCCCACACCCGCTTCTCCCACAGTCAAGCCCCACCCCTTTGTACATGTCTATGGGTCATTTATACTACTTCATTAACTATGCTCTTCCCCTCCTTACCCACCTTTTTCCCCTTGCCCCTCACCCCTGGTCACTGTTAGTCTGTTCCTTGTTTCCATGCTTCTAGTTCAGTTTTGCTAATTTCTTTGTGTTGTTCATTAGTTTCCTCCATTAGGTGATATCATATGGTATTTGTCTTTCATTGCCTGGCTTATTTCTCCAAGGATGATTCTCTCCAGTTCTATCCATCTTGTCACAAATGGTAGAAGTTCCTTCTTTCTTTCTGCTGCATAGTATTCCATTGCATAAATGTACCACTGTTTTTTTATCCACTCATCTACAGATGGGCACTTAGGCTATTTCCAGCACTTGGCTATTGTGAATAGTGCTGCTATGAACAGAAGGGTGCATAAGTCCCTTTGAATTGGTGTTTCAGGATTCTTCTGTTGGTATATCACTGTGGCTTTAATTTGCATATCTCTGGTGGTTAGTGATGTTGAGCATTCTTCAATATTCCTTTGGAGCCTCTGTATGTCCTCTCTGGTGAGGTGTTCGTTCAGGTCCTTTGCACACTTTTTAATTGGATTGTCTGTCTTCTTGGTGTTGATTCTTATAAATTCCTTGTATATATCGGAGATCAAACCCTTGTTTGAAGTATCATTGGCAAATATGTTTTCCCATACTGTTGGTTCCCTTTTCATCTTGCTGATGTTTCCTGTTGCTGAGAAGAAACTCTTTAGTTTGATGTAGTCCCATTTGTGTATTCTTTCCTTTACTTCCTTTGCTCTAGGAGATACATCAGTGAAAATATTGCTACGTGGAATATCTGAGATTTTTCTGCCTATGTTTTCCTCTAGGACTTTTATGGTACCACAACTTACATTTAATTTTTGACCCATCTCAAATTTATTCTGGTGTAGGGTGTAAGTTGGTGGTCTAGTTTCATTTTTTTCCATGTCCCTGTCCAGTTGTCCCAGCATAATTTGTTAAAGAGGCTATTTTTGCTCCGTTTTTGTTCCTTCCCACTTTGTCAATTACTAGTTCACCATATAGACCTGGGTTTATTTCTGGGTTCTCTATTCTATTCCAGTGATCTATATGTCTGTTCTTATTCCAGGACTGGGCTGTTTTGATTACAGTAGCCTTGTAGTATTGTTTGATATCAGGTATTGTGATTCCTTGCACTGTGTTCTTCCCCAGGATTGCTGTGGCTATTTGGGGTGTTTTATGGTCCCATAAACATTTTTTTTTAAAAACACTATTTTATTGATTTTATTGGGGTGACATTGGTTGGTTAATAAAATTCTATAGGTTTCAACTGTACAATTCTATAATATACCATCTATATATTGTAGTGTGTGTTCACCATCTTGAACAGTCTTTTTAGTTTGCATTTTTTATTATTGATTATGATGTTACAGTTGTCCCAATTTCTTTCCCCCCTGCTCCCCCATCCCTCCAGTTGTCCCTCCCTTTAGTCCATGTCCATTGGTTGTGCATATAGTTCTTCTCAACATCTTCCTGTCTACTTCACTCCCTCCTACTATGCTTCTTAATACCTGCATCATCTCCCTCCCTTTTCCCCCTTTCCCCTCCCCGCTGACCTCTCCCCAGTATGTTCCCCATACCTATAATTCATTTTCCCCTCTTGTTGTCTACTTGGTTTGCCTTTGTTTCAATTCCCTAGCTTCTGCTGTTGGTTGTTGTGATACAGTTTTCATTTTAATGCTCATAGTTTTGATCCTCCTTCTTCCAAACAAGTCCCTTTAACATCTTATATAACAGTGGTTTGGATCCAACAAACTCCTTCAGTTTTACTTTGTCCTGGAAACACTTTATCGGCCCTTCTATCCTGAATGACAGCTTCGCTGGATAGAGTAATTGTGGTTGTAGGTTTTTGATTTTCATTACTTTGAATATTTCTTGCCAGTCCATTCTTGCCTGCAGAGTCTCCTTTGGGAAACCAGCTGATAGTCTAATTGGGACCCCTTTGTACATAATTCTCTTCTCTCTTGCTGCTTTTAAGATTCTCTCTTTATCTTTAATTTTTGACATTTTAATGATAATGTGTCGTGGTGTGATCCTCCCTGGGTCCAGCCTATCCATAACTCTCTGTGCTTCTTGGACCTGTAAGTTCACCTTCTTCCCCAAGTTTGGGAAGTTCTGCTTCATTATTATTCACATAATTTTTCAATTTGTAGTTCTTCTTCTTCACCCTCTGGCAATCCAGTTATTCGAATGTTCAATCTCTTATAGCTGTCCCAGAGATTTCTGAGCCTCTCCTCATATTTCTCACTTTTTGTTTCCTCTTTCTGCACTGGTTGACTGTTCCCTCCCTATGTTCCGATTTGTTGATTTGATCCATGGCTTTCCCTTCCTCACCACTTGTCGTGTATGTATTTTTGTTCATTTCAGCAGGACTAGCCTTCATTCCTTCCCTGTCTTGATTCAACCCCGCTGTTAGGTCTGTAAGCTGCCTTAAGACTATAGCTCTGAACTGAGCTTCAGAAAGATTCGCTATTTGTTCATCGGTCAAGGCCTTTATTTCTTTTTTCATTAGCTGTGTGATTGGTATTTCAATCATTAATTCTGCCATTCTCACTGTTTTGTTTATCTTTCCTTCTTGGGCGGGGTGCTGTCACACCTACACTATATTGGGCTGAGCACCATGTGGTCGTCACAACCTGGCGACCTTTCTCACCACCCTGTGGCACCTTGCATGGGGGTGGGGGTCCAAGATGGATTCCTGCTGTTACTCTCTGCTGAGGAACAGGGAGCCGCCTTCCAATGGGGTCTGCCTTCCCCAGCGTTGGAATCGTGAGCCGACGGATCTGGTCTGCAGCTGGGGCTGAGGCCGGCTCCCAGGTGCTTCTCTCCTCCCAACAAATATATGTGTCTGCTTACCCGGTCCTGCTGTTCACTGCTGCAGCTGCCGCCTCCAGCACAGTTGGATCTTTCTCAGCCAAGGGTTCGCACTTCCTACCAGTCCAGACGAGCACCACTTGTTTAGACTTCATACGTTGGACTTCCATGTATTTTTATTTTCTGGAACTTCTTCTTATTTTTGGTTTTGTGGTAGTTGTAATCCTTAGTTGTAGAGGGAGATAGAGAGTGTCAGTCTATGCCCCCATCTTGGCTGGAAGTCATATACATTTTTGGAGTATTTTTTCTAGGTCTGTGAAATATGTCATTGGTATTTTAATAGGGATTGCGTTGGATCTGTAAATTGTTTTGCATAGTATGGACATTTTAATGACATTGACTTTTCTCATCCATGAACATGGTGTATGCTTCCATTTATTTGTATCTTTCTTAATTTCTTTCTTCAGTGTTATATAGTTTTCTGAGTATAGGTCTTTTACCTCCTTGGTTAATTTAATTCTTAACTACCATTTTTTCATGTTGCTATTGTATAAGGAATTTTTTTCTGGTTTCTATAGCTGATATTTTATTGTTGGTGTACAGAAATGCCTTTGATTTCTGAATATTGACTTTATACCCTGCTATTTTGCCAAATTCACTTATTAGGTCAAGTAGTTTCTTGTGGAGTATATAGGGTTTTATATGTACACTATCATGACATCTGCAAATAATGATAACTTTGCTTCTTCTTTTCCAACTTGGATGCCTTTCATTTATTTTTCTCGTCTGATTGCTGTGGCTCGAACTTCCATCATTATGTTGAATGGGAGTGGAGAGAGTGGGCATAATTTTCTTCTTCCTTATGTTAGGGGAAATTCTTTCAGTTTTTGCTAATTGAGAATGATGTTGGCTTCAGGTTTCTTGTATATGGCCTTTATTGTGGTATGCTTCCTCTATTCCCATTTTGCTGAGTGCTTTAATCATAAATGGATGTTGTACTCTATCAAATGTCTTTTCAGCATCTATTGATATGATAATGTGATTTTTGTCTTTCATTTTGTTTATGTGGTGTATCACATTTATTGATTTATGAATATTAAATCATCCTTGCATCCCTGGGATGAATCCCACTTCGTCGTGGTGTATGATCTTTCTAATGTGTTGCTGGATTCGGTTTGCCAATATTTTGTTGAGGATTTTAGCGTCTATGTTCATCAGCAAAATTGGACTATAGTTTTCTTTCTTTGTTGTGTCTTGACTTTGTTTTGGTATTAGGGTAGTACTGGCCTCATAGAAAGAGTTTGGGAGTCTTCCCTCTTCTTGGATTTTTTTGTAATAGTTTGAGAAGGATAAGAGTTAGTTCTTCCCTAACTGTTTTTGAGAATTTGCCTGGGAATCCATCCAGTCCAGGGCTTTTGTGTGCCAGCGGTTCTTTGATTACTGCTTCAATTTTACAAGTTGTTATTGGTCTATTCAGGCTTTCTGCTGCTTCTTGATTTAGTTTTGGAAGATGATGTTTCCAGAAACTTGTTCATTTCATCCAGGTTGTCAAATCTCTTGTCATATAGTTGTTCATAGTAATTTATTACAATCGTTTGTAATTCTGTGACATCAGTTGTGATTTCTCCTCTTTCATTTCTGATTTTGTTTATTTGGATCCTTTCTCTTTTTTTCTTGATGAGCCTGGCTAAAGGTTTGTCAATTTTGTTTATCTTTTCAAAGAAGCAGCTCCAGGTTTTTTTTGATCTTTTGAATTGTTTGTTTAGTCTCTATGTCATTTAAATCTGTTCTGATCTTGATGATTTTTTTTCCTTCTTCTCATTCTGGGCTTTGTTTGTTGTTGTTCCTCTAGTTCTTGTATCTGTAGGGTTATATTTCTTATTTGAGATTCTTCTATTCTTTATAGGTATTCCTGCATTGCTGTGAAATTTCCTCTCAGGACTTCTTTTGCTGTGTCCCATAGGTTTGGGGCTGTTTTGTGTTCATTGTCATTTGTTTCCAGAAACTTCTTGATTTCTTCCTTGATGTCATTGTTAACCCATTCATTATTTAATAGCATGTTATTCATTCTCCATGAATTTTAATGTGTATGAGTTTTTTCTTTGAGTTTGGTTTCCAGTTTTAAGCCATTGAGATCTGAGAAGATGCTTGATATTTTTTCAATTTTCTTGAATTTATTGAGGATTGTTTTGTGTCCTACCATGTGATCTATCTTTGAAAACATTCTATGTGCATTTGGAAAGAATGTATATTTTGATTGTCTGGGGTGAAAAGTTCTATATATATCAACTATGTCCATTTGATCTGGAGTGCTGTTCAATGCCTCAATATTCTTGATGTCTTTGCTTCAAAGATCTGTCCACTGTTGAAAATTGGGTGTTACAGTTTCCTATTATGAGTGTGTTGCTGTTGATATCCTTGTACTCTTCCAAGATTTTTCTTATATAGTTGGATGCTCCTATGTTGGGTGTATATATGTTTACCAGGATTTTATCTTCTTGATGAATCGTTCCCTTAAGTATTATGAAATTTCCTTCTTTGTCTCTTTTTATAGCTTTTGTGGTGAAACCTATTTAGTCTGATATAAGTATTGCTACTCCTGCTTTTTTTTCATGTCTGTTGTTTGAAATACTTTTCTTCATCCCTTTACTTCTAGTCTATGTAGATTCTTTGTTCTGAGGTGGGTGTATTGTAGACAAATATATGTGGGTCAGGTTTTCTTATCTATTCAGCTACCCTATGCCTTTTTATTGGGGCATTTTATCCATTTACATTTAAGGTTATTATTGATAGGTGATTATTCATTGTGATTTTTTACCCTTTGTAACTTTGTTCTTCTCTCTCTCTCTCTCTTCCACTTTTTAAAGCATTCTCTTTAGTATCTCTTTCAATTCTGGTTTGGTGGAAATGTATTCTTTTAGCTTTCTTTTGTAGCAAAACTCCTTATTCATCTTCAGTTTTGGAAGAGAGCCTTGCTGGGTAGAGTAGTCTTGGCTGTATGCCTTTGGTTTTCATTGCTTAGAATATTTTTTGCCATTTCCTTCTGGCTTGTGGTGTTTCTTTTGAGAAATCCGCTAATAGTCTTATTGGAACTCCCTTGTATGTTATTTGCTGTTCTTATATTTCTGATTTTAGGATTTTCTCTTTGTCTTTGATTGTTTCCATCTTAATTATGATGTACATTGGAGTGGGCCTCTTTGAGTTTATCTTTATTGGGACCTCTGTGATTCTTGGACTTTTGTGACTTTTTCTTTCCTCATGTCAGGGAGGTTTTATGTTATCTTTTCAAACAGGTTTTCTATCTCTTGCTCCCCTTCCCCTCCCTCTTCTATCCCTATGATATGGATATTGCTATGTTTCATGTTGTCCTGCAGCTCTCTTAAACCCTCTTCATTCTTTTTATTATTTTTTTTTGTTGCACTGTCTGGGAACTCTTTTCTATGTTGTTCTCCAGCTTCCTGATTAGGTCCTCTGCTTCCTCTAGCCTGCTTTTTATTCTTTATACTGTTTCTTCAGTTCAGGAATAATATTCTTCATTTCCTCCTGGCTCTTATTGATAGTTTCAATGTCATTTTTCATGCTGGTGTAGTTCTCAGTAAGTTCCTTGTAGCTTCCCTGGAGTTCTTTGTAGATTCCCTGGAGTTCTCTGTAATTCCCTTGGAGTTCATTGTCATTTTCTCTGAGTTTATCAAGTTCACTGAGCTTCCTTATAACCATTCTTTGGAATTCCATATCTGATAGTTTGTTTGCCTCTGTTTCATCTAGCACTCTTTCTGGGGATTCCTCTTTTTTTTATTCATTGAGGGGTTATTTCTTTGTCTCCCCATTTTAGGTGCATCTTCTTGTTTTCCTTTTTTTTGTTGTTGTTGTTTGCTTGTTTGTTTCGTAGATTCATCTGCTTTGATTCCCCACCTTTGTAGTGTGACATTCTGTAATAGTAGAGTTGGGGGATTCAGTGGTACAATCTATTTGATCTCCTGAACTTGATGGTCTTGGGATGCCCTTTATGCTATTTGTTTAGTCTGTCTGGTTTTATTTCAGTTTTGGTTGTTATTGTGTTACTTGTTGGTGGAATCTTCACTCTAGCTAGTTGATTGAGAGTCACTGTGCCCACCTCGACTTGAATTCTTTTCTGGAGGTGCTATTAAAACATACACACAGAACTTCTAGCCAAGATGAAGGCCTAGACAGATACGCTGCATCTCCCTCCACAGCTAAGAAGGAATACAACTACCTCAAAACTAGAGACAACCAGAATTCCCAGGAAATCAAACTGCATGGAAGTCCAGCAAACAAAGATATAAAGAAGAGATACTCATCCAGACAGTAGAAGAGGCAGAGCCGGGGTGGAGAGGATACTGTGCGGTGGCGGCGGCAGCAGCTGCAGCGGTGGCAGTGGCTGCAGCGGCTGCAGCGATGGTGGCAGTGGCAGTCACACATTTTAAAAAGTGGGGGTGGGGGGCACCTAGGGAGCATTCCCAACCCCTCACTGACGTCGCAGCCAATGGTCCCAGCACTGGGGAAAATCAAGCCTCATTGTTTCTGACTGTGCAGACCACTGGGGGTTAGGGTGGAGACAGAAGCTGCCAGGCTCAGCAGAGTCTGCTTGTTTAGGGGGCCCCTATGGTCCTAGAGTGTCTGAGGACCCACCCACTCTGGGAATGACAACAGGGGCGGCAACTGGTGGGGCGCCAGTCTGGTGTAGAGGTGTGAGAGGTGCCTGAAGGGGGTGCGGGTGCTGGGCAGGCGGGATTGTTCCCTCTCAGACCCCTCACCCACATGCAGTGCCACAGAGTGGTGAAATATGTCGCCCTCTACTGATGAACTCCTAAGGCTCCACCCCTTACAATGTAATAGGAGTGACACCTCCACCTAGGACACGGAGGCAAACAAACAGAGGAGCCTGTCAGAATGAGGAGACAGAGAAGTATGGCCCAAAAGGGAGAATGGATCAAGGTTCCAGTGGGAGAACTAAGCGACGAGGAGATATCCAACATAACAGATGAGAAGATAGACAACCTAACAGATGCAGAATTCAAAACAATGGTGATAAAGATGCTCACAGGCTTGACAGATATGCTTGTGTATGGCAGACACTTAAGAGAAAAAGTGAAGACTGTTCTAAGTGAAAAGAAGGAAAACTCACACAAAACCAATGTTGAAATAAAGGAAACAGGAGTTCAAATCAATGATTTGGAACATAAGGAAGAAAAAAACGGTGAACCATTGCAGAATGAGGAAGCAAGAATTGAAAAAAATAAGGAAAACTTCCCAAATTTGGTAAGAAAATGTACATACAGGTCCGGTAAGCATGGAGAGTCCCGCGCGAGCTGGACCCAGAGAGGACCACACCAGGATGCATCATGACTGAGATACCAAAGGTGAAAAATAAATAGAGAGTCCTGGGGGAAGCAAGAGAGAGGCGGAGAGTTGCCTACAGGGGGCTGTCTATAGGAATATCAGATGATTTCTCAGCGGACACATTGCAGGCAGGAAGGGGCTAGCAAGCAGTATTCAATGCGATGAAAGGCAACCTGCAACCAGAACTACTCTGTGCAGCAAGGCTATCATTTGGAATGGAAGGGCAGATGAAGTGCTTTCCAGACAAGGCAAAGCTAAAGGAGTTCATCATCACCAAGCCATTATTGTATGAAATGTTGAAGGGACTTACTTAAGAAAAAGAAGATCAAAACTATGAACACTAAAATGACAACAAACTCACAAATATCAACAAATGAATGTAAAAAGTAAAAACAAAATCCAACTAAGCAAACCAGAATCATAGGTATGGGGATCATTTTGAGGGTTATCAGCTGGGATGGGGGAGGGATAGAAATGAGGGTATGGTGCAGGTATTAAGAAGCATAATCTGTTTGTACAAAATAGGCTGAGGGAAGTTAAGAATAACATAGGAAAGGGTGAAGCCAAATAACTTATATGCACAACCAATGGAACTTAACTAAGGGGGTGGGTGGGATTGCTGGGGGCAGGGGAGTACTGGGCAGAGGGGAGCAAAGGGGAAAATAATTGGAACTACTGTAATGACATAATCAATAAAATATATTTAAAAAATGAAACTAGACCACCAACTTACACTCTACACCAGAATAAATTCAAGATGGATCAAAGACTTAAATGTAAGCCGCGACACCTTAAAAGTCCTAGAGGAAAACGTGACAGTAAAATTTGCGATATCCCATGTAGCAATATTTTCACTGATATATCTCCTAAGGCAAGGGAAATATAGTAAAGAATAAACAAATGGGATTACATCAAACTAAATAATTTCTGCTTAGCAAAAGTAAACATCAGCAAGATGAAAAGGGAACCAACCATATGGGAAAATGTATTTGCCAATGATACCTTAGACCAAGGATAGATCTCCAAAATATATAAAGAACGTATATGTCTCAATACCAAGAAGACAGACAATCCAATTAAAAAATGGGCAAAGGACCTAAACAAATACTTTTCCAAAGGAGACATACAGAGAGTCCATAGACATATGAAAGAATGCTCAACATCACTAGCCATCAGAGAGATGAAAATAAAAACCACAATGAAATACCACTTCACACCAGTGAGAATGGCCATCATCAACACATCAACAAAAAACAAGTGCAGGTGAGGATGCAGAGAAAAGGGAACCCTAGTACATTGTTGTTGGGAATGTAGACTCATGCAGCCACTATGGAACACAGTATGGAATTTCCTGAAAAAACTAAAAATGGAACTGCCTTTTGATCCAGTGATTCCACTGCTAGGATTATATCTGAAGAATCTTGAAACACTATTTCAAAAGAACATTTGCACCCCTAAGTTCATAGCAGCGCTATTTGGAATAGCCAAGTGTTGGAAACAGCCTAGGTGCCCATCTGTAGATGAGATGATCAAAAAACTGTGGTACATTTATACAATAAAATACTATGCAGCAGAAAGAAAGAATGAACTCCTACAATTTTTGACTACATGGATGGAACTGGAGAGAATTATCTTTAACAAAATAAGCCAGGTAATGAAAGACAAATACTATATATCACCTAATACAGGAAACTAATAAACAGCAAAAACAAATGATCAAAATTGAACCAGAGTCGTGTAAACAAGGAGCAGACTAACAGTTACCAGGGAGGAGGAGGGGAGAGTAAGAAGGAGGGTAGGTAGAGGAAGGGTCCAGTCAAGGAACTAATATAAATAACCCGTGGACATGGATAATGGGGTGGGGATTGACTGTGGGAGAAGGGGTGGGCTGGGTGGGGGTGTGCAGTGGGAGCAAAATTGGGACAACTGTAACAGAAAAGTAATTTTAAAAAGAGCCTTGATAGATTGTGAGGAAGGAAAGGGATCCACAGGCTTTAGGAGTTGAGGAATGATCATGGTGCTAGTTGAAAAACTGGGAATAGGAGGTTGTGGCTGGAGATTGGGATGCTTGAGATCATGACTTTGGGAATAAAGTAGTGTCAGGTAACAACAAAATTTGGGGTGTAGTTATGGTTTTTTGTTTTTGTTTTGGTTTGTGTGTGTGTGTGTGTGTGTGAGAGAGAGAGAGAGAGAGAGAGAGAGAGAGAATATGAGAGAGAGCATGAGAAATAGAGACTAAGGTGGAAGAGAAGATCTTTTGAGATGAGGAAATCAAGGAGAGGAGATTTCAGATAGATTATCCTTGGGGATGTTGAAATCACACAGGATAGTGCCAGGGCTTAAGTTGGGAAGAAAGACTGCGGACCAGGAGTCAAAGTCATTAGTAAATAAAGAGGAGGGACCTGAAAGTAATTCTATGAGTCACAAGGAGAGGAAGAGGTATGTAATTAAATAGCCTCAAAAGATTGAATTTGGTTTTTATAGTTTTTTGTTTGTTTCAGGAGCAAGGAAAGTAATGGTCTGAAGGTAGAAATGGGAAGCAATCAGGGCACCAATCCTATCCTTAATTCTGCTTTGAGGACAGAAAAAACAAAAAACAAAAAAACCCTACTCCAGAGGGCTGAAGTGATGGCTACCAGGTTTTTCAGTTAAGATCAGAGGATGAAGAGTCTGAAGATATAGGACTGTTTTTAAGTACAAAGGAAAATTTTAAGGGGTGGGAGAAAAGTGAAGTGCTAAATCAAAGTAAGGAAGTACATGACATTACAGGGATGGTGGTGGAATAGATACCAGGGGGAGGAGGAATGATGACAACCAGGATAAAGCCATGGTGGGTTTAATCTCAGGTAATATTGCAGGAGAATGGAAGTTAGGTCTAATGGCCAGAGTTCCTTCAGCCTAACATATACAGGTTGGGGCAAAAGTAGGTTTAGAGTTGTTGTATGGAAAATAATAAATAATAATACAATAATAAACTCAATTTTGTGTACTCACAACAGTAAACTTACTTTTGCCCCACCCTATATAGTCTCTGCTTGAGTGCACTAACATAATAATAAACGCAGAGATTATAGTTTCTGCACTGGCATGGCCTGGACTGCCATAGGCCCCAGAAGATGTGGCTTCAGTTTCAATCCTTGTGGCCTGTAGCTGTGGCATCATTCCTGGGGTCTAGAGTTCCACCTCTCTTACCAAAGCCTATCTCTTTCATCTTTGTCTGCGTGGTTACTAGTTATTCTTCTAACTCCTTTAACCCTTTAGTCATTTGTCCTCTCCATTATTTCCCATGAAATCTGGCAGCTCTCCCTTCTTCATTTCTACCCCAGACAAATATCTTACCAATATTTTCAAACTGCCTTGAAGCTGGCCCATCCATTGTACTTACCTAGTAGCAGAACCCCACACCTGGACCCACCCAAAATGTATTTGTTCTATGCCTGGACATTGACTTCCTTCTCAACATGGCTTTTTACACTGCCCTTTGTGTACCCTTCATCAGCATTCTCTCTCATTCACCCAAAAAGCCAGCTCAGCTCTTCACCAGTTTTTCTGTTCTTTCCCCTATCTTTCAGCAGATAGCTTGGACTCCTACTTGATCATAAATACAGAAGCCAGAAGTAACCTCATGTTCCTACCATCCCACTTGATATGCCCCTTGCAGACTTATAGGCACATGTCTGAGATTAGTCATGGCATCTATGCTTTATATCCTCTCTTCTTTTTAGGAACTTTGATTTATTTTTTGACAATGCTCCCTTCTAGTTCCCCAGCTTCCCTAGCTGTATCTTCAATAATTCCCTCTCTACTACTCTGTCTCTTTCTCTCCCCTCCCTCCCTCCATGTCTCTATCTCACACCACACACACACACACACACACACACACACACACACACACACACACACAAATACATACACTGCTGCTAGGTATAAAATTGTTCAAGCATCAATCTTTTAAAAAACCAAAATTCCTTTTCAAATAATTATTTTCCTGATATTATCTTTACTTTCTTAATATTTTCTTCAATATTAAGTTTATTTTGACTGAATTAATTACACTTCCACCACACAATAGCTTGTAGGGGTGATGGTGGGAGGGAAGAGAATGGAAAAGAAGAGAAGAGAAATGAAAAAAAGATGAGAAGAGAGAAGTTATGGATGCTGACAGTGAAAGAAATTATGTTTCAATATGGCCTGTAGGAATAGCAGAAGCTATTGAAATGATGCTTACACAACACATATATTATCATGACAAAGTGTTCCCAATGTATTATAATTGAAAAAAAAAAAAGGTTACAAAACAGTATAAATGATTTGATACCATTTTGTTTAAAATGTGTGCATATGTGTATAAGACAGTGGTGGGCCAGGAAGACAAATGCCAAAGTCTTACGTTTGATTAACTCTGGTTTGTGATATACCTTTTGATTCACCAACATCTTCTAAATCTTCTATATTAAACATGTAACTTTTATAACAAGATAAAAGACCTCCCCAGATACCAGATTATTCCCTTCATGTTATTACCTCTTTATCACTCTTCTTCCCTTTATTTTTTCATTAAATTTATTTATTTTTTATTTTTAATGTGTTTTATTGATTATACTGTTATAGTTGTTCCAAATTCCCTTCCCTCTGCTCCCCTCTACCCAGTGGCCCCCCTCCCTCCAGTTGTCCCCCCCTTTTAGTCCATGTCCATTGGTTGTGCATATAGTTCTTCTCAGCCTCTTCCTATCTACTCCATTCCCTCCTGCTATGCTTCATAATTCCTGTACTATCTCCCTCCCTTACCCCCTTACCCCTCCCTGCTGACCTCCCCCCAATATGTTCCCCATACCTATAGTTCTTTTTCCACTCTCGTTGCCTATTTAGTTTGCCTTTGTTTCAATTCCCTAGCTTCTGTTATTGGTGCTTGTGTTGCAGTTTTCATTTTAGTGTTCATAGTTTTGATCCTCCTTTTTCTAAACCAGTCCCTTTAACATCTCATGTAATAGTGGTTTGGATCTAATGAACTCTATCAGTTTTATTTTGTCCTGGAAGCACTTCCTCTGCCCTTCTATTCTGAATGACAATTTCGCTGGATAGATTATTTGTTGTAGGTTTTGAATTTTCATTACTTTGAATATTTCTTTCCAGTCCCTTCTTGTCTGCAGGGTCTCCCATTGAGAAGTCAGCTGATAGTCTTATTGGGACCCCTTTGTACATGATTCTTTTCTTCTCTCTTGCTGCTTTTAAGATTCTCTCTTTATCTTTAATTTTTGACAATTTGATTTTAATGTGTCTTGGAGTGGTTCTCCCTGGGTCCAGTTATTCTGGAACTCTCTGTGCTTCCTGGACCTGTATGTCTATTTCCTTCCCCAAGTTTGGGAAGTTCTGCTTTATTATATTTTCACTTAATTTTTCAATTTCTAGTTCTTCTTCTTCACCCTCTGGCAATCCAATTATTCTTATGTTCGGTCTCTTATAGCTGTCCCAAAGGTTTCTGATCCTCTCCTCATTTTTCTTGCTTCCTGTTTTCTCTCTCTGCACTGGTTGACTGTTCCTTCTCTATGTTCCAGTTTGTTGATTTGAACTCTGGATTTTATTTCCTCACCATCTGTCTCGTATGTGGTTTTGTTCTTTTCAGTATGAGTGTTTTTCAATCCTTTCTCGTCTTTTTCCAAATCTTTTGTTAATTCTGTAAGCCACCTAATAACAATGGCCCTGAACTGAGCCTCTGACAGGTTTCTTATTTGTTCATCTGTCAGATTCTTCATCTGTTGCCTGGTGAGCTGTGCCATTGGGATTTCTATAGTTGTCTGCCTCATTTTGACAGATGCGTTTTGCTTTCTTGGGCCAGCTATAGGGGAAGAGCCTGTGTACAGGTCACAACCCAGCGACCGGTGGCAATCTGCAACTTTTTTGCCACGCTGTGGCCCTTTGTCATCACTACTCAGTGACCAGTGGCAATCCGCAACCTATTTTGCGGCGCTATAGCGCTTTGTGGTCACTACCCAGCAACTGGCAGCGGTCCAGCAACCTTTTTCGCCATGCTGTGGTGCTTTGTTGTCACTGCCCAGCGACCGGTGGCGACCCGCAACTTATTTCGGGGTGCTGTGGTGCTTTGTGTGGGGGCGGGTGTTCAAGATGGATTCCTGCTGCTATTCTTCGCTGGGAGACTTGGGTCTCTCCTCCTTCCCTCTGGGCCTCACCGTTCGAGGCAATGCGGTGGTTGCTTTTCCCAGCATTGGGGTCGGGAGCTGCTGCGGCTAGACTACAGCCAGGACTGTTCTCCTTGCCTCTGTCCCTGGTGCTACCACAAACAGCACCGCCCCCCTTCACTCCTCCTACCTGCCTGATGAGCGCCACTGGTTTATAACTTTGTATGTTGGGCTTCTGTGTAGTTTTGTTTTCTGGAATTTCTAGTTATCTTTTGTTTTGAGGTAGTTGTATTCCCCTCTAGTTGTAGAGGGAGACTGAGTGTGTCCGTCTAAGCCTCCATCTTGGCCGGAAGTCTCTTCTTCCCTTTAAATCTAAACTTTTAAATAGTTTCTATTCACTGTTTACACTTCTTTGCTCCTGGTCTGTTAGAGGAAATCAAGCCTCTTGAGGAAGGACATGTTACCATGTCCTTTAGCCCGGGTGTCCTGTGTCTCAGATAAGTGAGCTGGCCTTGCTGATGCCTGCAGCTGCAAAGCTGTATCAGGCTGCTGAGCTGTGGTATCCTGTGTGCAAAGAGACCTTGCTGAGTACTCCATCTCCTTGCCTTATAGATAACTCTTATCTGAAACTAGACCTAAGGACAAAGCTATAAATCTTTAGAAAGTTAAAGCCTCAACATATGTTATTTTGCTTAACTTTTAGATAATGATTATGCTCTGTAAAATTTTTTAAATTCTCTACCTTGAGCCTGTTTTCATTAATCTATTTTTAGTATTATGTTAGACTCAATAAAAGGATGGACTTCTGCGCTGCTCTTGACTGGTCTGCCTGAGTGTGCGGCAGCCCCCCATTCATCCAATAATTCTGTCTGCCGGAATTACTTCAGTGTCGCTTGATTACACACAACACTACACCTACATCTGGCGCCTGAGAACAGGTACCCTGAAGGTAAGAACTGGGAATGGACAGAACCGAGAAGGGATTGGTTGCGCGGAGTACGCAAACCTCTTGGCAATACGGATCGGGGTAATGGGGAATTTGCAGTCTATAGAAGAGGAATATGCGATCCTCACACATTCTTTACTTAAAGGGTCTCAAATTAAGATAAAAGAAAGGACACTTGCTTGTACAAGTTAAGGAACATTGTTATTGGTTTACTCCAGAAAAGGGAAAAACCAAAAACAACAAAAAAGGACCCACTTCCCATGAAAGAATGGGGTCAGGGTTATATAAGGAACAAGAGCTTTACTTTAGGTTGTTACAGCAACTAATAAAAGGAACTGGATGCCAGATTAAGGAAAGGCATCTAATTAATTTACTGCATACTGCTGTGGCTCAAAGCACTGCGGTCTCAGAAAAACAAAGGGAAATTAAGAAAAATAACTCAAGATTAAAAAGTGCCACAGTCATGATAAGAGTAGGAAAGGGGAAGAAAAAGGGGAATATATACAGTGCTGTCAAACAATCGGCTCTGCAGACCCCTTCCCTCTGGAATGCTGAAAAGCTGCAATATGTCTCACAGCCTCTGCTGGCTGACACAGGCCCATCAGCTGATCCAAACCTTGACAAAAAAGCTGTAAAAATGTTTTTTTCTACAATTGCCTTAAAACTAAGGTTCTATTTATTAAAATAATGTATTGTAGTATATTACTCAAATATTCAACTAATATTCAAAAATTCATGTCTTTTAGAGCTAAGAACTGAATTTTTGTCAGTCTATATTAATATTATATACCTCTTATTATCACTTTAAATAAATAGTCAAATATCATTTCTTAATATATATTCCTTAGTTGACAAGATTTCCAAGATTTAAAAGTTAAAAAACTTCCTTACAACCTTGGGGTATTTCAAAGGGCCCTTGAAATATCTCAGGAATTTATTATTTTCTTCTTACCAAAAAGAAGTAAACTCTAAACCAATCAGGCTTAATACATTTTAAAATACTTGGAAAGCTTTGTCAAATAAGAAAATTTTACAAAAGAGCTCAAAAACAATTGGCTTTTAAGAACGCCAATGAAGACTGTAAAACAGTTCTTCATCCTCTTAAACAAAACTTTCAGAATATTAGTCAGTTTATTTAGGCTTGTCAAAATATTGGCACGGAGAATTATAGGCATCTCTGCTCGCTGCAGCCATCTCTACGGCTGCCACCAAAGGTCAGTAAGAAATTAAATGCTTCACTTGTAGAGAAACAGGCCACCTTAGGAAGGAGTGCCGCAATAATCAAAAAGGAAACTCTAAATCTCCAAGAAAGGACTGTCCTCGTTGCGGCAAGGGGAAACATTGGGCCAAGGACTGTAAATCTAAATTTGATAAGAATGGTAAATGTATAGCACCCTCTAATAATCAGGGAAACTAGCAGCAGGGTGTGAGCTCGGGTGCTCTGAACCAAAACAGGAGCCCCCAAGGCTCCAGCAATCAAATGCTTTGGAGTCAAGGCAGTGCTGAGTCACAAATCTTTGCTTAGCCACAAGCAGGAGTGCAGGGCTGTACTTGGTCACCACCCAGCAATTAACTCTTAAAGAACAAAATCGCATTTATGCTGCTCCTACTGGAGTATGGGAACCTTTGCCTAAAGGATATGTAGGTTTAATAATTGGCAAATCTAGCCTTATTGTTGAGGGTATTATTACTCAACCAGAAGTTATTAACTCTAATTTTAATAAAGAAATCAAAATTATGATACAAGCCACGGGCTATCATATCATACCTGCTAACACTCGCATAGTACAGCTTATACTTCTTCCTTATGCTGTGCCTGCAACTCAAAATGTTAAAAAAGGAAAACAAAGGCTTTGGCAGCACTAATAATCAATCCGTTTTTTGGGCTGTCTCTATTAAATTACAAAAACCTCTTTTAGAAGTAAAAATTAAAAATAAAACATTTAAAGGACTATTAAATACTAGAGCTGACGTCTCTGTCATATCCATCCAATTTTGGCCACCTGACTGGCCTCTAATCAAAGGAAATCTAACTAATTTAGCAACCTAATTAGACTTAAGTTTAAAAAAAACTTATTGTGTTTCTTGTAGAATGTTAAGTCCTTTAAAATATCGTAAATTTTAAACCTAAAAGCTGCAGTCCCAAGAACAAGCCATGCGAAGCTTACTATCTCCCCTGCCTTCTCTAGCCTCTGTGAAAACTTTCAAGGTCTCTAAATACAGAAATCACCAAAATAAAATTGTTTCTCTTTCTCTAGCTTCAAAGCAGGAACAGGGGGTCACTCTACGCTCCCAACACCCTCCCAGGATATAGCTGCCACTGTTTAACCCCTTAATTACAGAAATAGGCTAACTTCTCTGCCTCTTTCTTCTATTACAACAATGGGGTGCCACGTTATCAATGCCCACAATTTCTTCTGTATCAAAGGATATTGTATTTAATATGGGATATAATTTAGTGCTTTTGCAGACTAAATTACCAGAATTTGACACCAAAATAGGACAAGACCGTCAAGGTTTAGAACAGCCCTGCCTCTGGACTCCTTCGTAAGGTGACTAAACGACTGCTTCACCGAGGCAATCATTTCATCAGCCTCCTTATTACAGTCCTCATGAAACTTATTGCTGTCACAGCTACCACCGTGACTGCTGGTGTTGCTCTTCATCAGTCTGTGCAGACTGTGGACTTTGTACGGACTTGGCATCAAAATCCTAAACAATTATGGACTGCTTAACACCAAATTAGTGCTGAAATGCAGTCTGAGTTAGCTGATTTGAATCAAGCAGTAGTTTTAGCAGGTAATCAGTTACAAAGTGTTAAAAGGCAATTATTGTTAAAATGTAATTGGAACCAATCTTCCTATTGTATTACTCCTGTTCCTTATAATGAAACTGAATTTCCATGGGATAAGGTTAGAAAGCATTTGTTGAATCATGATAATTTAACTCAGTATATTATTTCTTTACAGACTAAAATTCATAGTACCTTTTAGAAACATCTAGAACAATTGTCTGGTCAAGATATATTTGAGGATATTGCTGATGGAATAGATAGAATGAATCCTATTCAGTATATCAATGAATTTATTGGATCCCATGTTGAATTACTGCTTTTATTTTTAATTTGTATTCTTTTCATAGTTATCATTGGATGTCGCTATAAGAGAAAGCAACAAGCTAAGAATGCAGTCTTTTTGGTCATGGTTGACAAGGTGTTAGTTAAACAAAAAGGGGGAGATGTTAGAGGAAAACAGGCCTCTTGAGGAAGGACATGTTCCCATGTCCTTCAGCCTGGGTGTCCTGTGTCTCAGATAAGTGAGCTGGCCTTGCTGATGCCTGCAGCTGCAAAGCTGTATCAGGCTGCTGAGCTGTGGTATCCTGTGTGCAAAGAGACCTTGCTGAGTACTCCATCTCCTTGCCTTATAGATAACTCTTGTCTGAAACGAGACCTAAGGACAAAGCTATAAATCTTTAGAAAGTTAAAGCCTCAACATATGTTATTTTGCTTAACTTTTAGATAATGATTATGCTCTGTAAAATTTTTAAAATTCTCTACCTTGAGCCTGTTTTCATTAATCTATTTTTAGTATTATGTTAGACTCAATAAAAGGATGGACTTCTGCGCTGCTCTTGGCTGATCTGCCTGAGTGTGCGGCAGCCCCCCATTCATCCAATAATTCTGTCTGCCAGAATTACTTCAGTGTCGCTTGATTACACACAACACTACACCTACACTGGTCCCTTCTCAATTGTTTGTATTGTGACTGAGTTCCCAACACCTACTGAAACCATTCTCACCAAGGTTACCCATGACATTCTTGTGCTAATCTACTGGACATTTTCTGTATTTATCTGATCTGCTCAAGTTGTTGGACTGGATTTGATACTATATTATGGATTGTGCTGTTCTTCCTTTCATTCCTTTATCTCTTGGGTCCCATGACCACACTCTTTCTTATGATTGCTGGCAACAAGGGCATGAACTGAAGGGGCAGGCAAATATGGATTTAAATCCTGGTGCTGCCCCTAAATAGCAGCATAAACTTGGGCAAGTTATGATAATATTTATAAGCCTCAGTTTCTTTCTCAGGAAAATGAGGATGATAATGTTTACTTCATAAAAATTTTTTCAAGATTAAGTGAAATGTTGTTTGTGAAGCATTTAGTATAGTCATTGGCACATGGCAAGTGATAATAAATGATTGTAGTAACATTAGTAAAATTATATTATTCCTAATTCTCTAAATTCTCTTCTCAGTTCCCCCTTTAAATGTCAGTGATCTCTAGGATTCCGTCCTGAGACTTGCTGTCTTTTGATGCTATATGCCCTGTCCCTCAGTGATCTCATCCATTCATGGTGTCCAGTGGCTTCAGTACTTCAGTAATCTGGAAACCTTGCCCTGGAAACCTGTATTGGCCCTGAGGCAGTGGAAACCTCACTCACTCCTGTCCCTGTGACCTGATGGTTGCCATAGCCTCCCTGGGTCCTGACTGTACCTGCAGCTGACCGATTCCTGGCCCATCCTTATAAGGCTGCCAAGAATGTGGCTCTTTTTGGTGGTGGGTTTAGTTGGGCAAGAAGAATGGTGGCATTCCAGATGCTAGGAAGGCCTTGAAGAGCCTTAAGGACCTGAACTGGGTCACTTCAACTTCAGACCTTGGACATACACAAGTCTGGGAATCTGGTGTGACCACTGTTTCCCAGATGGATGAAATGCATCCTGGAACTGACATTAATGGACAAAGGCCTTGCCAGACCAAGTGCATTGGTGGAATCCTAAGAGAAGACAAGTAGAGGAGTCAGCAATCAATGGTGATCTTCATTCTACCAGACCTTGATAATGGAAGAGAGAAAGGGTAAAATAATATGCCACATTTGGTCAATAAGAAGTGTCCCTTAAACTTTGGGAAGATTTTTTATCCCTTTTTAAAAGTCTATATATACAATGGAAAAACTGCTCTTAAATTTCCCCACGACCTTTTAAAAGAAATTTTATTTTGATACATCTATGTACACCTTCGAGATGCGAATACTCATATTGGGTTGGCCAAAAAGTTTGTGTTTTTTTCCCCCATAAGATAGCTGTAGTAGAACTTAGTTGTCTTTAATTTCATTTGAAACAATTTTTTAGATTGTATTGTGATAGCTGACATATTAGTGTGCATTAAAAAAGCATCAAAATTGGTGAATTTTTGTGTTGCCATTTTAATAATGAAGATGGAAAAATATGCAACATTTTCAGCATATTATGCTTTATTATTTCAAGAAAGGTAAAAATGCAACTTAAATGCAAAAAAAGGATTTGTGCAGTGTATGGAGAAGGTGCTGTGACTGATCGAATGTGGTAAAAGCTTTTCATGAATTTTTGTGCTGGAGATTTCTTGCTGGGCGATGCTCCATGGTCAGGTAGACCAGTTGAAGTAGACAGTTATCAAATCAAGACATTAATTAAGAACAATCAACATTATACCATGTAGGAGATAGATAACATATTCAAAATATCCAAATCAATAAAGTTGTTGGTGAAAATGAAAAGCGTGTCTTTTATTTTATGGGGAAAAAAACATACAGAACTTTTGGCCAACACAATAAATGCCCCAGTTTTTTCCCTTTATATAATTAAATTGATTATTGAGATAAATTTTACTATTTTAACCATTTTAAAGTGGACAATTCGAGGAGTCAGGCGGAGAGCGGATCTCCGACCGCTGGCAGAGACGGGACTCGACCAAGTGGCATTGGCGCTGAAGGACAGGAGACAGCGTGCTGCCGGGCAACATTTCCACAAAAGAACTCAAGACAAAGCGGATAGAGTGACTCTCAACCAACTAGCCAGAAGGAAGATCCTATCAAAGAACATCCGAAATATAACAAAACAGCATAAACAAACGACATAAAGGGTAACTCAAGAATATCAGGCTCAGGATATCAAACAGACTGCACCACTGAAACTCCCAGACCTTCAATAAAGAATATTACACCACAAAGGAGGGAAGTCAAAGCAGACTACCCCCCCAAAAAAACCAAATAAATAAATAAATAAAAACAAACAAAAAGAATCCAACATGGTAAGACGCAAAAATAACCCCTCAATGAAAAGAAAAGAGGAATCCTCAGAAAGAGAGATAGATGAAATAGACATAGCCCAAATGTCAGACATGGAATTCAAAACAATGGTGGTAAAGAAGCTCAATATACTCGACATCCTTAAAATCAACTATGACAACCTTCAAGGAAGTTACCAGCAGCTCCAAGAAAATTACAGGGAACTTGCAGAGAACTACACCAGCATAAAAAAAGACATAGAAATTGTTAACAAGAACCAGGAAGAACTTAAGAATACAATCTCTGAACTGTAAAACACAGTAGAATCAGTCAAAAGCAGACTAAACAAAGCAGAGGATCGGATTAGTGAGTTAGAAGATAATGTAGAGAAAAACTCTCAGACAATACAGCAAAATGAAAAAAGATTGAAAAAATATGAACAAGATGTAAGGGAATTACAGGATAGCATTAGAAAAAATAATTTAAGGATCATCGGAATACGAGAGGGAGAAGAAAAGGAAAATGGAATTGAAAATCTGATAGGAGAAATAGTGACAGAAAATTTTCCGAACCTGATGAGAGGAAAAGCTATGCAAGTCCAAGAAGCACTGAGAGTTCCAATCAAGAGGAACCCCCAAAAACCCACTCCAAGGCACATCATAGTTAAAATGGCAACATTCCAAGACAAAGAGAGAATCCTAAAAGCAGCAAGAGAAAAGCAGCAAATAACATACAAGGGAGCTCCGATAAGGCTATCAACTGATTTCTCAACAGAAACATTACAAGCCAGAAGGGAATGGTCAAAAATATTTCAAGCAATGAAAAACAAAGGCCTACAACCAAGAATACTCTACCCAGCAAGGCTCTCATTCAAAATAGAAGGTGAAATAAGGAGTTTCTCAGACAAAGGAAGACTGAAAGAATACATCTCCACCAAACCAGCATTGCAAGAGATGCTAAAGGGAGTGTTCTAAGAAAAAAGAAGAAAAAAAACAAGAGAGGAGAGGAACAGAGGTACAAAGGGCAATGAATAAATACACGTCAATAATAACCTTAAATGTAAATGGATTAAATGCTCCCATTAAAAGACATAGGGTAACGGAATGGATAAGAAAACAGGACCCACATATTTGCTGTCTACAAGAAACACACCTGAAAACAAAAGATTTACACAGACTGAAAGTAAAGGGATATAAAAAAATATTCCAAGCAAACAGACTGGAAAAAAAAAGCCGGGGTAGCAGTTCTCATATCAGACAAAATGGATTTCAAAGCAAGGACAATAAAAAGAGACAAAGAAGGACATTTCATAATACTTAAAGGAACAATCCATCAAGAAGATATGACTTTGATAAACATATATGCACCCAACATAGGAGCACCCAAATACATAAAGCAAATACTAGAAGACCACAAAAAGGATATCAACAACAACACACTCATAGTAGGGGACTTCAACACTCCATTATCAACAATAGACAGATCATCAAAGCAAAGAAACACCAAGGATATACAGGCATTGAACAACACACTAAACCACATGGATCTAACTGATATATATAGAACTTTTCACCCCAAAGAAGCAAAATATACATTCTTTTCAAGTGCACATGGGACATTTTCAAAGATAGACCACATGATAGGTCACAAAACAAGTCTCAACAAATTCAAGAAAATTGAAATCATATCAAGCATCTTTTCAGATCACAATGCCTTCAAACGAGAAATCAACATCAGAGAAAAAAATCAAAGACACCCAAACTCATGGAGATTGAATAACATGCTATTAAATAATGAATGGGTTAACAATGACATCAAGAAGAAATCAAGAAATTTCTGGAAACTAATGATAATGAGCACACAACAACCCAAAACCTGTGGGACACAGCAAAAGCAGTCCTGAGAGGGAAGTTCATAGTAATACAGGCATATCTGAAAAGGCTAGAAGAATCTCAAATAAAAAACCTAACCACAATGCTACAAGAACTAGAACAACAACAACAAACAAAGCCTAGGACAAGAAGAAGGAATGAAATCATCAAGATCAGAGCAGAACTAAATGACATAGAGACTAAACAAACAATCCAAAAGATCAACAAAACTAGGAGCTGGTTCTTCGAAAAAATCAACAAAATCGACAAGCCTCTAGCCAGTCTAATCAAGAAAAAAAGAGAGAAGACACAAATAAACAAAATCAGAAATGAAAGAGGAGAAATCACGACTGATACCTCAGAAATACAAATGATAGTTAGAAATTACTTCAGACAACTGTATGACAAGAAATTTGACAATCTAGAAGAAATGGACAAATTTCTAGAAACATACAACCTTCCAAAACTGAATCAAGAAGAGGTGGAAAGTCTCAACAAACCAATAACAAAAAAGGAAATTGAAACAGTAATCCAAAATCTCCCGGCACACAAAAGCCCTGGACCGGATGGCTTCACAGGCGAATTCTACAAAACATTCAGGGAAGAACTAACTCCTATCCTCCTCAAACTGTTCCAAAAAATCCAAGAAGAGGGGAAAATCCCAAACTCTTTCTATGAAGCCAGTATTACCCTAATCCCAAAACCAGGTCAAGACACAACAAAGAAAGAAAATTACAAGCCAATATCACTGATGAACATCGATGCTAAAATCCTCAATAAAATATTGGCAAACAGGATCCAGCAATACATCAAAAAGATCATACATCATGATCAAGTGGGCTTCATTCCAGGGATGCAAGGATGGTTTAATATTCGCAAATCAATAAATATAATACATCACCTAAACAGAATGAAAGACAAAAATCACATGATCATATCAATAGATGCAGAAAAAGCATTTGATAAAGTACAACACCCATTTATGATGAAAACACTCAGCAAAATGGGAATAAAGGGAGCATATCTTAACATAATTAAGGCTATATATGAGAAGCCTGAGACCAACATCATACTCAATGGACAAAAACTGAAAGCATTCCCCCTGAACTCAGGAACTAGACAAGGTTGTCCACTCTCTCCACTCCTTTTCAACATAGTGTTGGAAGTCCTAGCCACAGCAATCAGACAAGAAAAAGAAATAAAAGGCATCCAAATTGGGAAAGAGGAAGTAAAACTTTCATTATATGCAGATGACATGATAGTATACCTAGATAATCCTATAAACTCCACTAAAAGACTACTCGATATAATAAGTGAATTTGGCAAAATCGAAGGGTACAAAATAAATATACAGAAATCTAAGGCATTTCTGTACACCAACAATAAAATATCAGGGACAGAGACAAAAAAGAAAATACCATTTACTATAGCAACAAGAAAAATAAAGTACCTAGGAGTAAACTTAACCAAAGAGATAAAAGACCTGTACTCTGAAAATTACATAACATTGAAGAAAGAAATTAAGGAAGAAACAAATAAATGGAAGCAAATACCATGTTCTTGGATGGGAAGAATCAACAT
Source organism: Furipterus horrens (assembly GCF_987537825.1). Taxonomy (NCBI): domain Eukaryota; kingdom Metazoa; phylum Chordata; class Mammalia; order Chiroptera; family Furipteridae; genus Furipterus; species Furipterus horrens. Next base: position 52,653,433 of record NW_028327187.1, on the reverse strand, counting down.
CATCAAAATGGCCATACTACCCAAAGCAATTTACAGATTCAATGCAATCGCTATTAAAATACCAATGACATATTTCACAGACCTAGAACATCGTCATCGTCGGCAGCCGTCCGTCTCGAGAGACGATGGCGTAGCTTCCTGAGAGTCTATCTGCACCGCCGAGAATGGCTGTGTAGTCCGACTCGGGAGTGACAATCCCTGCCGCACTTGTTACAGGTGAAGGCAGATGGCTGTTGTTGCTGCTGTTGACGCTGCTTCCGCCTCGATCTTTTCTGGACCGCCTCCTCATTGCGCGCAGCCTCTGTGCGTGACGTACCTTGCCTGACCGCGAGCCTCCAGGCTAGGCGGTCGTCTGCTTGAACTTCCCATGTGTTGAGATTGATGGAGCATTGTGTCATGTCCTTTTTGCAGATGTCTTTGAACCGCAGTTTTGGGCGCCCTGTCATCCTCTGGCCTTCTGCTAGCTCGCCGTAGAGGAGGTCTTTGGGAATACGGCCTGCATCCATTCTTTTGACATGGCCGAGCCACCTGAGGCGTCTCTCACTAAGAACTGCATGCAAACTGCTCATGTTGGCTCGCTTCAGCACCTCGGTGTTGGGGACCTTATCCTGCCAGGCGACATGAAGGATGCGTCGCAGGCACCTCATGTGGAAGCTGTTGAGTTTCCTTTCGTGCCTTGCGTAGGTGGTCCACGTCTCGCTGCCATAGAGGAGAGTGCTGAGTACGCAGGCTTGGTAGATGCGCAGTCTGCTTTTCTCAGTGAGGCTGGAATTGTTCCACGCTCGCCGGTTCAGTTTGGCCATAACTGTGGCTGCCCTGGCAATTCTCCGATTGACCTCCAAGTCAACTGACAGAGAGCTCGAGATGGTGGACCCGAGGTAAGTGAAGTCGTTGACAACCTCCAGGGTGTATCCGTCGATGGTGATGGATGGGGGAATCCCCGTGCCTTGAGCCATAACGTTCGTCTTCGTCAGGCTGATGGCTAGTCCGAACTCCTTGCATGCGTGGGAAAGGCAAGTGACTAGCTGCTGGAGTCCCTCTTCGGAGTGTGATGTCAAGGTTGTGTCGTCGGCGAAGAGCATCTCACGGATGAGCACCTCTTTGACTTTGGTCTTGGCTTGTAGATGGGCCAGGTTGTAGAGCTTGCCATCAGATCTGGTGTGAATGAAGACACCCTCGCTGCAGTCCTTAAAGGCGTATTGGAGGAGCATGGAGAAGAAGATTCCAAACAGCGTAGGTGCGAGGACGCAGCCCTGCTTTACTCCGCTGCTGACTGGGAAGGCCTCAGAGGTTGCGCCGTTGTAGGACACCGTGCTGTGCATGTTGTCGTGAAAGGACATGATCACAGCAAGCAGATGTGGTGGACAGCCAATCTTCCGTAGCAAGCTGAAGAGTCCGCTTCGACTGACCAGATCAAACACCTTCGTGAGGTCGATAAAGGCGAGGTAGAGTGGTTAATGCTGCTCGTGACACTTCTCCTGCAGCTGGCGCAGGGAGAAGATCATGTCCACTGTTGATCGGCCAGCTCTGAAGCCACACTGGGACTCTGGGTAGACGCGGGAAGCAAGGGTCTGCAGGCGGGCAAGAGCGACCCGGGCGAATACTTTGCCGACAACGCTGAGGAGAGAGATGCCCCGGTAGTTGTTGCAGTCGCTGCGGTCTCCTTTGTTCTTGTACATGGTGATAATGTTGGCGTCTCTCATATCCTGGGGGATGTAACCCTCCTTCCAGCAGAGACAGAGTAGATGATGGAGCGGCTGTAGCAGGACTGGTTTCCCGCTCTTTAGGATTTCTGGAGGGATTCCGTCGCTTCCTGGTGCTTTCCCGCAAGCGAGGCAGTCGATGGCTTTGCCGAGCTCTGCCGCAGTTGGTGGGGTTTCTAGCTCCTCCATGACTGGTAGGTCTGGGATGGCGTTAAGAGCAGTGTCTGTTACGGTGTTCCTCGTCGTGTACAGCTCGAGGTAGTGCTCGGTCCAACGCCGCATTTGCTGTTCCTGGTCAGTGATGACCTCACCTGTCTTGGACTTAAGGGGGGCGATCTTGGAGGGGATTGGGCCTGTTGCCTTCTTGATACCCTCATACATTCCTCGTGCGTTGCCTATATCGGCGGCTTCCTGGATGCTTCTGCACAGGTTTAGCCAATAGGTGTTGGCACAGTGGCGGGCGGTCTTCTGGACTTTGTTCCTGGCAGCCCGTAGAGCTTGAAGTGTACTGGGAGTGGGTGTGGCCTTGTAAGCCAGTAGGGCCTTCCTTTTAGCCTCAATCACGGGTTCCATTTCTTCCCAGTGAGCCTCGTACCCGTCAGCATTCTTCCGCTCTTTCTTCCCGTAAGCAATAATGGCGGAGTTGTATATGGCGTCGCGGAGACGTGACCAATTGGATTCGATAATGTCGTCTGCCGCCATTCCCTCGCCGAGTGCATCTTCCATCCTGTTGATGAATTGCTGGGTCTTAACTGGGTTGCTGGCACAACTGGTGTTGATGCGTGGGCGACCCTTCATCTTGGAGTGGTGCAACCTCTTCGACGTTATGCGCACCTTGCTTACCATGAGGGCATGGTCCGTGTCGCAGTCTGCACTGTGGTAGCTGCGGGTGAGGAGGGTGCTGCCAATATCCGTTCTTCTGGTGATGATGAGGTCAAGCTGGTGCCAGTGGCGGGAGCGGGGGTGCCTCCATGACACCTGGTGGATCTCTTTGCACTTGAAGAATATGTTTGTCATGCACAGGCCGTGGTGACACAAAAGCTCAAGCAGTCGCTGACCATTCTCATTGATCTTTCCTCTCCCAAAGTTTCCGAGGCAGGTGGGCCAGGCCATGTGGTCGGCTCCTACTCTTGCGTTGAAGTCTCCAAGGAGATAAAGAGCGTTACTTCTGGGGATCTTGGATAACGCTTCGTCCAGTGCATGGTAGAACTGTTCTTTCTCTTCAGTGGTGGCGCAGAGGTTTGGGGCATACGCGCTAAGAATGCTGACTGGGCCGAAAGTTGTTGACAACTGGAGGGTAAATAATCTCTCTGTGCCTCCTGTGGGTGGCTCTATGGAGTTAACAAGCGTGTTCTTCACAGCGAACCCAACACCGTGCTGTCTTGGTTGGTCCGGAGACTTCCCTTGCCAGTAGAAGGTGTAGTTGGTTTCTCTGATGGTTCTGTTGTCGGCCAACCGGGTCTCCTGTAGAGCCGCAATGTCGATGTTTAGTCGTGCCAGTTCCCTGTCGATGACGGCGGTTTTCCTGGCACCATTGATCCACGGAAGGTCTGCAGTAAGTCCGGGACACATGGTCCTGATGTTCCAGCTAGCGAGGCGAAGAGCTGGAGGCTTCTTTCTTGTTGTTTGCTTGGAATTGCCTGGTGCGAGTGTTTTGTGGCCCACTTTTCAAGAGACGCCTCTCTGATCCCCACGCACCCAGTGGGGCAGGTGAGCCATGGCGAGACGGCACCTAATTGGCTGGGGGCTGCCCAGCTTGAGGCGGGCGGTAGCTGTCCAGTGAGGTGCGATGACCTCTCCCACCATCAGAGGAGACCCCTGGCGCTCGTTTCCTTCGCCAATCGGATGAGCTTATAACCGGTAACTGTCTTCTCCCGTGTTAAGTCGACATCTTGCGATGACGCTGGAGTGTCCTCTCCAGTGAAGCTACAAAGCCTGGGCAGGGTGATATGGCGGGCCAGCTGTTACCCATGCAGCAGACCCCCCCTCTCTTCGCAGCTGAAGGATCCAAGGGGAAAGACAGAGTCAATACAGCTTGGCTTCAGGTGCGCCGCAGGAGTTGCCGGTGTTGACTACAACGTCAAACCGCCTTAGGGACTCCGGTTCCGGATTTTCTGTCGGATTTTCTGACCTAGAACAAATACTCCATAAATTCATATGGAACCAAAAAAGACCCCGAATAGCAAAAGCAATCTTGAGACAGAAGAACGCAGCAGGAGGAATCACAACACCAGATATCAAACAATACTACAAAGCCACTGTAATCAAAACAGTATGGTACTGGCATAAGTACAGACATATAGATCAGTGGAACAGAATAGAGAGTCCAGAAATAAACCCAGGCCTCTATGGTCAACTAATCTTTGATAAAGGAAGAAGGAACATAAAATGGAGTGAGAAGAGCATCTTTAACAAATGGTGCTGGGAGAACTGGATAGGGACCTGCAAAAAAATGAAACTAGACCACCAACTTACACCACACACAAGAATAAACTCAAGATGGATCAAAGACTTAAATGTAAGCCGTGACACCATAAAAGTCCTAGAGGAAAACATAGGCAAGAAAATATGAGATATCTCACGTAACAATCTCTTCACGGATACATCTCCTAAAGCCGGAGAAATAAAGGAAAAAATAAATAAATGGGATTACATCAAACTGAAGAGTTTCTGCTCAGCAAAAGAAAACACCAGCAAGATGAAAAGGAAACCAACCATATGGGAAAACATATTTGCCAATGACATCACAGACAGGGGACTGATTTCCAAAATATATAAAGAGCTGATACGACTCAACATCAAGAAAACAAACAACCCAATTAAAAAATAGGCAAAGGACCTGAACAAACACTTCTCCGAAGAGGACATACAGAAGGTCCATAGACACATGAAAAAATGCTCAACATCATTAGCCATCAGGGAGATGCAAATAAAAACTACAATGTGATACCATTTTACACCAGTCAGAATGGCCATCATCAACAAATCAACAAGCAACAAGTGCTGGCAAGGATGTGGAGAAATGGGAACCCTACTGCACTGTTGGTGGGAATGCAGACTGGTGCAGCCACTATGGAGAACAGTATGGAATTACCTCAAAAGATTAAAAATGGAACTGCCTTTTGAACCAGCGACTCCACTACTAGGATTATACCCGAAGAATCTTGAAACCCCAATTCAAAAGAACTTATGCACCCCTATGTTCATTGCAGCACTGTTTACAATAGCTAAGTGCTGGAAACAACCTAAGTGCCCATCTGTAGATGAGTGGATCAAAAAACTGTGGTACATTTACACAATGGAATACTATGCAGCAGAAAGAAAGAAGGAACTCCTGCCATTTGCAACAACATGGATGGAACTAGAGAGAATTATGCTTAGTGAAATAAGCCAGGCAAAGAAAGCAAAATACCATATGATATCACCTAATACAGGAAACTAAAGAACAACACAAACAAAGGAACTAAATAGAACAAAGAGCAGAATAGCATTCAATAGGGGGGAGGGGAGAGGGAGAGAAGGGGGATAAGTAAGGGAAGGGTCTAGTCAAAGAACCCGTATAAAAGACTCATGCACATGCACAACAGGGAGGGATATGATTGCGGGAGAGGGGGTGGGTTGGGTGGGGGAGAAAAATTAGGGGAAAAGGGGACAACTGTAATTGAAAAACCAAAATAAAAAAAATAAAAATAAAAAAGGAATAAATTTTATGTTGAATTGTATTTCAGTTTCAAAAAGAGTATGGCTCCTGTAGATGGTATATGAACTGAGGACAGAAGCAGCATTTTATAGGAAGTGAGTTTGAATGCAAAGAAATTCTGGGTGCAATCATATGATACTTGCCTTTTCCTGACTGACTTACTTCACTTAGAATAATACTCTCCATGTCCATCCATGCTGCAGCAAAAGGTAAGGTTTCCTTTTTTTTATCATCAAATAAATGTACTACATCTTTTTAAATCCACTCATCTACTATAGACACAGACAACAGTATGGTGATTATTAGAGGGAAAAGAGGGTGAGGGGAGGCAAAAGAGGGTAAATGGGGGACAAATGGTGATGGAAGGAGATTTGGCTTGGAGTGGTGAACACACAACACAAAATACAGATGAATTGTATACCTAAAACATATATAATTTATTAATCAATGTCACCCCAATAAATTCAATAAAAATAAAAGTAAAAGTGTTTGTAAGCAAAACAAAAGTACTGGGTGCTTTTGTTGAGAAAGTTTTAACCGATGAGGTACCATTAGATAGAAAGGTAACCCCTAGATTAAATGCAGCTGCAGCTACTGCCCTTAGACAAGTAGAATATGTTTAGCTACTTGGAAAAGAGAATGGTTGTAATATTCAATGAGTCTCAGATTTCCATTATGTTTCTGAGATAAATCTTCAAGAAGCTGATCATTATTTTTTTCATATAAACAGGAAAAGAAGGCTTAGTATAATTTGGAGGTGACCCAGAATGATAGGGCTGTGAGTAATAACCTTGAGTTGGTCAAAGGCTAACTCTGTAGTGACCTCTAAAGGCAAAGGTTCAGGGGTATGATTTTTAGTCATGTCATAAAAGGTGGCAGTGGAAAAGTTGGCAATACACCCTCTAAGTCCATTAAGTTATCTTTTGGTAATAGAAAAAGGACAGCTTTGAACAGCTGTACTTCTATCTGCTGTTGGGGGTTTGCCTTCTTAAGATATATTATAGCTTAAATTGTGAATCTAACAAAATTGTAATTTATCCTTACAAAGTGCCTGTCTTTTATAGCTTAAGTTTCCAAGAGATAGTGCCTTCTTGAGACGAGATTAAACCAGGTGAATATAAGAGCAACTCACCTGCATATTACATCAAGGTAGAAGAACAAAAAAATTGTAAGTCTTGGAGATTATTATTGAAAACCTGAAATAAGTGTGAAGGGGCATCAGTGAGGCTTTGTGGCATCATAGTCCAGGGGTATTGTTTTTCCTATGTTGAAATTAAAAGTTATTGGAAATCAGCATGTAAGAGAATAGTAAAGAAGGCTGAACAGACATCTGCTACTGTGAAGTGAGTTGAATGTGGAGGTATAGAAACCAGGAAAATGTTTGGGTTGAGGACCACAGGGAAATGTGGGCATACTATATGATTTTATAGCCCTTGCATCTTGTACAAAGTGGTAGCTATGTCCATTAGGCTATTTGTTTTTGGTGAATAGATAGGAGTGTTATAGGCACAAGTTCAAAGAATGATTAAGCCTTTAACTATTAAATTATTAAGTCTCAATGGGTCATACTCCGTACAATGCTTCAGGTTTTAAGGAACACTGTCTAATTTAGGCATAGGCATTGTGGGGACAATATTGACCTGTAAGGGTTCTGTGTCCTTTATTTTTCCTGTATCTATAGATGAAGGGACCCAGAGAACATTGGTTACTAAATGAATTAAATCAGAAAACTGAGGTAATTTTCAGGAGGAAGTGAATGAAGGACTCAGGAGTATTTCTCAGGGGTACTACTCAAGTAATTGAAGGAAGCCACCATAAGATAGCTTGCTGGATTATCAGAGTCAAAGAGATCAAGAAAAAGTCATTTCCTGGCTGCTGTGGTTCAGTGGATTGAGCATCGGCGTGAGAACCAAGTGTTGCTGGTTTGATTCCCAGTCAGGGCACATGAATAAGTTGCAAGTCAGGTCCCCAGTTGGGGGCGCGAGTGAGAGGCAACCACACAGTGATGTTTCTCTCCCTCTTTCTCTTCCTCCCGCTCTAAAAACAAACAAACAAACAAATAATTAATTTAAAAAAGAAAAAAGAAAAAGAAAAAGTCGTTTGGGTATACACCTACTAGTAGTTCCCCACTGAGCCAAAATGTCCCATATGAATAGGTTAGGGAGGGTGGGAAGATAGAAAAGAAAGGTATGTTGAGAAGTTAAGTGTCCCAAAGAGACAGACAAAGTGTCAGAAGAAAGGGAAAGGATGTGCTTTGTTTTTAGTATCCTGAGGGAGGGTGGTAAGAAACTAGGAGTTAATGGTAGCAAGTGTGACTCTAGTGTCTACTAAAAATGATATTAGATGACCATTTATGAATAAATATAGTTATTTCTCCTTACTGATCCTAAGGTAATTGGGAATATTGTAGGATGCCTTGTTTGGAAGAAGAGAATCATTTTGTTTTTGATTGAGCAACCTTTGTAGATTTCCCAGATAAAAATACGGGAGGTTCAGTTAAATTTCAATGTTAAGTAAGCAATGAATATTTTAGTGTGTGTCCCACATATTTTATAAGATATATTATGCTTTAGCCTTACTTGTTATTCATCTAAATTCAAAGTTTCTTATATTTTTATTTGCTAAATCTGGAAAATTTAGCTGAGTGTCTTGTATTGGGGACAAAACAGAACAATTGTAGGCTCATTGTCATGTTCTCTGCAATTCTGCCAGTATCTGTATCTATCTGTGTTGTATTTGTGGAGAGGTTTTAATTTCCTTCAAGATGTTTAAGTTATAGACTTCTGGCCAAGATGGAGGCTTAGACGGACACGCTCGGTCTCCCTCTACAACTACAGAGGAATACAACTACTTCAAAATAAAAGATAACTAGAAATTCCAGAAAATAAAACTACACAGAAGCCCAATGTACAAAGTTATAAACCAGCAGTGCCCTTTGGGCAGATAAGAAGAGCGAAAGGGGGCGGTGCTGTTTGCGGTAGCACCAGGGACGGTGGCAGGGAGAGCAATCTCAGCTGCAGTCTAACCCTGGCAGCTTGCGACCCGAATGCTCGGAAAAGCAGCCACCACATCACCCCGAACAGTGAGGCTCAGGCGGCGGGAGGACGGATCCCAGTCTCCTAACAGAATAACTGCAGGAATCCATCTTGGACCCCCACCCCCACACAAAGTGCCACAGCACTGCGAAATAGGTTGCGGGTAGCCACTAGTTGCTGGGCAGTGATGACAAAGTGCCACAGCGCAGCAAGAAAGGTTGCTGGACCACCTCCGGTCGCTGGGTTGTGACGACAAAGGGCCACAGAGCGGCGAAAAGGGTTGCGGATCACCGCCGGTTGCTGGGTTGTGACGAGTACACAGGCACTGCCCCCTATAGCCGGCCCAAGAAAGCAAAACGCATCTGTCAAAATGAGGCAGACAACTATAGAAATCCCAGTGGCGCAGCTCACCAGGCAACAGATGAAGAATCTGACAGATGAACAAATAAGAAACCTGTCAGAGGCTCAGTTCAGGGCCATTGTTATCAGGTGGCTTACAGAATTAACAAAAGATCTGGAAAAAGATGAGAAAGAATCGAAAAACACTCATACTGAAAGGAACAAAACCTCATACGAGACAGATGGTGAGGAAATAAAATCCAGAGTTCAAATCAACAAACCAGAACATAGAGAAGGAACAGTCAACCAGTGCAGAGAGAGGAAACGGGAAGCAAGGATGAGAGGATCAGAAACCTCTGGGGCAGCTATAAGAGATCGAATATACGGATCATAGCATTGCCAGAGGGCGAAGAAGAAGAACTAGAAATTGAAAAATTAAGTGAAAATATAATAAAGCAGAACTTCCCAAACTTGGGGAAGGAAATAGACTTACAGGTCCAGGAAGCACAGAGAGTTCCAAAACAACTGGACCCAGGGAGAACCACTCCAAGACACATTATAATCAAAATGTCAAAAGTTAAAGATAAAGAGAGAATCTTAAAAGCAGCAAGAGAGAAGAAAAGAATCATGTACAAAGGGGTCCCAATAAGACTATCAGCTGACTTCTCAATGGGAGACCCTGCAGGCAAGAAGGGACTGGCAAGAAATATTCAAAGCAATGAAAATCCAAAACCTACAACCACGAATACTTTATCCAGCGAAGCTGTCATTCAGAATAGAAGGGCAGAGAAAGTGTTTCCAGGACAAAATAAAACTGAAAGAGTTCATTAGATCCAAACCACTGTTATATGAGATGTTAAAAAGACTGGTTTAGAAAAAGGAGGATTAAAACTATGAACACTAAAATGAAAACTGCATCACAAACAACAACAGAAGCTAGGGAACTGAAGCAAAGGCAAACTAAATAGGCAATGAGAGTGGAAAAAGAACTATAGGTATGGGGAACATATTGGGGGGAGGTCAGCAGGGAAGGGGAAGGGGGTGAGGGAGGGAGATGGTATAGGAATTAAGAAACATCGTAGGAGGGAATGGAATAGACAGAAAGAGGTTGAGAAGAATTATATGTACAACCAATGGACATGGACTAAAAGGGGGGGACAAGGGGATGGAGGGGGGCCACCGTGTGGAGGGGAGCAGAGGGAAGGGAAATTGGAACAAATGTAACACTGTAATCAATAAAACACATTAAAAAAAGATATAAATATTTAAAATTAAAAAAATGATGTTTAAGTTATAATGAAAAATTTGTGGTGTGTGGTTTTCTCTTTGTTTATTATGCTCTCCATGAAATTCTGGACTAAAACTTCTGGACTCCAAGCATTGTAAGTCATGAATGGGTGTGATCTGCCAAACTATTTTATGCTTCTGAATAGCAGTTGATAGTTCAGGCTCAAGGCCATTAACAAAGGAATATGCAGGTTGCTGTTGGGGTATAAGACTTTCTCCTATTTCTATGGCTTTTGCATACCTGGAGACATCTGAAGGTAGGGATCTAAAGGTGAGAGGGAGCTAATAAATGGAAAAAGGAAGAGAAAGACAGAATAGCAGAGAACAGAGAACAGGAGAGAAGGAAGACCAGGAGGGAATTGGGGTGTAAGGGGCAGACACAGATTTAGAAAAGTGGTGGTCTTTGGGGAAGGAGAAGACTTATGTTGTTTTAAGAGAGGACTCAATAGATTGAAACATTTTTGAACTGTTTATTTTCCTAGCTTCTCTTTACCAGTTAAGGAAACCTTTCCACTGTTAGGTAGCCATCTTATTTCTTTTTTGTTCTAAGGCATGAGTTTTGATGTGTCCTAAGAGTCTCAGATGGACCACTGCAGCTCAAAACTGTCTTCTTTGACATCACTCCACTTAGCCCATAGTAAAAGAAATCCAAAATAGGGGAAGTGAGACAGGCTTCATTCTACCTTAGAATTGTCATCTCCTTCTATGCTCCTGGAGAACCTGAAAGGCCAGAGAATCCCAAAAGACAAAAAAAAAAAAAATAGAGGTAGTAACTTCAGTCAGAAAAAAGATTAATCCTTTCAAAGAGGTAAAGCCTGAAACTTGCGTGCTTCAGCAAGTAACTGGAGCACATCTGGAGTTACTACTTGACCCAATAGGGGCCTCCAAGAAGGGAGAAAATGGTTCCTGGGCTTGCTCTGTCCTTATCTGAAACCTCAGTAAGCTCAAGGGCTTCCTCAGACCCAGTATGAATCATAGTGCCAGACTGTCAATGACAAAAACAGTTAAAGTGACTCAAATAGAGATTACAGGCTTTAGTCAGGTGATATGCATCTGGGAACACCTTGACATTTTGTAACTCCTGAACCCTAAGCAGGACTGGGTCTTTTATGGAATGAAGAGAAGAGGGGGTTGCAGGACTGTGGTCTTATCTCAGTTGCAGTTTTCTTTATCTCTAAATGCTGCACAACTTGTAGTCAGAATTGTTCCAGTTTATCACCACTCTCTTAGGATTCTTGGTGCTATCTTATTTTGGCTTCTCTCAAAACAGTTTTTCTAAATGCTTTTTTTTTTTTTTTTTTGTAAGCCTGTGTGTTGTCTGTCAACTCTTTAATGCCAGTTAAGGTATAGGAGACAGAGCTAGAAAAGGAAAACAAGAAAGGAAATAAAAAGGAGACAATATTCCAAGCAAGAAAAACTGTTGTGTATTTAACTATTTTACAGTTGTCTTTCAGCTTCCACTATTTACACATTCTCCACTCAGGTACACAAATTCTCAAATTCAAACCTCAAAGTTTTCTCTCTACCTACGGCCTAACTATAATTATTCCAGTGCTTCCCTCAATACTCCTCTGTACCCTAATTTTGTTGCCTTCATTCCTTTGCCACATAACCATAGGAGTGTTCACATCTGTTGGGTGGGGAGCATGAAATCAGGGAAGACTTCATGGAGGAGGCCGTGTCTAAGCTTGGCCTTGATAGACAGAGCAAGATCTGCTCATGCAGAGAGAGTAGGAAAGGTTTTCCAGTAGAAGGCAATGGTATTGAGCTTTTTCATTTTTTCAAGTAGAATATTATGGAGAGTCTTATTTGTGCCAGGCATTCATTGTCAGTCACTGAATAAGAGTGCAGGTTTTGAGGACAAAGACTCAAATCCTAAGCCTTGCCACTTTCTGGACATAGGGAGTGGAGATCAGCCATAACATAATCAATGAAACAGAGTGGGTGGAGACTAACAGGTTGGAGAGCAAAACCCCTATTTAAGGGGGACAATTGCTGCTTAGATGCTGGCAGTCATAGTCATGTGGGTTAGTCAGGTGTGATATTCTGATATTTCAAGAAAAATTAAAATTCTGGATTTTATGTGAAGTATTTTAATTTTTAAATTACTAGCCACTAAATTTCAAAGAATAAGTTTATAGGTCAAATTATACACATCTGTCAGCTGGCTCTCTCCACACTGGATGAGTTTGTCCCCTCTGACTTAAAGTCTTGACTTCTGTATTTAGTACAGTGGGCAAGACCCTCCAACTAGTGTCTCTGCTCCATCTTCAGTCTTGTTTCTCCCTGAATCCCTCCCTGCCAGTCTTGGCTCAACACTATAAAATTGTTGCCCAGATGAGCCTCTGTGTTCTTGAACATGATGAAATGCCCTTCTCTACATCTCCACTTCAGTATTCTTCTCCTGGCTAGTATCTCCTATTCTTCAAGAGCCATATCCTTTGAGAAGCCTTTACTAACTCCTCTATGCTTCTAAAAACCCTGGATAGTACTTACTGTACTGTATTGTCTTTCCATGTTTTTCATCTTTTTTTTTCCAACTAGTCAGAGTATACTATGCTTGGGACATGAGGGCATGCAAGAAACATTTATTTGGTCAATGAATAAACAGAAAAAAAATATGTTTATAATGTCACTTGTTATATGGAAACATGTACCAAGAAAAACATAGAAGCCCCTTTCACTCATTTATCTAACAAATATTTATTAAGCACTTATTATGTGTCAGGGGCTCTTCTATGGAGATACAAGAATAAACATGTTAAAAAAAGACCCTGTCTTCACATATCTCATATTTTAGTGTGAGAAGACAATAAACAATATATGTGATATAATGTAGGATGGTTATAAGTGCTATGGGGAGGAAATAAAAGTAGGGTAAGGGCTTAGAGAGTGACAAGTGCATTTTCAGATAAGGTACTTGGGAAAGGGATCTCTGGGAAGGTGAAATTGGAGCAAAGATTGCTGATAAGAAAGGAGAAAATCATGCAGACAGGTAGAGAAGAACATAGCAGGCAGAAGGAGCAGTAATTTCAGAGGTCCTTGGGTGGGGGCATTATGGGCATGTTTGAAGAGTGGGAAGGAGGCCAGAATGGTTACAGAGGAATGAGCAAAGGGAAGAGTGGTGAGAAATGAGATCAGAGAGGCAACAAGGGGCTAGATCATGTTATCATCCACCTCCTCAACCATACATTGACCACAAAGCCTAGCTGAATAATGGAATAAGGAATTTCAGCTTCATAAGAATGTGTAGTGACAGTACCAGGGAGATATGCATAGGTTGAAACAGCTTTCCCCACATTTATATTCTTCTTTTAGTGCTCTCTCTACCCAGAGACTTTACCACAAGGCTTTCAGATGCAGGTCCCACCAGAGGCTAGGCACTGTTTGCCTTGGGAGGGCCATGAACTAGTGGAATTTGACCAAAGTTATTTCCTGTTGGTTGGGTCTGGGACCAGGCTGAGCACCTCCACCCACTTGGAAAGAGCTCCAGAGCTGTTATTCATCAGATGCGTTGCTATTTGGAGCAAGTCTTGAGTTTCCCACCTCCACACCTTTTCCTGTCCCAGGAAGTCATTCCAAAATATTTGGGAGACCTATGTTCTACTCCCTGTTCAACCTTTAAAATGAGTTGTGAGACCCAAGGCAAATTCAGTGCTTCATAAAATGAAGGATTTGGGCTTGCTGTTTTAGCACTGTCATGTCATGCCTGTCTTAACTCTTTATGCAAGATGGTTTACATGCTTTCTAACCCTGGAGTGGACCCTCTGTGGCCCTCTTTGTGTAGCTGCACTCAAGTGCAAGTATAGCCATGTGGCTTATTCAAAAGTAGTGGCCAGGGCATGTTTTGACTGAAGGCCCAAAATCTCTTCTCCCGATTTCTCCAGCCTCACAGCTTCCCCTCTATTGTTTACATGATATTCCTATCATTAATCATTCCTCATAAACAAAGATTGGACACCTAGGAGCCTGCAGGCTCGCATGCCTACCACATTCAAGCAGGACCCCCTTGTCCTAGAGAATGGAAAGAAATAATTTTGCCCTAACCAATGTGGCTCAGTTGGTTGGAACATTGTTCTGTACACCAAAGGGTTGAGGTTTTGATTCCTGGTCAGGGCACATACCTGGGTTGTTGGGTCGATCCCCAGTCTGGACACCTATGATCCCTGGTCCAGATGCGTATGGAAGTCAACCAATTGATGTTTTTCTCTCACATCCATGTTTTTCCCTCTCTCTCCCCTTCCCTTCCCCTCTCTCTAAAAGCAATGGAAAAATGTCCTTGAAAGTAAGGAAGAGAGGAAGGAAGGGAGGGAGGGAGAAAGAAAGAATCTCCTTTGAGGGAGAGAGGAACAGGCTCTGAGACTCAGAAAACTGCTGGGGAAGGCTCAGGCAGACTCACTGCTGAGTGGCCCCAAGCAGCTCCAGAGCACAAAGATCTAACAGCCACTAGGAAGCTCAGTGCTTGGGATTCCTGTAATGGATGCTGGCGCTGAAGAGAAACTTGGTCGATCTTAAAGCTTGGTTTGGGGTTAACTGCTGTGCAAATTCTTCTTCAACTGTAGAGTTTTTGGACCTCATGGCACAGTTTAATCTTCTAAATGAGCAGGAGGAGAAGGACACTGTTGTTTAAGGCCTTCAGGGAAAGCTTGTACATTCCTGGTTTGTTGACCTCAGCTCTGTACTTTCCCCAGAGTTACTGCTGCAAAGGGTTATTGTAGCCCTAAGGCCTCTTTCCCATCAGAAGTGCTGAACTGTGCAGGATAACTTGAGGCAGTGGAGGATGCTTTGGGGATAGTGGGTGCTGGTGCAGTCCAGTGACCCAGCACTTGGAGCCAAAGCAGGATCCGAGATGGCGAAAGGAGACAGATACTTCCCTTAGACAACGCTAAGGCTTAATGCATCCTGTGAGCTCAGCCAGGTCTGGCTTCCAGACCCAAATTGCTTCTTTATGAGCTCTCTTTGTAAATATAGGTGCATATTAAGAACCTGGATGTTCTTTTCACTTTAAACTAGGAGTCACAGGATCATGTTTAGTGGGCCAGGAGTAAGCAGCAGGGGGTGGTGGGGGCTATGGGAATTGGAGGGTACACACCCCATCTGAAGGCAACAACACAACCTCAGCTCTCCCTAATTCCTGTCATGCTGCAATCTGCCTGGGTGGCCCCATCCACTAGGTTTTTGTTTGTTTGTTTTGTTTTGTTTTGTTTTAAGAGAAAGGTCTTTACGCAATGATTTTAGAAATTTCCCATGTTTCAATGTTGATGACTAATTACATTTGTGTTTATACAATAAGCATGTCTGTTGTGCTTACTACATGAAAGCACTACTCTAAGCACTTTGCAAATATTAACGTGTATACTTCTTATAACAATAACAGTCTCATGATGTATGTCACCTTTTACCTCATTTAATAGATAATGGAAATGAAACACAAAGAAATTAAGTAACTTATCCATGATCCCTCAGCTGGTAAGTAGCAGAGCCAGGTTCAAAGCCAAGCTGCCTGACCATAGTCAGTGCTCTTTGTCAGTATGCTGTGCTGCTTCATTAAAACTAACAAATGATCCTTGACCAGTGTGGCTCGGTTGGTTAGGTGTCATCCTGCAAAGTGAAAGGTTGCCTCTTCAGATTCTGATTCATGCACATGCCTGGGTTGCGGGTTCGGTTCCCGGTCAGGGGGTGTATGAGAAACAACCAATTGATGTTTTTCTCTCACATCAATGTTTCTCTCCCTCTATTCCTCCATCCCTTCCTGTCTCTATAAAAATAAATAAATAAAATCTTTTACATAAACTAGCAAAAGAGCAAACAAACAAAAAACAGCAAAAACAAAGCACACATAAAACACTGTACACGACAAAAACCAAGCAGAGATGAAACACCAAACAAGTCTTTCACTTGTGCTTCCTCTGCTTTAAACCAAAATCCAACAAAATTTTCCACTTTTGCCATTTTGTCCTGCTTTTGTTGTCTATCTTTCTGGTAAACTTCTTCAAACCAGGCCCCCATTTTAACAATGCTTTAAATAAAAAACTATATATCCCCGACACTAATTTCTTTCCAGCCTTTCTATAAAGCAAGCTGGATGCTTTGCCTTGTTGTCATTCTTGCCCTCTGAAATGCTACGTTTCTCTTTTCATTGTCCATTCGAGAGCTTTACCTTCAAAAATCCTGCCCAAATCCTCCCAGAATCCCTTTCTTCTGCCAGAAGGATCCTATGAAACTCATTCTGCAATGAGGATTTGGGGGCTCACAGCCATGATTTGCAATGGCCCACATTCTCCTTTTTGTACGTGTATTTATTTGTTTTCTGTGTTGCATAAGGCAGCTTTTCATAATCATGGATTTCTTAATATTAGTCTCTGATTTATGTGTATTTGTCTTGTCTTCATAGCAAGAGTGTGCACCAAGCAAGCTGGGGCTGTGTTGACAATGTATTCTACTGTCTTTTGTTCAGTGCTGAGAGGTCATATCACATAATCTGCAAGGGCGTGGGTTTTGAAGCAGTCAAACATGGGCCCTGGCTCTACTACTTACAAAATGTGTAAGGTATAAAAACTCACTTTACTTTTTTGAACTTCATTTTCCTCATATTTCAAATAAGGAATATAACTAATACCGCCTTTATAAGATTATTGTGAAATGTAATGCACATGAAATGTTTAACCTGGGGCCTGACTGTCATTCAGTAAGTCTTCAGCATTTGGCAACTCTTATTTCTATATGACAGGTACTATTAATCAGCTTGGCAGCTGAGAAAGTCTTCAATCTCTTGGATCCAAAAGAATCTCTAGCTTTTAAGGTTAACTTCACTCAGGTATGGTGTTTTAGAAATGTTGAATAAAAAATAAATAAAAAAATAAACACCAGGCCCTGTAATTATACAATTAGAACGTCATTTTTCTTGGTTCAAATCAAACTTGACTTTTCCCCATCAGAATAAATTGGAAGATCTAGGACCTCTTTGGGTTGAATAGGTATGTGCGTGTATGCATGCATGTGGGCATGCACATGCACATGTGCACATGCTTGCATCTGCACATATGTGTATTTTTTCAAAGCAGAATCTATGACATGTGTTTGTACAGTGCGTCAACACAAATTGCCTAGGAGTAGGCTTTCTCAAACAGTTTAATGTACACAGTAGGCTGAGTCACACTATCGGTTAACATAGAGTTCCTGGTACTAACCCTTTCCAGTTTCCCTACTATCACTAGGTAAGCAATCCCAAGCTACTTGAACCAAGCTGACTCATACTTACTGTTAAAACACGACTTAGCTAAAGAGACTGTCTGCATGATTTTCCCTTCCAGGACAGGAAATAAATATTTCCCAAATTCAAGAAGACAGGAACCTCCACGGTCCTACCTAAATACACTCCTGCAGTGTCCTTGCTTCACAGTCTTACTGGGGGCCACTTCTGACAGTTCTCTGGAAGCTTTGGGAGGACTCTCAGTAAGGTGTCCAGCATATTTACAAGCTGCATGTTTATACCAGTTTGATTGCTGAGAGAAATTCCAGTTCTTAAACATGGGGATGGGAAGGAGAATGGGGAGTCTTTCACTGCACAACCCCACCACAAAATTCATTTGAGAGTTTCCCATTCTAAAATTTCTAGAATCCTGAGTCTGGAACTCCAAACTTCTTGGTTTGAAAAATTGTAGAATTATGTGCCACTTCTTTTTATTGCTTCCAATGCAACTCAGTGTCAGCCAGGTATTACAATATAAGGAAGGTTGCTGCTGTTGATGATGATAATAATAATATTTTAGGTTTTTTTCCAAAAACATATAAGGCAATGGATATCCAAGTGAGTGATAACTTTTCAAATAGTCACTTTGCTCTACCATAAACTTGAAAAAGAGAATTCACAAAAAACATTACAGGTCTAGGTACTTAAAGTCACTGTATACTATAAATTAAGTGCACATGTCTGACTTGGTGCCAGCTGACTTGGGGTGAGTTTCTGTTTCTGCTGTTTATGTGGTCTTTAAAAAAAGTCTCTCTGAGCCTCGTTTTTAGCCATAAGGTGGTTACCAGGCACTGAGGCTTTCATCAGCAACATCCTTACTTGTGAAAAGAATGACTGGCAGCTAGTTTACAAATGGAAAATGGTAAAGCAAGATAAAAATGGATGCTCATGAGATGTGTGCAAGTAAGAATGGGAGGGAAGGGAGAACAGGAGCCAATAGGTACTGTCCACTTAAGAGAACAGAAAGCTACCTAATTATGCGTGTGAAATATGATGTGGTTTATATAATATTTGAGGTCAGTTGAGAAGGTGAGAATACGAGTCCTGAGCCTACTGTTGCTATATATGAGATTTGTACAAATTACTTATTTTCTCTATACTTCCGTTTTTTCTTCACCTATAAACCGGGGATAATAATTCTACTTGCCTCATAAGGCTGTGAAGAGAAGTAAGTCTGTCTGTATGTCTGTCTCTCTTCCCCCTCCTCTTCCTCTATCTGTGTGTAAATCACCTAAACATAGTCCTTATCCTCCTGAAGAGCTTGTATTCCTAGAGGCATAAAGAGGTCCAGTACAAAAATAGCTATGTTATCCTTTAAGTGCTGTGGAAAAGGTATTTTTTGTACCCAATGTTGTAAACTTGACATGACATCATATGAGAATCAGGAGAAAATATATGAAGGATTTAGTGTTTGTGACAAGGCTCCCTCCCTTGATGAGCAGATTTTGGACAATTAGAATTGGTAAGGTGGGCATTCTAGGAGGATGGGGATAGCCTTGTAAAAGCACATGGGTGAAAAGGTGAGGCATATGTTCAGGGAACAGGGATTATTCAATTTTGTTTGGTGACCACTTGTAAGACTCCAGCCAGCTCTGACATTCTTTGGTATTAGAAATAGCAAAAAAATAGACAGGACACAACAACAGAGGTATTTTCTGAGAAATCAAATCTCTAGTTCTGTATCTTACAAGTCAGGAAGCCAAATTTATACTTTATTGCTGACCCTGAAAAAAAAAAAGACAGGAAATGTATGCTGTATGTTTATTAAATGCCAGATAAAATGGTTATGTCTAGACCAAAAGTGATGGAAGAATTTTGAGTATGAGAATGATACAATTAGATTGAATTTTAGGAAAACTTATATGGCAGGGTTATAAATGAATCGAGAGAGAGGAAGATTAGAGGCCAGGAGGTAGGCTAGGATACTACTGCAACTGTCTAAATGGGAACTAACAGAGAGAGAACTAAAGTATAGCAGAAGATGGAAAGGAGAAAAGGAACTGAAAAGAAGTTTTCAGTAGGATTTGATACTAGTAGAATAGCACAGTGAATAAAAGTAGGAGGCCAAGAATAACCCAATGAAGAATTATAATGGAGGCACAAACATCAGAGGTTGGGAGCATAGGTTTGGAGACAGAGAATGGCATATTTGAGGTTAAGTTTGAAGCACCAGCAGGGAATATAAGTGGATGTGCCTGGCAGGCACTTGGGAAAAGCATTGAACCTTTAATGGTTCTGTGATTGCACAGGAAACTTTGGAAATCTTTTCTTTGGAATCATTCCAATAGGAATGAATTAAAATCTTTAGACTTTAAGTACTGACTAGATAGCATCTTTCTATATGTAATTCAAAATGTTAAATATAATACAAATATATATAAAGAAGAGAAGGAAAACTCTGACTCCAAAAAACCTCCGCTGCCTTGCGGCATACCTCTTCAGGGGAAAGGCTAAGGGAGTAAACCCCATCGGAAAATCTGGAGCCGGAGTCCCTAAGGCGGTTTGACGTTGTAGTCAACACCGGCAACTCCTGCGGCGCACCTGAAGCCAAGCTGTATTGACTCCGTCTTTCCCTTGGACCCTTCAGCTGCGAAGAGAGGGGGGGTCTGCTGCATGGGCAACAGCAGACCCTCCATATCACTCTGCCCAGGCTCTGTAGCTTCAGCTTCACTGGAGAGGACACTCCAGCGTCATCGCAAGATGTCGATTCAACACGGGAGGAGACAGATACCGTGTCACTCCCGAGTCGGACTGCACAACCATTCTCGGCGGTGCAGATAGACTCTTAAGAAGCTACACCATCGTCTCTCGAGACGGACGGCTGCCGACGACGATATATAAAGAATTCCAATAAATTCTAATTTTCCCATTATGACTACTTCAATGATCAAAAAATACACATGAAAAGCTTTACCCCAAGGTCTCTGCATCTCTTTTTGTTTTTTTCTGTTTCTCTGTCTTTCTGTTTCTTTGATTCTGCCATCATAAGAATGGCCTTGGCCCTGGCCAGGTGGCTCAGTTAGTTGGAGCATCCTACCATAGACCAAAAGGTTGCAGGTTTGATTCCCAGTCGGGGCACATACCTAGGTTGCAGTTTCAATCCCTAGTCAAGGTACATATGGGCATATGGGAGGCAACCAATTGATGGTTGTCTCTCATGTTGATCTTTCTCTCTCTCTCTCTCTCTCTCTCTCTCTTTTTCTCCCTCTAAAATCAAACATATCCTCAGGCAAGGATTTTAAAAATTAACCAGCAATGAATATTAAAATAAACAAATAAAAATAATGGCCTTGGACTGTTCTTTGGAAACCCAAGACTGCTTTCTGAGCTGGCTCCTAAGCTACACAAAGACAGCAGGTTCATTACTTTATAATTATTGCTCATTTCTTGACCATAAAACATCATTATGAAACTTAATCACCTACCTTATTCATTAGAATAATGAATGACCTAGATATTTTCAAAGTGCAGATTCCATGAAAGTATGATAATTTGCTCTTATTCCAGACATTAAAAAAAAAAAATTCATCCTATTTCACACAATACAAAAAAATTTCAAGCAAAAAAGGAAAATCTCATGGACACATACAATAGTGTGGTGATTGCTGAGTGGGGAGAGGGGTGTGGGTAGAGGTGGAAGAAGGTATAGGGGGGATAATGGTAATGGAAGAAAATAAAATAAAAAATAAACTAAAAAATAAATTCCAAATACATTAAATATATATTCACAAGTTTATTCACTTAACAAATATCTATTGAGTACCTGCTATGAATAAGGCATTATTCTAGGCCCTTGGAATGAACAGAGAATAAAACAAACAGAAATATTTTCCCTCTTTTTAAAGTATATTTTATTGATTATGTTGTTACAGTATAATTTTTATCCCCTTTGGTCCCCTCCGCCCAGTACCCCACTTCTCTCCAGCAATCCCACCCCCCTTAGTTCATGGATTGTGCATATAAGTTCTTTGGCTTCACCCTTTCCTATATCATTCATAACTTCCCTATGTCTATTTTGTACCAACCAATTAAGCTTCTTAATCCTTCCACCATCTCCCCATTTCTCCCTCATCCCCCTTCCGGCTGATAACCCTCCAAATGATCCCCATATCTATGATTCTGTTCCTATTCTGGTTTGCTTAGTTGGATTTTGTTTTTATTTTAGATTCAGTTGTTGATAGTTGTGAGTTTGTTGTCATTTTAATGTTCATAATTTTGATCTTCTTTTTCCTAAGTAAGTCCCTTTGACATTTCATATAATAATAGTTTGGTGATGATGAGTTCCTTAAGTTTTTCCTTGTCTGGGAGGCACTTGATCTGTCCTTCCATTTTAAATGATAGCTTTGCTGGATATAATAAGCTTGGTGGTAAGTCCTTGCTTTTCATCACCTTGAATACTTCCTGGCAGTCCCTTCTTGCCTGCAAACTTTCTTTTGAGAAATCAGCTGAAAGTTTAATAGGCACCCCTTTGTTGGTAACTCTCTGCTTTCTCTTGCTGCTTTTAAGATTCTCTCTTTATCTTTAACCTTTGGCATTTTAATTATGATGTGTCTTGGTGTGGTCCTTTTTGGGTCTAGCTTGTTTGGGATTCTCCATGCTCCCTGGACTACTATGTCCATTTCCTTTCCCAAATTTGGGGACTTTTCCTTCATTATTTTCTCACATAAGCTTTCAATTTCTTACTCTTCCTCTTCTTCTGGCACCCCTATGGTTTAGATGTTGGCACATTTCAAGTTGTACCAGAGGTTCCTAAGCCTCTTCTCATTTTTTTTTCAATTCTTGTTTCCTCATTCTGTACTAGTTGACTGTGTTTTTCTTCCTTATGTTCCAAATCATTGATTTTAACCCATTTCCTCCCCTTCACCACTGGTTCTGTGTAGATTTTCCTTCATTTCATTTAGCATAGCTTTCACTTCTTCACTTGTGCATTTGCTATACTTAAAGATATCTGTCAAGTCTGTGAGCATCTTTATCACCAGTGTTTTGAACTCTACATCTGTTAAGTTGGCTATCTCCTCATCTCTTAGTTCTCCCACTGGAACCTTGATCCGTTCCCTCTTTTGGGCCATACTTTTCTGTCTCCTCAACTTGGCAGGCTCCTGTGTTTGTTTTCCTCTGTGTCTTAGGCAAAGCTGTCACTCCTGTTATGTTGTAAGGGGCAGAACCTTAGGTATTCATCATACAGAGTGACCCGTTTCACCATGTTGTGGCATTGTACGTGGGGGAGGGGTCTAAGTGGGAACAATGCCACTTGCTCAGCACTTGCCCCTTTTCTGTGCACTTTTCTCACTTTCATATGGGACTGGAGCCTCTCTAGCTGTTGCCCTGGCCATCGTTCCCAGGGTGGGTAGGTCTGTGGATGTCCTAGGACCATGGGGGCCCTTTAAACAAGTGTACTCTGCTGAGAGACCAGCAATTTCTTCCTCCACCCCAATCCCCACTGGTCTGAACAGTCAGAAGCAATGAGGCTTTATTTTTCCCAATGCTGGGATCATGAGCTATGAGGTCTGGTCTGGTGACACTCCCAAGGTGTCTCTCCTGACTTTTTAAAATGTGTGACTGTGCTTTCTGCTGGCCTGCTGCTGCTGCCACTGCTGCCGCCACCACACCGCATCCTCTCCAGCCTGGTTCTGCCCCTTCTACCTGTCTGGATGAGTATTTCTTCTTTATATCTTTGTTTGTTGGACTTCCATGCAGCTCTATTTTCTGGAACTTCTGGTTTTCTCCGGTTTTGAGGTAGTTGTATTCCTTTTTAGTTGAGGAGGGAGATGCAGCATGTCTGTATAGGCCTCCTCTTGGCTGGAATTCCCTCAGGAATATTTTCCCTCTTGAAACTTACATTATATCTGGGTGAAAAATTAAACAATGAGTAAACTGTATAGTATGTTAGAAGGTAGGGAGTACTACAAAAATGGAAAATGTAGGGTAGTGATTGAGAGAGCTGAATTAAGAAAGCTGCTGTTTTAAATTGTGTGAACAAGGAAGGTGTTGTGAACTGGCATTTGAGCAAAGAGTTGAAGAAAATGAGGGAATTCGCCCTACTGATATCTGGTGTTAAACTGTCACAGACAGAGGCAACTGCCAGTGCAAATACCCTAAAAAGTGGGAGCATGCTTGTTAGTTTTAGGATCAATAAGAAGAGTAGTGTGGCTGAAGCAGAGTGAAAGGGGGAAGAATGGTATTAGGTGAGGTGAAGAGGTGATGCAATGGGTGATGCAGAATATTTTAGGGTCTTCTAAGCTATTGTAAAGACATTGGCTTTTACTCTGAGAGAAACTTGGGACTATCAGAAAATCCTGAGAAAAAAGTGAGACATGATCTGTCTTACATATAAAAGGATCATTCTGGCTGCTCTGATAATAGACTGTAAGGAAGATAGGGGAAGCAGAGAGACCAGTTAGGATGCTATTGCAGTGAGACAGGCAGCTGATGCTGGTAGGTCAAACCAAGGCAGTATCAGTGAAGGTGAGAAAAGTGATTAGAGTCTGGATATATTTTGAACATGGACCCAAAAGAATTTGCTGATTAATTAATTAGATGTGGTACATCAGAGAAGGGGGGCAGTCAAGGATAACAAACTTCTGGTCTGAGCAACTGAAAGAACAAAGTTACCATAACGGAAAATCAGGACAGACTTATAGAAGCTTTAGAAAAAATATTATATATTAATATTAAATATCATATGATAATAATGTAACATTTCTATAGTTTTGGATTTGGAAAACCTTTCTTAGGGAAGATATGAAACTCAAAAGCAACAAAATAAAACATTGCCAGATTTAATTACAACAAAATGTGAAATTCTTTATGGAAAAAGACATAATTTTTAAAGTGATTAACTGGAAAAAATTATCTATAATGTATATACCAAACTCAGGTTAACATTTATCAACTATAAAGAGTACTTCTACAATATTAAAAGATAACTCAGTGGGAAAATGGTCTAAAGTCATGAACAAGCAACTCACAGGGAAAGGAACACCAATTAGGCCAGTAAATCTATGAAAAAAGGTTTAACCTCATTAGAGAAATACAAATTTAAACAACAATTTTTACCCATGATACTGATAAAAATAGAAGACTGATAATTTTTATTGTTGACAAGTTTGTGGAGAAACAGTTATGCTTATACACTCTTAATGAAGTATAGATTTATAAAGAATTTCTGGTGCACAATTTTTCATAATCTACCAAAAATTAAAATATTCATACCCTTTGTTACATCAATTCCATTTCTAGGTACCTAATTACAGTGGGAAGATATGTAGACAAAAAGATGTTCACTTCACCATTGTTTATAATTGTGAAAAACTGGAAATATCTTAAGAATTTACCAATAAGAGAATGGTTAAATAAATTGTGGTACATTCATACTAAAAAATACAATGCAGACTTAAAATGAATAAGATAGATCTATATATGTTGTTTGTACATGGTGATATAAAAAGATAACAAAAATGCTTTTTCAAGGTGAAAAGTGAAAATTATAGAACAATATGCATATTATGATTACTTTCATGTTAAAAAAAACTCGTGCATGTGTGTGTGTGTGTGTAAATTTATAGAGGTAGGTCTGAGAAAAATGCAAAACTCCCAATTCTTATGAGCATGAGATGGGATTACACATGTGAGTGAGAGAATGTAGATTTTCTCTTTATTCTCTTTATACTTTTTTGTCTTTTTTTAAATTTTATTTTTCAATTACAGTTTACATTCAATATTATTTTGTATTAGTTAGACAATCATATACTTTACAAAGTGTTCTCTCTGATATTTCCAGTATCCCCCTGGCACCATACATAGTATTACAATATTATTGACTGAATTCCCTATGTTGCACCTTACATTCCTGTGACTACTTCTTTGTTCTGTAAAATCTCTTTACAACAAAATGTATTACTTTTATAATTTGTAAGTTAAGAAAATGAGGGGTAAGTCAGATACTGCAAATTTCTGAAAGTTCCCAAAGAAGAAACGTGGAGGCAGTAGCATATTTGTTACATTACATTAACACTGTGCCACTGTGTGGTGTGATGGGAAGGACAGCATCTAATGCGTACTATGTGGCCTTGGGAAAGACACAACGTTTCTGAGCCTCTGTTTTCTCATATAGTGAATGTAGATAATACTTGCCCTGTTTATTTTATTGTCATTTGTGAAAATAAAATGTAAAAGAAGTTTAAAAATTATAAATCCCTATGAAATGTGAGATATTTAATATTTCATGTGCCAGTTCATGACCCACTTCTTTAGAATAGTCAATAACATCAAAATTCAGTCTGAAACAGAAAGTCTAGATCATCTCTGAGTATTTATTTTAACAGAATTCTATCTGTCCAAGTTATATCCCACATAATACAAGGTTGGTATTTTACTTTAATATTATAGAATGTATTGTGTTTTATGAGATATTCTGGAGCAGATGGGTTTTGGTAGTAGTCTTAAATCATACTCTCTACCCCAGGCATCCCAGGGCCAACCAGCTTGGACATACTGAAATAACAAACAAACTTGCTCTTAGTGTCTGCTTTGTACTTAGTACTCTCCTGTGGGCAGGT
The DNA here is from genome assembly GCF_987537825.1 of Furipterus horrens. NCBI lineage: Eukaryota > Metazoa > Chordata > Mammalia > Chiroptera > Furipteridae > Furipterus > Furipterus horrens. The sequence continues at coordinate 52,627,559 of NW_028327187.1, read as the reverse complement.
GGCCACATGCCCAGGTTTGCTTGGGACTGTTATGGTTTACACTCTCCCATATAATTGCTAATAGTGCCTCTTTCACTCTCAAAAAGTGTCCTACTTTTGTATATGCTCAGCTTACTGTGCTTACCTTACTACAGTAACCTATGAATCATGGAAGGAAACCTAAGAAGCCACTGGCTTACAAATGCTGGATTTACAAATTTATTTCCCCATCCCAGCTGCCCACCACTGGAAAAGCCATTATTACCTCCAGGGGAGCCATTATGCAAACAAATGATCCTTTGGAGACTTGGTGGACTCAGAGATTAAGGCAGAACCGGGGGCTGAGAAGAGCTGGTGTGGACCTCAAGGTGGCCACCCTACAAGGTGTTCTCTAAAAAACCTCCCTCAGATCACTTCTCTTTATTGCATTGCCTAATATTCTTGGACAAAGCTTTATCTGAGGGAAACCCAAACATTCTACTTTCAATAGTGTAACCAGGTTGGGGAATGTTTATGGCAATTGATTCCCTTCTAACGTGGAGCTGATGTCTGCTTATACAAAGGAGGGAATATGTTTCTGGAAGAAACAAAGTTGGGGAAAGAAAAGTAATTTTGAAGCACAAAATATTCTGGGGAATAAGACCTTTCCTTAGGGAAACCTAAGTACACAGGGGCTCAGTGAGTACTGATGGTGGGGGCATAAAGGAAGGTGAGTGACAAAGACATGCAATGTTTATTCGGGAAAAAGAAATGTTGTCTTGTGTTCAACCCATGTCTTAGAGCGGGAAAGGAATGTTCTTTCTCTGCTGCCTGCTGCTTCTTCTGCTCCCCTACACTATGTGTCCCATTACCCAGAACTTAAGCCAGTGCTACTCTATGCACTACTTACATCTGGGAATAAGACTTGTTTATAGCATTGCTTTCAGCAGGAATGTGTATTCTTGGGTACAGTCATTGAACTTACCAATACATGTTGGTTAACACCTTTTCTTAAGTTGGAAACTACCTGTATAGACCTGGCCCCTGACCTGGAAGGGCTCACAGTCACTTGAAAAAGAGAATTCACAAAAAACATTACAGGTCTAGGTACTTAAAGTCACTGTATACTATAAATTAAGTGCACATGTCTGACTTGGTGCCAGCTGACTTGGGGTGAGTTTCTGTTTCTGCTGTTTATGTGGTCTTTAAAAAAAGTCTCTCTGAGCCTCGTTTTTAGCCATAAGGTGGTTACCAGGCACTGAGGCTTTCATCAGCAACATCCTTACTTGTGAAAAGAATGACTGGCAGCTAGTTTACAAATGGAAAATGGTAAAGCAAGATAAAAATGGATGCTCATGAGATGTGTGCAAGTAAGAATGGGAGGGAAGGGAGAACAGGAGCCAATAGGTACTGTCCACTTAAGAGAACAGAAAGCTACCTAATTATGCGTGTGAAATATGATGTGGTTTATATAATATTTGAGGTCAGTTGAGAAGGTGAGAATACGAGTCCTGAGCCTACTGTTGCTATATATGAGATTTGTACAAATTACTTATTTTCTCTATACTTCCGTTTTTTCTTCACCTATAAACCGGGGATAATAATTCTACTTGCCTCATAAGGCTGTGAAGAGAAGTAAGTCTGTCTGTATGTCTGTCTCTCTTCCCCCTCCTCTTCCTCTATCTGTGTGTAAATCACCTAAACATAGTCCTTATCCTCCTGAAGAGCTTGTATTCCTAGAGGCATAAAGAGGTCCAGTACAAAAATAGCTATGTTATCCTTTAAGTGCTGTGGAAAAGGTATTTTTTGTACCCAATGTTGTAAACTTGACATGACATCATATGAGAATCAGGAGAAAATATATGAAGGATTTAGTGTTTGTGACAAGGCTCCCTCCCTTGATGAGCAGATTTTGGACAATTAGAATTGGTAAGGTGGGCATTCTAGGAGGATGGGGATAGCCTTGTAAAAGCACATGGGTGAAAAGGTGAGGCATATGTTCAGGGAACAGGGATTATTCAATTTTGTTTGGTGACCACTTGTAAGACTCCAGCCAGCTCTGACATTCTTTGGTATTAGAAATAGCAAAAAAATAGACAGGACACAACAACAGAGGTATTTTCTGAGAAATCAAATCTCTAGTTCTGTATCTTACAAGTCAGGAAGCCAAATTTATACTTTATTGCTGACCCTGAAAAAAAAAAAGACAGGAAATGTATGCTGTATGTTTATTAAATGCCAGATAAAATGGTTATGTCTAGACCAAAAGTGATGGAAGAATTTTGAGTATGAGAATGATACAATTAGATTGAATTTTAGGAAAACTTATATGGCAGGGTTATAAATGAATCGAGAGAGAGGAAGATTAGAGGCCAGGAGGTAGGCTAGGATACTACTGCAACTGTCTAAATGGGAACTAACAGAGAGAGAACTAAAGTATAGCAGAAGATGGAAAGGAGAAAAGGAACTGAAAAGAAGTTTTCAGTAGGATTTGATACTAGTAGAATAGCACAGTGAATAAAAGTAGGAGGCCAAGAATAACCCAATGAAGAATTATAATGGAGGCACAAACATCAGAGGTTGGGAGCATAGGTTTGGAGACAGAGAATGGCATATTTGAGGTTAAGTTTGAAGCACCAGCAGGGAATATAAGTGGATGTGCCTGGCAGGCACTTGGGAAAAGCATTGAACCTTTAATGGTTCTGTGATTGCACAGGAAACTTTGGAAATCTTTTCTTTGGAATCATTCCAATAGGAATGAATTAAAATCTTTAGACTTTAAGTACTGACTAGATAGCATCTTTCTATATGTAATTCAAAATGTTAAATATAATACAAATATATATAAAGAAGAGAAGGAAAACTCTGACTCCAAAAAACCTCCGCTGCCTTGCGGCATACCTCTTCAGGGGAAAGGCTAAGGGAGTAAACCCCATCGGAAAATCTGGAGCCGGAGTCCCTAAGGCGGTTTGACGTTGTAGTCAACACCGGCAACTCCTGCGGCGCACCTGAAGCCAAGCTGTATTGACTCCGTCTTTCCCTTGGACCCTTCAGCTGCGAAGAGAGGGGGGGTCTGCTGCATGGGCAACAGCAGACCCTCCATATCACTCTGCCCAGGCTCTGTAGCTTCAGCTTCACTGGAGAGGACACTCCAGCGTCATCGCAAGATGTCGATTCAACACGGGAGGAGACAGATACCGTGTCACTCCCGAGTCGGACTGCACAACCATTCTCGGCGGTGCAGATAGACTCTTAAGAAGCTACACCATCGTCTCTCGAGACGGACGGCTGCCGACGACGATATATAAAGAATTCCAATAAATTCTAATTTTCCCATTATGACTACTTCAATGATCAAAAAATACACATGAAAAGCTTTACCCCAAGGTCTCTGCATCTCTTTTTGTTTTTTTCTGTTTCTCTGTCTTTCTGTTTCTTTGATTCTGCCATCATAAGAATGGCCTTGGCCCTGGCCAGGTGGCTCAGTTAGTTGGAGCATCCTACCATAGACCAAAAGGTTGCAGGTTTGATTCCCAGTCGGGGCACATACCTAGGTTGCAGTTTCAATCCCTAGTCAAGGTACATATGGGCATATGGGAGGCAACCAATTGATGGTTGTCTCTCATGTTGATCTTTCTCTCTCTCTCTCTCTCTCTCTCTCTCTTTTTCTCCCTCTAAAATCAAACATATCCTCAGGCAAGGATTTTAAAAATTAACCAGCAATGAATATTAAAATAAACAAATAAAAATAATGGCCTTGGACTGTTCTTTGGAAACCCAAGACTGCTTTCTGAGCTGGCTCCTAAGCTACACAAAGACAGCAGGTTCATTACTTTATAATTATTGCTCATTTCTTGACCATAAAACATCATTATGAAACTTAATCACCTACCTTATTCATTAGAATAATGAATGACCTAGATATTTTCAAAGTGCAGATTCCATGAAAGTATGATAATTTGCTCTTATTCCAGACATTAAAAAAAAAAAATTCATCCTATTTCACACAATACAAAAAAATTTCAAGCAAAAAAGGAAAATCTCATGGACACATACAATAGTGTGGTGATTGCTGAGTGGGGAGAGGGGTGTGGGTAGAGGTGGAAGAAGGTATAGGGGGGATAATGGTAATGGAAGAAAATAAAATAAAAAATAAACTAAAAAATAAATTCCAAATACATTAAATATATATTCACAAGTTTATTCACTTAACAAATATCTATTGAGTACCTGCTATGAATAAGGCATTATTCTAGGCCCTTGGAATGAACAGAGAATAAAACAAACAGAAATATTTTCCCTCTTTTTAAAGTATATTTTATTGATTATGTTGTTACAGTATAATTTTTATCCCCTTTGGTCCCCTCCGCCCAGTACCCCACTTCTCTCCAGCAATCCCACCCCCCTTAGTTCATGGATTGTGCATATAAGTTCTTTGGCTTCACCCTTTCCTATATCATTCATAACTTCCCTATGTCTATTTTGTACCAACCAATTAAGCTTCTTAATCCTTCCACCATCTCCCCATTTCTCCCTCATCCCCCTTCCGGCTGATAACCCTCCAAATGATCCCCATATCTATGATTCTGTTCCTATTCTGGTTTGCTTAGTTGGATTTTGTTTTTATTTTAGATTCAGTTGTTGATAGTTGTGAGTTTGTTGTCATTTTAATGTTCATAATTTTGATCTTCTTTTTCCTAAGTAAGTCCCTTTGACATTTCATATAATAATAGTTTGGTGATGATGAGTTCCTTAAGTTTTTCCTTGTCTGGGAGGCACTTGATCTGTCCTTCCATTTTAAATGATAGCTTTGCTGGATATAATAAGCTTGGTGGTAAGTCCTTGCTTTTCATCACCTTGAATACTTCCTGGCAGTCCCTTCTTGCCTGCAAACTTTCTTTTGAGAAATCAGCTGAAAGTTTAATAGGCACCCCTTTGTTGGTAACTCTCTGCTTTCTCTTGCTGCTTTTAAGATTCTCTCTTTATCTTTAACCTTTGGCATTTTAATTATGATGTGTCTTGGTGTGGTCCTTTTTGGGTCTAGCTTGTTTGGGATTCTCCATGCTCCCTGGACTACTATGTCCATTTCCTTTGCCAAATTTGGGGACTTTTCCTTCATTATTTTCTCACATAAGCTTTCAATTTCTTACTCTTCCTCTTCTTCTGGCACCCCTATGGTTTAGATGTTGGCACATTTCAAGTTGTACCAGAGGTTCCTAAGCCTCTTCTCATTTTTTTTTCAATTCTTGTTTCCTCATTCTGTACTAGTTGACTGTGTTTTTCTTCCTTATGTTCCAAATCATTGATTTTAACCCATTTCCTCCCCTTCACCACTGGTTCTGTGTAGATTTTCCTTCATTTCATTTAGCATAGCTTTCACTTCTTCACTTGTGCATTTGCTATACTTAAAGATATCTGTCAAGTCTGTGAGCATCTTTATCACCAGTGTTTTGAACTCTACATCTGTTAAGTTGGCTATCTCCTCATCTCTTAGTTCTCCCACTGGAACCTTGATCCGTTCCCTCTTTTGGGCCATACTTTTCTGTCTCCTCAACTTGGCAGGCTCCTGTGTTTGTTTTCCTCTGTGTCTTAGGCAAAGCTGTCACTCCTGTTATGTTGTAAGGGGCAGAACCTTAGGTATTCATCATACAGAGTGACCCGTTTCACCATGTTGTGGCATTGTACGTGGGGGAGGGGTCTAAGTGGGAACAATGCCACTTGCTCAGCACTTGCCCCTTTTCTGTGCACTTTTCTCACTTTCATATGGGACTGGAGCCTCTCTAGCTGTTGCCCTGGCCATCGTTCCCAGGGTGGGTAGGTCTGTGGATGTCCTAGGACCATGGGGGCCCTTTAAACAAGTGTACTCTGCTGAGAGACCAGCAATTTCTTCCTCCACCCCAATCCCCACTGGTCTGAACAGTCAGAAGCAATGAGGCTTTATTTTTCCCAATGCTGGGATCATGAGCTATGAGGTCTGGTCTGGTGACACTCCCAAGGTGTCTCTCCTGACTTTTTAAAATGTGTGACTGTGCTTTCTGCTGGCCTGCTGCTGCTGCCACTGCTGCCGCCACCACACCGCATCCTCTCCAGCCTGGTTCTGCCCCTTCTACCTGTCTGGATGAGTATTTCTTCTTTATATCTTTGTTTGTTGGACTTCCATGCAGCTCTATTTTCTGGAACTTCTGGTTTTCTCCGGTTTTGAGGTAGTTGTATTCCTTTTTAGTTGAGGAGGGAGATGCAGCATGTCTGTATAGGCCTCCTCTTGGCTGGAATTCCCTCAGGAATATTTTCCCTCTTGAAACTTACATTATATCTGGGTGAAAAATTAAACAATGAGTAAACTGTATAGTATGTTAGAAGGTAGGGAGTACTACAAAAATGGAAAATGTAGGGTAGTGATTGAGAGAGCTGAATTAAGAAAGCTGCTGTTTTAAATTGTGTGAACAAGGAAGGTGTTGTGAACTGGCATTTGAGCAAAGAGTTGAAGAAAATGAGGGAATTCGCCCTACTGATATCTGGTGTTAAACTGTCACAGACAGAGGCAACTGCCAGTGCAAATACCCTAAAAAGTGGGAGCATGCTTGTTAGTTTTAGGATCAATAAGAAGAGTAGTGTGGCTGAAGCAGAGTGAAAGGGGGAAGAATGGTATTAGGTGAGGTGAAGAGGTGATGCAATGGGTGATGCAGAATATTTTAGGGTCTTCTAAGCTATTGTAAAGACATTGGCTTTTACTCTGAGAGAAACTTGGGACTATCAGAAAATCCTGAGAAAAAAGTGAGACATGATCTGTCTTACATATAAAAGGATCATTCTGGCTGCTCTGATAATAGACTGTAAGGAAGATAGGGGAAGCAGAGAGACCAGTTAGGATGCTATTGCAGTGAGACAGGCAGCTGATGCTGGTAGGTCAAACCAAGGCAGTATCAGTGAAGGTGAGAAAAGTGATTAGAGTCTGGATATATTTTGAACATGGACCCAAAAGAATTTGCTGATTAATTAATTAGATGTGGTACATCAGAGAAGGGGGGCAGTCAAGGATAACAAACTTCTGGTCTGAGCAACTGAAAGAACAAAGTTACCATAACGGAAAATCAGGACAGACTTATAGAAGCTTTAGAAAAAATATTATATATTAATATTAAATATCATATGATAATAATGTAACATTTCTATAGTTTTGGATTTGGAAAACCTTTCTTAGGGAAGATATGAAACTCAAAAGCAACAAAATAAAACATTGCCAGATTTAATTACAACAAAATGTGAAATTCTTTATGGAAAAAGACATAATTTTTAAAGTGATTAACTGGAAAAAATTATCTATAATGTATATACCAAACTCAGGTTAACATTTATCAACTATAAAGAGTACTTCTACAATATTAAAAGATAACTCAGTGGGAAAATGGTCTAAAGTCATGAACAAGCAACTCACAGGGAAAGGAACACCAATTAGGCCAGTAAATCTATGAAAAAAGGTTTAACCTCATTAGAGAAATACAAATTTAAACAACAATTTTTACCCATGATACTGATAAAAATAGAAGACTGATAATTTTTATTGTTGACAAGTTTGTGGAGAAACAGTTATGCTTATACACTCTTAATGAAGTATAGATTTATAAAGAATTTCTGGTGCACAATTTTTCATAATCTACCAAAAATTAAAATATTCATACCCTTTGTTACATCAATTCCATTTCTAGGTACCTAATTACAGTGGGAAGATATGTAGACAAAAAGATGTTCACTTCACCATTGTTTATAATTGTGAAAAACTGGAAATATCTTAAGAATTTACCAATAAGAGAATGGTTAAATAAATTGTGGTACATTCATACTAAAAAATACAATGCAGACTTAAAATGAATAAGATAGATCTATATATGTTGTTTGTACATGGTGATATAAAAAGATAACAAAAATGCTTTTTCAAGGTGAAAAGTGAAAATTATAGAACAATATGCATATTATGATTACTTTCATGTTAAAAAAAACTCGTGCATGTGTGTGTGTGTGTGTAAATTTATAGAGGTAGGTCTGAGAAAAATGCAAAACTCCCAATTCTTATGAGCATGAGATGGGATTACACATGTGAGTGAGAGAATGTAGATTTTCTCTTTATTCTCTTTATACTTTTTTGTCTTTTTTTAAATTTTATTTTTCAATTACAGTTTACATTCAATATTATTTTGTATTAGTTAGACAATCATATACTTTACAAAGTGTTCTCTCTGATATTTCCAGTATCCCCCTGGCACCATACATAGTATTACAATATTATTGACTGAATTCCCTATGTTGCACCTTACATTCCTGTGACTACTTCTTTGTTCTGTAAAATCTCTTTACAACAAAATGTATTACTTTTATAATTTGTAAGTTAAGAAAATGAGGGGTAAGTCAGATACTGCAAATTTCTGAAAGTTCCCAAAGAAGAAACGTGGAGGCAGTAGCATATTTGTTACATTACATTAACACTGTGCCACTGTGTGGTGTGATGGGAAGGACAGCATCTAATGCGTACTATGTGGCCTTGGGAAAGACACAACGTTTCTGAGCCTCTGTTTTCTCATATAGTGAATGTAGATAATACTTGCCCTGTTTATTTTATTGTCATTTGTGAAAATAAAATGTAAAAGAAGTTTAAAAATTATAAATCCCTATGAAATGTGAGATATTTAATATTTCATGTGCCAGTTCATGACCCACTTCTTTAGAATAGTCAATAACATCAAAATTCAGTCTGAAACAGAAAGTCTAGATCATCTCTGAGTATTTATTTTAACAGAATTCTATCTGTCCAAGTTATATCCCACATAATACAAGGTTGGTATTTTACTTTAATATTATAGAATGTATTGTGTTTTATGAGATATTCTGGAGCAGATGGGTTTTGGTAGTAGTCTTAAATCATACTCTCTACCCCAGGCATCCCAGGGCCAACCAGCTTGGACATACTGAAATAACAAACAAACTTGCTCTTAGTGTCTGCTTTGTACTTAGTACTCTCCTGTGGGCAGGTGGCCACATGCCCAGGTTTGCTTGGGACTGTTATGGTTTACACTCTCCCATATAATTGCTAATAGTGCCTCTTTCACTCTCAAAAAGTGTCCTACTTTTGTATATGCTCAGCTTACTGTGCTTACCTTACTACAGTAACCTATGAATCATGGAAGGAAACCTAAGAAGCCACTGGCTTACAAATGCTGGATTTACAAATTTATTTCCCCATCCCAGCTGCCCACCACTGGAAAAGCCATTATTACCTCCAGGGGAGCCATTATGCAAACAAATGATCCTTTGGAGACTTGGTGGACTCAGAGATTAAGGCAGAACCAGGGGCTGAGAAGAGCTGGTGTGGACCTCAAGGTGGCCACCCTACAAGGTGTTCTCTAAAAAACCTCCCTCAGATCACTTCTCTTTATTGCATTGCCTAATATTCTTGGACAAAGCTTTATCTGAGGGAAACCCAAACATTCTACTTTCAATAGTGTAACCAGGTTGGGGAATGTTTATGGCAATTGATTCCCTTCTAACGTGGAGCTGATGTCTGCTTATACAAAGGAGGGAATATGTTTCTGGAAGAAACAAAGTTGGGGAAAGAAAAGTAATTTTGAAGCACAAAATATTCTGGGGAATAAGACCTTTCCTTAGGGAAACCTAAGTACACAGGGGCTCAGTGAGTACTGATGGTGGGGGCATAAAGGAAGGTGAGTGACAAAGACATGCAATGTTTATTCGGGAAAAAGAAATGTTGTCTTGTGTTCAACCCATGTCTTAGAGCGGGAAAGGAATGTTCTTTCTCTGCTGCCTGCTGCTTCTTCTGCTCCCCTACACTATGTGTCCCATTACCCAGAACTTAAGCCAGTGCTACTCTATGCACTACTTACATCTGGGAATAAGACTTGTTTATAGCATTGCTTTCAGCAGGAATGTGTATTCTTGGGTACAGTCATTGAACTTACCAATACATGTTGGTTAACACCTTTTCTTAAGTTGGAAACTACCTGTATAGACCTGGCCCCTGACCTGGAAGGGCTCACAGTCACTGGATTTAGATAAGGTCCAGTTAATAAATTGGATACTATTGGAGAGTAATCAATGCCAACTATAGAATATTGGATCTACGTGCAATGGGAATTTATTCAAGGGGAAGTCCTGAGAGGGCTGTTTTGTGGATTCGCTGAAATGTTCACATAGGACAGCAGAAAAACTAGAATTTATTTATAAAACACTGTATACTCTTACATGTTTAAACTTCAGTCATCTTCAAAATACTCTTCGTTTGATGCAATACATCTATCCAGACATTTCTCCACTGCTCAAAACAGTATTTGAACTCATTAATTTTGATGCCTTTCAGTGTTTCTGCCATTTTTTTTGTTTCACCTCTTCCACATTGGCAAAACATTTTGCTTTGAGGATGTTTTTCATTTGGGGAAACACAAAAAGTCACTTGGGGCAAGACTGAACAGGGAGGGTGGGGCATGGGGCTTATGCTGTTTTTGGTCAAAAATTGCTGAACACTCAGTGTAGTGTGGGCAGGTGCATTTGTAAGTCACCCATCATGAAATGGGCAAATACGTTGAGAGTCTTCAATAAAATTTACTAATGCTGAATGCAGCCTCTCACGACAATGCCAGCTGGCACACTGATACAGATGGGTTCCTAGAACACTCACCTAGTGAGGGAATCCTGTACTACAAGGGGCCTGCCCTCCAGAAGACAGTTCTTTTTTTTTTTTTTTTTTTTTGTGGCGTCTTTTTCATACAAGGAAGGAGAAAATTCTAAGTAATGATGAAAGACACCTGGGGCCAAGCTTTGGCATCAGATATGAGCATGAACAGGAAAGGCTGTGAGAAGAAATTAGGCCTCATGGAAGCAAAATGTCTTTCTGAGAAGCAGTAGGAAATTGGCTTGGGTGTTATGAGATGGAGTGAAACATCTCCCATAAATTACAGTTCCTAAAATATATCTCTGAAACTTGTACATATTTCATGTGACTGAATACTTGAGAAAATAAGTTGTGACAGCATTTTTCAGGTGGATTAATATGTCTTAAATTGAGGAGAAGATTTGTGAAACCTGGGAATCCAGATTAAGGACTTAGGACATGATGAAAAAGTTAATAATGCTGTTATTGAAGAAGCTTGGTCAGGGTGGCAACATTGGTGTGTGGTTGGTACACAGGATGAAGGAGGAAGAAGTCAGGGAGACCACTCAGGTTACTGCTACAGTAGGCCAAGGATTGAGGATCTGGACCTGGACAGAAACAGCAGATTGGAGAAAGGACAAATCTGAGAGCCATTGTATAGATGGAAACAGCAGAACTTTGAGACCACATGGAAAAAGCCAGAGGAGGCCCGTATGCATCTGAGGGTAACTTAAGCACAAGAAGAATGCTGTTAGAAGTTCTTGTTCACATGAAGAATTCTCATCTGTGTAGCCTGAAATTCCCTCCTCTTGAACCTCCTTTCCAAGGAAGCCCTGTAGCACCTATTCAGTTAACTAATTTTGCAAAAATTCAGACTCATCCAATGGAAGTCTTAAAGCATTTTTCACTCAGTTGATTTTGCAAAATTAGCTAAGTGAATAAATCCTGTAAAGTTTCTAACCCAAAAGACGGAAGCATGGAATTCATTTTACTGCCACTTTTAGTGGAGGGTAGTAACCGCCAGGGCTTCAAAAAAAGTGTGACATGTCCAGAGTTTGTTCATAGAGGAATTAATGCATTTTTTGCTTCATAACCCCTGTGTCCTTCCTGTGAACACTGTCTCCTGGGAAAATCTTAGAGCACCAAGTTATTAATCTAAGTTGTAAAAGGATGTTAGTGAATCAATGCTTTAAGGCTTTTATGGAAATATTTGAAATTAATTAGCCTTGTCAACTTTTATTTGCATAGGCTCTATAGGCAACTATATCTCCTCCCCAAGTAACTTTTAATAAAATTGATTTTAAACTTAGAGAATCTGTGTACAAAGAGCATGAAGCATTTAAATGTGTTGGTTTATTATTAACACAGTAGCAAATATATCAAGGAAACACGCCCCATGAAAAGTGTTTCAAAGAAACAGAAACGAGCTCTGCACAAGGTCTGTATCGAGAAAGCTTGTTTGCTCAGTGATGCCCACAGATAAGCCTGCCCAAACCTCCGTGTGATTGAAGAAGCCAGTTTGAAACTCAGCATAGCCTAAGTGAGGTACTGGTCCCCAGCTGCGCTACATGAAGTTCAGCACAATGGTGTTCGCGTTTTGGAAGGTCTTTCTAATCCTAAACTGCCTTGCAGGTAAGGAAAGAATCTCCAAACCACCGAAGAAAACTGGGAATGGAGTTTCGTTTTAAACTGAAATTGTAAATTTTTACATAGACTATTACCTTCCTATACTGGAAAGAAATTATGATTAGTATTCTGAGTAAAATAATTCTCAGAAATTTTGCTTAGCAAATATGTGCCATGCTGATTTGGGAGGTGGGCAGCTTGTAAATCGAATTGTTTTATGTAGCTTCAGAATTTAAAAATATTTTAAAAGACAAATTACAGCAGGTTTTTTTTTTTAAGTTTGGCAGTTGAACAGATGAAATTACTCAGAATCTCAAGCTTGTGCTAAGGATATTATTTTCCGTTTTATTTGAGTTTTATTTCCTTTAAGCTCCCTGTGATGGATTTGACTTCCTACAGCAGGCAGAGCCTGGCTGGGAGGGCCTGCCATGCTTTCCTATCTTACATTTCTTAGGTACTTGTACTTTTTTGAGCCTAAGGCCATATTTTGGAAAATATGTGAGTGATTTCCCATTGTGCACAATATAGATATTATTAGGGGTTTGAGCAGAACAAAATAATTTTTAGAGTAAAAATCCTGATATTGGATAGACTCATAAGAGATCACGAATTCATAAAAATCCCTTGGTTATTTTTTTCAAATACCAGATATTTTTGAACCTATACTTATGATAATTAGGTCCATGGTAGATACAATAATATGCTTTCTCCCCAAAATTATATCTTTAAACCATCAGTAATATTAGGCAGTCATTAGAATGAGGTTTACTAAAGTATATTTAATGACATAAGAAAATGCTCAAGATAAATTAAGTAAAAAAGTAGGAAACACACAGGTGCCTAGAATAAATTACTAGATATTTATATACCAAACCACTCATAGTGATTACCTCTGGGTGATAAAATCATAGATGATTTTTATTTTATTCCCTATCTTTTCCATATTTTCCAGGGTTTCTACAAAAAAATATTATAATATTTTTATAACCAGGATAAAAAAGTGTTACTTTTCAAAACTATATGGTTTTTAGTAATAGTTCTCTAAATGTTAATTACAAAATGCTTAAACAAACATGTGACTGTGGAGTCACCAGAAGGCAATCCTGCATTTATCCAGTGATCTAATCAGGACTTACAGCTGGAAAAAGGCATCTTTCTCAACTTCTATCCAGGTGGGAACAGATGTTACTCTTTTCCCTTTCCCCCAGGAATATTCATTTTAAACCTTAACTTTACATAGTAAAAGTCTGTTTCTTTTAAAGAGCTTCCAAATAGTGAATTGGGTCACCCCTGGGACTCCTGCACCAGCCCACTAAAATCACACCTGCAATTAATACCTATTTCCCTATGTGAGGCCTTCATCTGGCCTACACTAGACACCAGTTTTGTAACAGTCGAAAGAGTGGTTTTTACTGTAACTAACATATATGTAATTTTTACTGATTATAAATATAATGTGTGGTCATTGTAGAAAGATTGGAAAATATAGAAATATATAAAGAAAATTAAGATCATCAGCAGACTTACCACAGATTTGGGCAAATTTCTTTTTCCTTTGCAAATGTATATATTACATTACAAAATTGGGTTTATTGTTTAAAAAATTACTTGCATGATGTCAGGATCTTACTTGATTGTGACTTAGAACAAGACCCAATCAGAATGACTACTAAATATTTCAGACCCTTTGTTCTTAAATTACTGTATAACTGGTTTTGTTGGAATATAGTGTATGCAGTACTGTGTATCTATACATACACAATCTAGCTGTCCCAAAGCAAAATATGGTAGTGTCAGCCTACATGGAGTGGAAATGTGGTATAATATTGAATATTGTTGTTTGCCAAGTTTACATATGTATGGAAGTCAGAGGAAGATTTCAGTAGTCCATACCTGACATTAGTAGTGTCCATCAATTGATCTAGATATGGTGTGAGGCAACTGGTAATGTTTCCATCAAAGTGTAATTTGATGGGCTAGCTGAATTTGTTTCCTGGTCAGGAAAAATGTCATAATTTTGGTGTTAGGCATGGTGCCAGGCACATAGTAGACACAAAGGAAATATTTATTGAAAGAATGAATTACCTTTCAAAATCCTGTCATTCACAAAATAGATGGACTTTGAGAATATTATGCTAAATGAAATAAGTCAGATAAAGACAATACTGTATGATTGAAATTATATGGAGAATCTTAAAAACCTGAATTCATAGAAACAGAGAGTAGAATAATGGTTATCAGGGTTGGTGGGTGGGGAAAATGTGAATATGTTGGTCAGAGGGTACAAACTTCCAGTTATAAGATGAATAAGTTCTGGGGATATAATGTACAGCATAGTGACTATACTTAAGAATACAGTATTATGTATTGAAAAGATGTGAAGAGAGTAGATCTTGTGTTTGCACCACACACACAAAAAAAGGTAATTATGTGATGTCATGAAAGTGTTAATTAATTCTATAATGGTAATCATTATGCAATATATACTTGTATCAAATCAACACTTTATACATATTAAAATTACACAACGCTATATGTCAATCATATGTCATTAACGCTGGAAAAATAAAAGAATGAATTACTTTCCCAAACTCCAAACATCCAGAAATGATTCTCATGTACATATTTAAAGTCAATTTTCTGTACAACTGTGCAAGACAGATTTTATTTTAATTTAAATCTTTCTGATGCCTCATTAGGAAGTCTTAGGCTAAATTCTATTTTTTGAAAATAATTTCAGTCAAAGATGTTGTTTGCAAAAAGTTCATGCATATTATGTTAGGTGCTTGTAATACATATTAGTCACCTGTTGGAAATGTATGTTGCTACCCGCCCCCACCCCCATTTTCTGGAGGAATACGCTATGCATTTTAAAGCAGTAATGTATTTGAACTTTGGTTTTGTAGTCAAATCCAAAAAGTGAGTTCATTTGATTATATTATCTTCTAAACCCCAAATTATGCAATTTTACATGAAGTTGCTGGAAATGAAATAGCTTCAAATGCATCAGGCTAAATATGGCTATTTGGGGAATTTTTTACTGTGTTATATTAGGAGAATAATGCCACCCCCCAATAAGCAAACTGTCACATTGTAGGTGTTAAATGAATGAATGAATGATCATTACCAAAACATGAGAAATTTTATATCTTTTTAGAGCATTGATTAGTTTAAGTATATACACCTTGGGTTATTTTTCTTTAATAATAGGTACTGATTTTTTAATAGTCTATTTTTTATTTTATTTTTTTCCATTACCATTTATCTCCCTTATACCCTTTTCTACCTCCATCCACCCTCCTCCCTCCACCGCAAGCACCACACTGTTGCCAGTCACACATATTTCAACACATATGTGGGCTTTTGTGTTTTTTGGTATCAGACAGGTCATGAGTGAAATTGCAATCCTAAGTTATGTTTAAATCAGGAACTAATGTTTATTTTGCTATTTATTCACAGTCTCGTTTATGTAGAGATTTTTCTGCCTTTTTTTCAATTTTAAATAATTTCTCAATTTAGAGAAAATTAATCCATAAGAAAGGGAGTGTTTTTCCCCTGACTCTCACAGAATCATCATCATCTATAGTTTAGGACTAAAATTTCACTGTTCGCTATACATATGTGGCTATCTAAGTTTAATACATTCAACTTAAATAAAATTAGAAACCCAATTCTTCAGGCACACTAGCCACATTTCAGGTGCTCCATAACTACATGTGGGTAATGGCCACTGAACTGAACACTTCAGAGAAAATATTTCCACCACCATCAAAAGTTCTATTGCACAGTTCTGGACCAGAGGATGATCTCAGAGGTTTAACTAATGTGCACTAATTGATTGATGTAACATTTTTTTAAAAGTTCATCTGCCAGTATATAGCTCTTAGTTCTGAATTGTATTGTCACTATAATAGGGATGGACAATTTCTGAAAACCATTTTTTCTTCAGAATTTAAAAATTGATTGTGGTCCTGACTACTGGGAATCTGGGCAATAAAATGGTCTGGACGTATCACAGTAGATTTGGATGTTATCATCTTTATTCTAAGGTGATGTTGAGCTTTTACAGATTTCAAATTGTTTATATGTCTTCTATTTTAAAAAGTTGAAAATGTTTAAATCAAATTTATAATTCCCAAATATTTGATTTTCACATCCCTCCATTTTGGTTTGTGCTGTAAATGTCTTCCTACTGCATTGACATGGCAGGCAGAGATTGTGTCTTTATTGTTCATTATTGTTTCCCCAGCATTGGCGTTGTTTGTGGCAGAAATAGGTGCTCAACAGGTATTTATTGATAGGCACCATGGCCTCTTCCATGGCTTTCCTTGTGTGAGAACTCTGTTTACTGGGCTTTCAAGCAGTTCTGTTGAGGACAACCCTTAAAGTTTTGTTGTTGTTGGCCTTATAGGATCATAAGTTCCCACCATTAGCCAATTCCATAAAGATATTGAGACCCAAACTAAAGGACAGAAATAATGAACAAATAGTACATTCAAAATCTCTATTTTTAAGGGAAAATCTCTGAGAACTTTAATGGCCATCAAATCCCCATTCTATCTTTTTTTTTTTTTTTTGACATTTTGAAGACATTTGGAAGTCATCATTTAGGCATAGCCAGAGATGAATGTAGTGAATTTCCAGAAAATGAGATGGGCTTTTTGAGGGCAGGAGAGTACCACTTAGCTTTCTCCAATGAAGTTTCCATCAAAAAAGTAGCTGCTTTCTGCAGAGCAATTTCATTTTGGGGAAGGCATTATGGAAACCAGGAAAACATGGGAAGAGAACATTGGGAAGAGAAAAACTGCATGGAGTTAGAAGGTATTGCATTGGCCCTGTCCAGGTGGCTTAGTTGGTTGGAGTCTTGTCTCATAAACCAAAAGGTTGTGGGACCAGTTCCTTGTCAGAGTACATACCTAGGTTTCAGATTCAATCCCCAGTTTAGGTGCGTATGGGAGCCAACCAATCAATGTTTCTCTCTCACATCTGTGTCTCTGTTTTTCTCTTCCTTCCTCTCTCTCTAAAAATCAATAAGCATATCCTTGGGTGAGGATTCAAAAAAACAAAAGCAAAAAGGTGTTGCATTGGTGTGTGCCCTAAAGTACTTCTCTCAATTCAAGTCATTGGTAGCCATGTAAACAGTCAACTCTGGCGGAGAAGTAGCTGGACCAGGTGGCCTGGCTGTGAAAGAGAGCAGGGCTATTGACACCAGGAAACCACCAGTAATAAGTAAAAATGGTTTGCTTTTTCTTTAAAAAATTTTGTCACTTCTCTGAGTTCCTTTTTTTCTGATTGCTGCCATTAATAAAAACAAAATTAAAGAACTCTTTGGGTATGCAGACTTGGGAAGGGAGCCAGGAATTTGTCTTCCTGTACTATTTCCTCTGATCTTCTTACAATTTCTGTATCCTCCCACCACTCAGTACACCTTGTTCTATAACCCTGAAGGCAGCTAGGGCTTTCACTCCAGCCCCCCTGAAGCATAGAGGGCATCTTTTAAACTTGAGCTTTTCTTCTAATACCTACCTGACTGTCTTATGTTCCATCCTGAAGAACTTCTGTATTTAACTCTGCAGTGAGTAACAACCAATTATTTAAAAGAGATAAAGCCTCTATAGCATATTCTAAATTGTCCTCTATAACAGCTCTTTAGAAAATGCTTATATAGTACTGAGAATTTCAAGTACAGTGGTAGGCTGGATTTTGAGGTAGGGAGCTCTTCAGTGTTTGTTTTAATCATATGGGTAGCTCACCCTTTTGTAAGGACAACAGTTCTCAAAATTTGTGGTCTCAGGCTCCTTTTACACTTTTAAAACATGAGGAAGATTCCTGGTTTAGACAAAATGGCATAGACTCATTTCTCCTTGTTTTCCCTGCTAAGAACAAGTACAGACCATCCCTGGAAATAAAATAAGAAACAACAAAGGGAGAACTCTGAAAGATGATTTTTTTTAAAGCTTGGGACCCTGTGAACAACAGAGAAGCAAGGTGTCTTACATTTCTTCACCCAACAGAAGTGAACCCAGGTCTGGCCTACCTGATGCTAACCTAGCAATAGAGAGCAGCACACAGGGAAGCTCATTCTTCCCTCAGATGGAATGGCAGTCCCGTTGATATCAGATGAGCTCAATACCACCAGCAAGGGGAAATCGCCAAGACTCTCACCAATAATAGTAAATAAAAGAAGCATGCTTCTTCCTCACTGGGCCTGAGACTCCCTACTTTCATTAGAGATACTGAGGTGGGAGGATGGAACAGACAAGAGGGATGAAACCACAGCAGTGCCTGGTTCTGGAAGGCTCTTTGTCTTTGTGGGTCTGAGACTCTTCTTGAAACAGAAACACTGGGGGAGGGAGATGCTGGGTGGAGGGGAGTAAAGGGGAGAAAGTTGGATCTATTGTAACAATATAATCAATAAAATACATTTAAAAAAGAAGAACAGAAACACTAGGAGTCCCATTATAACAATCCCCCACTGAGAGATGCTAAGCAGCCTGACATAGGAAAACCTTTCTATCCCTTCAGACAACAAGATCTTGGAAAACCAAAGCCCTAGTGACATCAGATAAACCAAGTAGAGCACAACAACACCAGGAAAACTCTGACAATTAAACTAGCATTAGGACCACAACGCACAAAAGTAGGCTTAGGTTGGTGTGCAAAACATAAAGAAAACATAAAACAGAAGAGACTGTCTGCTAAAATAAAATATTTAAATAGGAACTTTTTAAATAGTAGACAAGATGTGGGAATTTAAAAATGTATAATAACATGTATCCACCATTATATGTTATACAGACTATTTTCACTGCCGTAAAAATCCTATGCTCCACCACTGTCATCCTCTTCCCTACCACTTTGCAACCACTGTCTCTGTAATTTTGTCTTTTCCAGAAAGTCTTGGAGCTGGAATCACATGTATGTAGCCTTTCTGTATTGGTTCTTTCACTTAAAAATATGCGTTTAATGTTCCCCCAAGTCTTTATAGCTCATTTCTTTTTAGCACTGAATAATATTCCATTGTCTGGATGTACCACCATTAATTAACCCATTAAATTACAGAAGAACTTCTTGGTTGCCCAAATTTGGACAATTGTAAATAAAGATATTATAAATATTTGCATGCAAATTGTTGTGTGGACATAAATTTTCAACTTCTTTGGGTAAGTGCCAAGGAGTGCTATTGCTGGATAGTATGTTAAGAGTATGTTTAGTTTTATAAGAAACCACCAAACTGTCTTCCAAAGTGGCTGTACCATTCTGTGTTCCCACCAGCAATGAATGAGAGTTCCTGTTACTCCACATCCATGCCAGCATTCGGTGTTGTCAGTGTTTTTATTTTAGCCATTCTAATGGGTATGTAGTGGTATCTCATTTTTGTTTTAATTTGCATTTCCATGATGACATATGATGTGAGGTATCTTTTCATATGCTTATATGCCATCTATATATAATCTCTCAGAGAAGGAAAACTCTGACTCCAAAAAACCTCCGCTGCCTTGCGGCATACCTCTTCAGGGGAAAGGCTAAGGGAGTAAACCCCGACAGAAAATCCGGAGCCGGAGTCCCTAAGGCGGTTTGACGTTGTAGTCAACACCGGCAACTCCTGCGGCGCACCTGAAGCCAAGCTGTATTGACTCCGTCCTTCCCTTGGACCCTTCAGCTGCGAAGAGAGGGGGGGTCTGCTGCATGGGCAACAGCAGACCCTCCATATCACCCTGCCCAGGCTCTGTAGCTTCAGCTTCACTGGAGAGGACACTCCAGCGTCATCGCAAGATGTCGATTCAACACGGGAGGAGACAGATACCATGTCACCCCCGAGTCGGACTGCACAACCATTCTCGGCGGTGCAGATAGACTCTTAAGAAGCTACACCATCGTCTCTCAAGATGGACGGCTGCCGACGACGACGATATAATCTCTGGTAAGATGTCTCTTAAGGTGTTTGGTCCATTTTTTAGTCTAGGTGTTTGTTTTCCTGTTATTAAACTGTAATATTTCTTTGTGTCTTTTGTTTTTTTTTTTAATTTTTTTTTATTTTGGTTTTTCAATTACAGTTGTCCCCTTTTCCCCCAATTTCTCTCCCCCACCCAACCCACCCCCTCTCCCACAATCATATCCCTCCCCGTTGTCCATGTCCATGAGTCTTTCATACAGGCTCTTTAATTAAACCCTTCCCTTACTTATCCCCCTTCTCTCCCTCTCCCCTCCCCCCTATTGACTGCTATTCTGCTCTTTGTTCTATTTAGTTCCTTTGTTTGTGTTGTTCTTTAGTTTCCTGTATTAGGTGATATCATATGGTATTTTGCTTTCTTTGCCTGGCTTATTTCACTAAGCATAATTCTCTCTAGTTCCATCCATGTTGTTGCAAATGGCAGGAGTTCCTTCTTTCTTTCTGCTACATAGTATTCCATTGTGTAAATGTACCACAGTTTTTTGATCCACTCATCTACAGATGGGCACTTAGGTTGTTTCCAGCACTTAGCTATTGTAAACAGTGCTGCAATGAACATAGGGGTGCATAAGTTCTTTTGAATTGGGGTTTCAAGATTCTTCGGGTATAATCTTAGTAGTGGAGTCATTGGTTCAAAAGGCAGTTCCATTTTTAATCTTTTGAGGTAATTCCATACTGTTCTCCATAGTGGCTGCACCAGTCTGCATTCCCACCAACAGTGCAGTAGGGTTCCCGTTTCTCCACATCCTTGCCAGCACTTGTTGCTTGTTGATTTGTTGATGATGGCCATTCTGACTGGTGTAAAATGGTATCTCATTGTGGTTTTTATTTGCATCTCCCTGATGGCTAATGATGTTGAGCATTTTTTCATGTGTCTATGGACCTTCTGTATGTCCTCTTCGGAGAAGTGTTTGTTCAGGTCCCTTGCCCATTTTTTAATTGGGTTGTTTGTTTTCTTGATGTTGAGTCGTATAAGCTCTTTATATATTTTGGAAATCAGTCCCGTCTGTGATGTCATTGGCAAATATGTTTTCCCATATGGTTGGTTTCCTTTTCATCTTGCTGATGTTTTCTTTTGATGAGCAGAAACTCTTCAGTTTGATGTAATCCCATTTATTTATTTTTTCCTTTATTTCTCTTGCTTTAGGAGATGTATCCGTGAAGAGATTGTTACGTGAGATATCTGATATTTTCTTGCCTATGTTTTCCTCTAGGACTTTTATGGTGTCACGGCTTACATTTAAGTCTTTGATCCATCTTGAGTTTATTCTCGTGTGTGGTGTAAGTTGGTGGTCTAGTTTCATTTTTTTGCAGGTCCCTATCCAGTTCTCCCAGCACCATTTGTTAAAGAGGCTCTTCTCACTCCATTTTATGTTCCTTCCTCCTTTATCAAAGATTAGTTGACCATAGAGGCCTGGGTTTATTTCTGGACTCTCTATTCTGTTCCACTGATCTATATGTCTGTTCTTATGCCAGTACCAGACTGTTTTGATTACAGTGGCTTTGTAGTATTGTTTGATATCTGGTGTTGTGATTCCTCCTGCTGTGTTCTTCTGTCTCAAGATTGCTTTTGCTATTCGGGGTCTTTTTTGGTTCCATATGAATTTATGGAGTATTTGTTCTAGGTCTGTGAAATATGTCATTGGTATTTTAATAGGGATTGCATTGAATTTGTAAATTGCTTTGGGTAGTATGGCCATTTTGATGATGTTGATTCTTCCCATCCAAGAACATGGTATTTGCTTCCATTTATTTGTTTCTTCCTTAATTTCTTTCTTCAATGTTATGTAATTTTCAGAGTACAGGTCTTTTATCTCTTTGGTTAAGTTTACTCCTAGGTACTTTATTTTTCTTGTTGCTATAGTAAATGGTATTTTCTTTTTTGTCTCTGTCTCTGCTATTTTATTGTTGGTGTACAGAAATGCCTTAGATTTCTGTATATTTATTTTGTACCCTGCGATTTTGCCAAATTCACTTATTATATTGAGTAGTCTTTTAGTGGAGTTTATAGGATTTTCTAGGTATACTATCATGTCATCTGCATATAATGAAAGTTTCACTTCCTCTTTCCCAATTTGGATGCCTTTTATTTCTTTTTCTTGTCTGATTGCTGTGGCTAGGACTTCCAACACTATGTTGAAAAGGAGTGGAGAGAGTGGACAACCTTGTCTAGTTCCTGAGTTCAGGGGGAATGCTTTCAGTTTTTGTCCATTGAGTATGATGTTGGCCTCAGGCTTCTCATATATAGCCTTAATTATGTTAAGATATGCTCCCTTTATTCCCATTTTGCTGAGTGTTTTCATCATAAATGGGTGTTGTACTTTATCAAATGCTTTTTCTGCATCTATTGATATGATCATGTGATTTTTGTCTTTCATTCTGTTTAGGTGATGTATTATATTTATTGATTTGCGAATATTAAACCATCCTTGCATCCCTGGAATGAAGCCCACTTGATCATGATGTATGATCTTTTTGATGTATTGCTGGATCCTGTTTGCCAATATTTTATTGAGGATTTTAGCATCGATGTTCATCAGTGATATTGGCCTGTAGTTTTCTTTCTTTGTTGTGTCTTGACCTGGTTTTGGGATTAGGATAATACTGGCTTCATAGAAAGAGTTTGGGATTTTCCCCTCTTCTTGGATTTTTTGGAACAGTTTGAGGAGGATAGGAGTTAGTTCTTCCCTGAATGTTTTGTAGAATTCGCCTGTGAAGCCATCCGGTCCAGGGCTTTTGTGTGCCGGGAGATTTTGGATTACTGTTTCAATTTCCTTTTTTGTTATTGGTTTGTTGAGACTTTCCACTTCTTCTTGATTTAGTTTTGGAAGGTTGTATGTTTCTAGAAATTTGTCCATTTCTTCTAGATTGTCAAATTTCTTGTCATACAGTTGTCTGAAGTAATTTCTAACTATCATTTGTATTTCTGAGGTATCAGTCGTGATTTCTCCTCTTTCATTTCTGATTTTGTTTATTTGTGTCTTCTCTCTTTTTTTCTTGATTAGACTGGCTAGAGGCTTGTCGATTTTGTTGATTTTTTCGAAGAACCAGCTCCTAGTTTTGTTGATCTTTTGGATTGTTTGTTTAGTCTCTATGTCATTTAGTTCTGCTCTGATCTTGATGATTTCATTCCTTCTTCTTGCCCTAGGCTTTGTTTGTTGTTGTTGTTCTAGTTCTTGTAGCATTGTGGTTAGGTATTTTATTTGAGATTCTTCTAGCCTTTTCAGATATGCCTGTATTGCTATAAACTTCCCTCTCAGGACTGCTTTTGCTGTGTCCCACAGGTTTTGGGTTGTTGTGTGCTCATTATCATTAGTTTCTAGAAATTTCTTGATTTCTTCTTTGATGTCATTGTTAACCCATTCATTATTTAATAGCATGTTATTCAATCTCCATGAGTTTGGGTGTCTTTGATTTTTTTCTCTGAGGTTGATTTCTAGTTTCAGGGCATTGTGATCTGAAAAGATGCTTGATATGATTTCAATTTTCTTGAATTTGTTGAGGCTTGTTTTGTGACCTATCATATGGTCTATCTTTGAAAATGTCCCATGTGCACTTGAAAAGAATGTATATTTTGCTTCTTTGGGGTGAAAAGTTCTATATATATCAGTTAGATCCATGTGGTTTAGTGTGTTGTTCAATGCCTGTATATCCTTGGTGTTTCTTTGCTTTGATGATCTGTCTATTGTTGATAATGGAGTGTTGAAGTCCCCTACTATGAGTGTGTTGTTGTTGATATCCTTTTTGTGGTCTTCTAGTATTTGCTTTATGTATTTGGGTGCTCCTATGTTGGGTGCATATATGTTTATCAAAGTCATATCTTCTTGATGGATTGTTCCTTTAAGTATTATGAAGTGTCCTTCTTTGTCTCTTTTTATTGTCCTTGCTTTGAAATCCATTTTGTCTGGTATGAGAACTGCTACCCCGGCTTTTTTTTCCGGTCCGTTTGCTTGGAATATTTTTTTATATCCCTTTACTTTCAGTCTTTGTAAATCTTTTGTTTTCAGGTGTGTTTCTTGTAGACAGCAAATATGTGGGTCCTATTTTCTTATCCATTCCGTTACCCTATGTCTTTTAATGGGAGCATTTAATCCATTTACATTTAAGGTTATTATTGACGTGTATTTATTCATTTCCCTTTGTACCTCTGTTCCTCTCCTCTCTTGTTTTTTTCTTCTTTTTTTTCTTAGAACAGTCCCTTTAGCATCTCTTGCAATGCTGGTTTGGTGGAGATGTATTCTTTCAGTCTTACTTTGTCTGAGAAACTCCTTATTTCACCTTCTATTTTGAATGAGAGCCTTGCTGGGTAGAGTATTCTTGGTTGTAGGCCTTTGTTTTTCATTGCTTGAAATATTTTTGACCATTCCCTTCTGGCTTGTAATGTTTCTGTTCAGAAATCAGTTGATAGCCTTATCGGAGCTCCCTTGTATGTTATTTGCTGCTTTTCTCTTGCTTCTTTTAGGATTCTCTCTTTGTCTTGGAATGTTGCCATTTTAACTATGATGTGCCTTGGAGTGGGTTTTTGGGGGTTCCTCTTGATTGGAACTCTCAGTGCTTCTTGGACTTGCATAGCTTTTCCTCTCATCAGGTTCGGAAAATTTTCTGTCACTATTTCTCCTATCAGATTTTCAATTCCATGTTCCTTTTCTTCTCCCTCTCGTATTCCGATGATCCTTAAATTATTTTTTCTAATGCTATCCTGTAATTCCCTTACATCTTGTTCATATTTTTTCAATCTTTTTTCATTTTGCTGTATTGTCTGAGAGTTTTTCTCTACATTATCTTCGAACTCACTAATCCGATCCTCTGCTTCGTTAAGTCTGCTTTTGACTGATTCTACTGTGTTTTTCAGTTCAGAGATTGTATTCTTAAGTTCTTCCTGGTTCTTGTTAACAATTTCTATGTCTTTTTTTATGCTGGTGTAGTTCTCTGCCAGTTCCCTGTAATTTTCTTGGAGCTGCTGGTAACTTCCTTGAAGGTTGTCATAGTTGATTTTAAGGATGTCGAGTATATTGAGCTTCTTTACCACCATTGTTTTGAATTCCATGTCTGACATTTGGGCTATGTCTATTTCGTCTATCTCTCTTTCTGAGGATTCCTCTTTTCTTTTCATTGAGGGGTTATTTTTGCGTCTTACCATGTTGGATTCTTTTTGTTTGTTTTTATTTATTTTGGGGGGGTAGTCTGCTTTGACTTCCCTCCTTTGTGGTGTAATATTCTTTATCGAAGGTCTGGGAGTTTCAGTGGTGCAGTCTCTTTGATATCCTGAGCCTGATGGTCTTGAGTTACCCTTTATGTCGTTTGTTTATGCTGTTCGGTTATATTTCAGATGTTCTTTGATAGGATCTTCCTTCTGGCTACTTGGTTGAGAGTCACTCTATCCGCTTTGTCTTGAGTTCTTTTGTGGATATGCTGTTAAAGACATAAACACACAGCCCAGGCAGGAGACCCACACCCTCAGAAAGTATCCCCCACTCTATCCTGCTATCGTTAGCCAACTAGCCCGTATTAATATAAATGTAGAGATTTGAGCTTTTATACTATAAGAAGAATAGATAAGAGTTGTTTTGGGGGAGGAAAAATATAATTTTTGATAGAGGGGTTGATAGATTAATAATAGTTGAGACTGTGCAAGCCAGTTAGTAATATTTACCTTGTATGTTAATAAAAATAGAAGAAAAAGATAGAAAAATACATAGTATAGTAAGAAAGTGGGATTGTATTGTATTTGGGTTTATATAGTAATTATATTATATTATTTAGAGTGATAGGGGGGGCTAAGCTAGACACACAAACGAATAAACCACGATTAAAGAGAAAGGATGAGAAGGAGAGGTTATATGCAACACGTTAGAGATAAAGTTTGTTATTATTGGAAGAGGTGAAGGAAAAACACCCCCCCAAAAAATCCCCAAGAAAATAGAAGAAAGAAAAGAAGAGAGAAAGAGAAGAAAATAAAAAATTTACCACAAAACCCCCCCTAAAAAAAACCCCAAAAGGGAAGAAAGAAAGGAGCAAAGAAAGATAGAACAGAAAGAATAAAGAAGAAAGAAAAAAGAGAGAAAAAAAATTAAAAAAAAAATATATATATACCCCCCAAAAAACCCCAGGAAAAGAATAAAGAAAGAAGGAAAGAAAAGAAATAATTAAGAAGAAAGAAAGAACAAGGGAGAAAAAATTTGGGAGAAAAAATTTGGAAAAAAAAAAATCGATGTTTTTACTCCGTTTTAGCCTTGGTGTGTTGCCTTCTTTTTCTGGGTCCGCAGCTGGTCTAGTGTGGCAGGTCAGAGGTTCTTGTTTTTTGCAGGACTGGTGTGGGCCCCCGGTTGCCGCTATGGTGCGCGCCCGCGGTTGCCGGCACGGCGCGCTCCCTTGCTGCTTGCTGGAGCCAGTTGAGGTGCCCTTGCGCGCAAGCCCCTGTGCTCTTGGGCGGCCCGAGAGTTTGCCCCGCGGTTGGGGCCCACTGCTGCTGGGCCGCGGCGGTTCCCCGTTCGCGCCAAGGCGTCCCTGCCCGCGCGGGCGGCCCGAGCGCTTTCCCCGGGATTGGCTCCTGCTTTCGCTGGGCCGCGGCGGTTCCCCGTTCGCGCCGAGGTGTCCCTGCCCGCGCGGGTGGCCCGAGAGCTTTCCCGGGATTGGCGCCCACTGACCCCTGGCTGAGGTGCTTTTGCACTCGCGCGCCGCCCCGTGCCCTCAGTCCCGCTGAGCCGAGCTACGGGAGTTGGTCTCTCGCCTCTTAGGGCAGGGCCAGGGACACTTGTGCTCAGTGGAATCGAGCGTCTGTGGGTCGCCGCCTCCCGCTGTTCCCGTGCTGCAGCTGCCCACCTTCCCTCACCCGTCTGGGCGGGCACAAACAGAGCCTGCGCTAGTGGTCTGCTTTCCGGCCTGGGGCCCTGCGCCCACGGGAGCTGTCTAGGGGTGTCTGTGCACAGTCCTCTGCGTGTTCAGTGGGCCCTCCCTGTGCCCGTTGGGGCACTGATCTTATGTCCGTTGGGGAGTGTCCGAGGGACGCCTGGACTCACGGCCCCGCGCACCTGGGCCAGTGAATGAGAGCACTTACCTATGTGCGCCCCCGCGACCCAATGGTAGGGTTGAGGAGTGGATGAGCGGGCCTCTGCGCCTGGGCTCCTCCAGAACGGCCTACCACCCCCAAACTTTCCTCCCGTCTCCACCGTCCACTAGAGAAAAATATAAAGGAGAATTATGTTTTCACTTGCCCGGCAGCACGCTGTCTCCTGTCCTTCAGCGCCAATGCCACTTGGTCGAGTCCCGTCTCTGCCAGCGGGCAGAGATCCGCTCTCCGCCTGACTCCTCTCTGGGGTAGCCTGTGGTCGCCAAAAATCCTTTGTGTGCTTCCCGCTGCAGCTCGGGCAGCCGCCCCAGTCAGGAATCCCGTTTCGTCCCCTTTTTCTCCGCTATCCTCACTAAACAGGTTGTTCCCAGATGGATTTTCTCTAATCCAGCAGTGCCTTGGCTCAACTCCCGCCAATGTCCAGCTGCTCACTGAGATGTTCTGTCTGCAATTAGACCAAACTGCAGACGGGTCTCCGGAGCCTAAAACCGCAACCTCTCCTCACTCCTCCGCCATCTTACCTCTCCTCTTTGTGTCTTTTGGAACAATTGTTAATCAGATATGTCTTTTGTAAATAGTTTCTCCTAGTCTGGCTTTTCAATGCTATCTTTCTCAGAGTGAGAGTTCCTAATTTTTAAAAAAAATATGTTTTATTGATTATGCTGTTACAGTTGTCCCAATTTATTTTCCCTCTGTTCCCCTCCACCCAGTGACCCCCTTCCCTCCAGTTGCCCGCCCCCTTTTAGTCCATGCCCATTGGTTGTGCATATAGTTCTTCTCAACCTCTTCCTGTCTACTCCACTCCCTCCCACTATGCTTCTTAATTTCTGCATCATCTCCCTCCCTTTCCCCCCTTTTCCCTCTCCACTGAACTCCCCCCAATATGTTCCCCATACCTATAGTTCTTTTTCCATTCTCGTTGCCTACTTAGTTTGCCTTTGTTTCAATTCCCTAGATTCTGTTGTTGGTTGTTGTGATGCAGTTTTCATTTTAATGTTTACAGTTTTGATCCTCTTTCTCCTAAACAAGTCCCTTTGGGTCTAATGGACTCCTTCAGTTTTACTTTGTCCTGGAAGCACTTTCTCTGCCTTTCTGTTCTGAATGACAGCTTCGCTGGATAGAGTATTCATGGCTGTAGGTTTTTAATTTTCATTACTTTGAATATTTCTTGCCAGTCCCTTTTTGCCTGCAGAGTCTCCTTTGAGAAATCAGCTGATAGTCTAATTGGGACCCCTCTGTACATGATTCTTTTCTTCTCTCTTGCTGCTTTTAAGATTTTCTATCTTTAATTTTTGACATTTTGATTATAATATGTCTTGGAATGGTTCTCCCTGGGTCCAGTTTTTCTGGAAGCACTCTGTGCTTCCTGGACCTGTAAGTCTATTTCCTTCCCCAAGTTAGGAAAGTTCTGCTACATTATTTTTTTCACATAATTTTTCTATTTCTAGTTCTTCTTCTTCACCCTCTGGCAATCCAATTATTCAAATGTTCGATATCTTATAGCTGTCCCAGAGGTTTCTGAGCCTCTCCTCATATTCCTCACTTTTTGTTTCCTCTTTCTGCACTGATTGACTTTATTCCTTCCCTATGTTCCGATTTGTTGATTTGATCTCTGGTTTTCATTTCCTCACCACTTGTCTCGTATGTGTTTTTGTTCATTTCAGCAGGACTAGCCTTCATTCCTTCCCCATCTTGTTCAATATCTTTCGTTAATTCTGTAAGCTGCCTTAAGACTATAGCTCTGAACTGAGCCTAAAAAAGACTTTCTATTTTGTTCATTGCTTAATTCCCATAT
This sequence comes from Furipterus horrens, assembly GCF_987537825.1. NCBI lineage: Eukaryota > Metazoa > Chordata > Mammalia > Chiroptera > Furipteridae > Furipterus > Furipterus horrens. The sequence continues at coordinate 52,598,500 of NW_028327187.1, read as the reverse complement.
TGCTTTTTGGTTAGCTGCATGATTGGTATTTCAATCATTATTCCTGCCATTCTGACTGTTTTCATTTATCTTTCCTTCATGGGCGGGGCTGTCACACCTTCTACACTATCGGGTGCAGAGCCCTGAGCACTCGTCACAACCCGGTGACCCTTCTCACCACACTGTGGCGCTTTGTGTGGGGGCGGGGGTCCAAGATGGATTCCTGCCATTACCCTCCGCTGAGAGACCGGGAGCCTCCTCCTCCGTCCCCACGCCCTCTGGGCATCACAGTCTGAGGCAATGGGGGTCTGCCTTCCCCAGCGTTAGTATCACAAGCTGATGGGTCTTGACTGTAGCCGGGACTGCTCCCCTGGCATTTCTCAGTCCTGCTGCTGTCGCTGCTGCTGCTGTCGACAGCCCAGCTTGACCTGTCCGCCCCAGTTTCGCCCCTCCTACCTGTCTGGTTGAGCACCACTTGTTTATAACTTCATATGTTGGACTTCCATGTAGTTTTATTTTCTGGAACTTCTGGTTATTTCTGGTTTTGCAGCAGTTGTTGCCTTTCTTAGTTGTGAAGGGAGACAGAGCATCAGTCTAAGCCTCCATCTTGGCCAGAAGTACGTAATTCCTAATTTTAATGAAGTCCAGCTTATCAACTTTTTTCTTTCATGGATTGTGCCTTTGGTTTTGTATCTAAAGTCATCACCAAACCCAAGGTCATCTAGATTTCCCCCTATGTTATCTTCTAACAGTTTTATAGTTTTCCTTTTTACACTTAGATCTGTGACCCATTTTGAGATAATTTATGTGAAAGGTGTAAGGTCTGTGTCTAGCTTTTTTTTTTTTGCATATGTACATCAAGTTGTTCCAGCACCATTTGTTGAAAAGATTAGCATTGTTCCATTGTTACTGCCTTTGCTCCTTTGTCAGAGATCAGTTGCCTTTATTTATTTGGAACGATTTCTTGGCTCTCAATTTTTTACCATTGATCTATTTGTCTATTTTTTGACAATACTACACCCTCTTGATTACCATATCATAGCTTTATAGGAAGTCTTGAAGTTGGGTAGTGTCAGTCCTCCAACTTCGTTCTTCTCCTTTAGTATTGTGTTGTTTCTCTGTATAAACTTTAGAATAAATTTGTTAATATCCACAAAATAACTTGTTGGAGTTTTGATTGGGACTACATTAAATCTATAGATCAAGTTTGGAAGAACTGACATCTTGACAATATTGAGTCCTCTAATCCAAAAACATAAAATATCAATTTATTTTATTTTTTCTCCATTTCTTTCATTGGAAATTTTAAGTTTTCCTCATACAGATCTTGTACAGATTTTGTTAGATTTATACCTAAGTATTACATTTTGAGCAGTGCTGATGTAAATGATATTGTGTTTATAATTTCAAACTCCAATTGTTCATTGTTGGTATTTAGGAAAATAATAAACTTTTGTACATTAACCTTATATCTTGAAACCTTGTTATAATCACTTATTAGTTCTAAGAGTTTTTGTTGATTCTTTTGGATTTTCTACATAGACAACTATGTTATCTGTCATTTCTTTCACAACTGCATATCTTTCATTTCCTTTTCATGTCTTACTGTATTAGCTAAGACTTCCACTATGAGATGGAAAAGGAGTGATGGAAAGAACATTCTTGCTTTCTCCCTGATCTCAGCTGGAAAGTTTCTAGTTTTTCATCATTAACTACAATGTTAGCTATAGATACTTTATAGATGTCCTTTATCAAGTTGAGAAAGTTTCCCTCTATTTCTATTCCTAGTTTATTGAGAAGTTTTTTTTTTTTTAAATCACAAATGGGTGTTAGATTTTGTCAAATGCTTTCTCTGCATCTATTGATATGATCATGTGATTTTCCCCTAGCCTGTTGCTGTGATAAGTTACATGAATTGATTTTTAAATTATATTTTATTGATTATGCCATTACAGTTGTCCCAATTTTTCCCTCTTTGTCTCCTTCCACGGAGCACCCTCCACTCACTCAGGCAATCCTCCCAACATTGTTCATGTCCATGGGTCATGCATATAAGTTCTTTGGCTACTCCATTTCCTATGCTGTATGTTACATCCCCATGGCTATTTTGTAACTATCTATTTGTACTTCTTAAACCCATAACCGCTTCACCCATTCCCCCACACCCCCTCCTAAATTTTTTAAATTCAATTATTGATAGATATATATTTATTGCCATTATATTGTTCATAGTTTTGATTTTTTTTTCTTAAGTAAGTCCGTTTAACATTTCATATAATAATGGTTTGGTGGTTATGAACTCCTTTAGTTGTTGGGTTGTTTTTTTTTTTTTGGTCTGGTGAGCTCTTTATTTGCCCTTCAATTCTAAATGGTAGCTTTATGGAGTAGAGAAGTCTTGGCTGTAGTTTCCTTCTTTTCATGGCTTTGAATATTTCTTGCCAATCCCTTCCAACCTGCAAAGTTTCTTTTGAGAAATCAGCTGACAGCCTTATGGGAATTCCCCTGTAGTAACTAACTGCTTTTCTCTTGCCTCTTTTAAGATTCTCTCTTTATCTTTATCCTTTAGCATTTTAATTGTGATGTGTATTGGAGTGGGCCTCTTTGTCTCCATCTTGTTAGTGACTCTGTGCTTCCTGTACTTGCATGTCTATTTCTATCACCAATTAAGGAAGTTTTCTTCCATTTTTTCAAATAGATTCCCAGTTTCTCATTCTCTTCTCTTTCTGTCAACCCTATGATGTGAATGTTAGAACACTTGAAGTTGTCCCAGAGGCTGCTTACACTATCCTCGTTATTTGGGGGAATCTTTTTTCTTTTTGTTCTTATTGTTTTTTTTTTTTTTTTTTTTACTTCTTTATATACCACATCACTGATTTTATTCACAGCTTCATCCACTCTACTGTTGTTTCCTTGTAAATTGTATTTTTTATTTTAATTAGTGTACCCTTTGTTTTTCACTGGATCTTTTTTATGATGTTGAGATCCTCACTAAGTTTCTTGAGCATCCTTATAACCAGCATTTTGAACTCTGCATCTGTTAGACTGCTTATCTCCATTTTGTTTTGTTCTTTTTCTGGATTTTTTATTTGTTCTTTCATTTGGGTCATGTTTGTTTGTCTTCTCATTTTGGCAGCCTCCCTGTGTTTGTTTCTATGTATTAGATAGAGCTGCTATGACACCCTGTCTTGGTAATGTGACCTAATGTAGTAGGTGCCCTGTAGGGTCCTGTGGCACAGTCTCCCCTATCAGCCAAGCTGGGTAATTGAGGTGCACCCTTTGTGTGGGCTGAGTACAACGTCTTCTTGAAGTTTAGCCTTGGTTGCTGTTGGAAGGTCAATGGGAGGGATTTACCCAGGCCAGTCAATGATCACCAACCTCTGCACTCTGTGGAGTATCAGCTGTGTGGGAGCAGGGTGGTGATGTTCTAACGTGGCCTGTAGCTGTCCACTGGATGAACAGGCTCTGGGGTTTCCCAGGCGGTGTAGGCCAAGGTCAGCCCCCACCTGTGTTTTGCCTGGGGCCACCCTGCCTGAGCTATAAAGTAATCTGAGTTGGCTTTTACTTGTGCTGGGTTTGGAGATTTTCAGGAGAGGCCAAGCTGTGAATCTAGGCTGGCTGATGCTAGTATTGGGCCTGGGTTCACTAAGGCTAGCTGTTGCTTGTTTGAGAATTTAGGAAGTTGTGAAGCATGAGCTAAGATGAGCCATTCATATGGAAAATCAGCTTGGGTGGGCCAGTAAGTTGGATGGGACAGAGTCTCTGGGGATCTCCAAGGCAGGGAAAACATTGTTAGCCAGGTTGATGGAGTCTCAGATATAGTACCATCCTGCTGTCTTTGTGGTCTTTTGGGAGAGGGTTCAGAAAAGGGACAATGGTCTCCGCTAACCTTGATTCCAGACACTTCAGTTTCTCCCTACATGACACTGGTGACTTTCAAGCTGCTACCCTGGTGCTGGAGCTCAGAAGGAGTGATTCTGAACAAGTCTGTGTGTGGGTTCTTTAAGTGGAACTGCTTGGGACTCCAGAAGTTTCTTCCACCAACTCAATTCCTGCTAGTTTTTGCAGCCAGAAGTAGTGAAGCCTTATCTTCTTGGCACTGGAACCTTGGGCTAGGAGGGCTTGCTGTGGAACTGGGACTCCTCAATCCAGAATTATCCCTCTTGAATTTCATCCACCACACATGGATGTGGGGCCAGCCCATTCCATATCTCTGCCCTTCCTTCCAGTCTGGGTAGAGGTGGTTTCTTTAATTCCATAGATGTCAAACTTCCATTCAACTCAATTTCTGACAGTTCCTAGTGACACTTGTTCTATATTTTAGTTGTAATTTGAATGTGTTTGTGCGAGGAGGCAAGCCATATCTGCCTATGCCACCATCTTGATTAACTGATTTTTAAATGCTATACCAGGTTTGCATACCTTGGATAAATCTCGCTTAGTCATGGTATAGAATTCTTTTCATATATTGTTGAATTTGATTTGCTAATTTTTTGAGGGTTTTGCATCTATATTCATGAGATGTATTTGATTTCTTTTCTTGTATTGTCTTTGTCTGATTTTAGTATTAGGGTGATGTGGCCATCATAGAATGAGTTAGGAAATATACTCTCTGTTCTATCTTCTGCAAGAGATTATAGGGAATTGGTATAATTTCTTCCTTAAATATTTGGTAGAATTCACTAGTGAAGCCATCTGGGCATGGTGCCTTCTGTTTTGGAAGGTTATTATTAATTCAATTTATTTAATAAATATAAAAAATATATGCCCGTTCATATTGTTTACTTCTTCTTGTGTGGGTTGGAATATTGTCTTTCAGGACATTGGTCCACTTCACCTAAGTTGTTGAATTTGTGGGCATAGAGTTGTTCCTGTATTTCTTTATTATCCTTTTAATGTCCATAGAATCTATAGTGATGACCTTTTTTATTTCTAGTATTAGTAATTTTTGCCCTCTATATTTTTTTCTTAGCTTGGCTAGAGTCTTATTAGTATTATTGATCTTTGCAATTAACCCATTTTGGTTTTATTTGTTTTCTCTAATGATTTCTTGTTTTTCAATTTTATTGATTTCTGCTCTAGTTTTTATTATTTCTTTTCTTCATCTTTGGATTTAATCTGCTCTTTTTTCAAGTTTCCTAAGGTACAATCTTCCATGATTGATTTTAGATCTTTCTTCTTTTCTAATACATGTAGTCAATGGTGTGAATTTCTCTCTAAGGGCTGCTTTTACTACATACCATAAACTTTGATAACTAGTGTTTCAATTTTAATTTGGTTCAAGATACTTTAACTTTCTTTTGAGATTTCTTTTGAACAATTTGTTATTTAGATGTGTACTATTTAACCACCATGTATTTTGGGACTTTCTGTGTTATTGATTTCTACTTTAATTCCATTGGTGTCTGACAGCAAACATTATATAACTTCTGTTCTTTTAAATTTGTTGAAGTTTGTTTTATGGCCCATAACTTGGTCTATCTCGGTGAGTATTTATTGTTTTAAAGTATATCCCTTTGTATAGAACACTTCATCCAGTAACAGCAGAATGCACCTTTCCTCCCCAAGCACCCATGGAACATTTACCAAATAGATCATGTGCATGGACATAAAACCGACATCAAAAATCATTTTTTAATTGAAATCTTATAGGTCTCTTCTCTGAGCACAATGTAATAAAACTAGAAATTAAGAACTGAAATACAGTCTTTAAACACTTGAAAATTATACAAAACATTTTTTATTTTTTAAATAATAGTACATTATTTTATTTATTTATAAGAAACTATACATTTTTCCTACTTTGTTCCCTTTCCATCTTATTTTTAAGATATCATTCATAGTATCATAAAGTTATCCCTCATTCGTTTTTAAATTTTATTTTTATTGTTTTTCTATTACAGCTGTCCCACTTTTTACCCCATTGCTCCCCTAGCCCCACCCAGCCCACTTCTTCTCCTACAGTCAATCCTTACCCTGTTGTCCATGTCCATGGGTTATTTATACTAGTTCCTTTACTAAACCCTTCCCCTACTTACTTACTTCTCTCTCCCCCTGATAACTGTTATTCTGTTCCTTATTCAATTTTCTTTATTTGTTTGTGTTCTTCATTAGTCTCCTGTATCAGGTGATATCATATGGTATTTTTCTTTCATTGCTTATTTTGCTAAGCATAATTCTCTCTAGTTCCATCCATGTTGTCGCAAATGGCAGGAGTTCCTTCTTTCTTTCTGCTGCATAGTATTCCATTGTGTAAATGTATCACAGTTTTTGGATCTACTCATCTACAGATGGGCACTTAGGCTGTTTCCAGCACTTGGCTATTGTAAATAGCACTGCTATGAACATAGGGGTGCATAAGTTCTTTTGAATTGGGTTTTCAGGATTATTCAGGTATAATTCTAGCAATGGAATCACTGATTCAAAAGGCAGTTCCATTTTTAGTTTTTTGAGGAAATTCCATATTGTTTTCCACAGTGGCTGCACCAGTCCGCATTCCCACCAACAGTGCACTAGGGTTCCCGTTTCTCCACATCCTCGCCAGCATTTGTTGTTTGTTGATTTGTTGATGATGGCCATTATGACTGGTGTAAAGTGGTATACAAAACACTTTTAAACAATGTATGGATCAAAGATGAAGTCTCAAAGAAAAATTTAAAAATACACATAAACTGAATACAAACAAAAATATCACATATAAAAATATGTAACATGCAACCAAAGCGCTCCTGAGAGAGAAATTTATAATACCTAATGCCTACATTAGAAATGAAGAAATGTCTCATCATTAATTGAAGTTTCCACAGCAAGGATCTAGAAAAAGAAAGACAAAATAATCCCAAAGCAAGCACAAAGAAGAAAATAATTAAGAGCTGAAGTCACTATGGCTGGTTCAGTGACAAAAATGTATCATTTCTTCTATGGTTGTGGCTTTTGGTAGGGGATTCTCTAATCAAGGTTGATGTGGTGAATAAGCCACTGATGGTTTGAAGAGAAAATGGCTTTTATCCTTCAGAACCTGTTTCTGTTCCGGTACCAAGAACCAATGAAGAAGATGATGAGGTTATTCTTCCTGTGTGGATCACCCCCAACCAGAATAAAAACATTTTTTCTCTGAATCTTGAATGCCAAGATGTTTGAAGAACTGGACTGAGCAGAGGTGTCTGTGCAAATGCCTTATTGTTTTTGTGGCACTTTTCTAATCATTGGATAGAAGAACCACAAGGTCTGGTAACTAAGTTTCAAATGAAATATGCCCTGTACAAAAGAGAGGTAAAAAAAAGGTCACCTTGCCTTCCAAACTATAAACATGTGGTTTTTAAGTTTCTATTAAAAACATAATTCAAGGGATTAAAAAAAGAGCTGAAGTCTGGAATTAAAATAAGAAAATTGTAGTGAAAATTAATTGAAATAGAAATCTGGTTCTTTGGAAAAGTATCAGTAAATAAAATTGACAAACTTCTAGCAAGACTGGTAAAAATAAAAATTGATAAGACACAAAAAATCAACACAAGTAATAAAATATAGGATATCACTGTAGATCCTGCATCATTAATTTTTTTAAGAAGGTAGACATCCTATGTCTTTACACAACCCTACCCTGCATGGTAACATATTGTAAAACTATAGTGTAAAATCACAACCAGGACACTGACATTTATATCATCTACCGGGCTTATTCATACTTGTCTATTTTTACTTGTACTTGTATGTATGTATATGCATTTAATTCTATACAATTTTTAATAAAAATATTAGCGACTCTAAGGAGTTTTTGCTATGTGAGTTGTTTCTATCTGTATTTACTGTATTAGCAAGTAAATCAAAAAGAAGTAAACACAAAAATACACAAGCACACATTCCATTAGTTACCAGAGCAGTAACATCATTACTGTGTAGCTTCTAGAACACTACATTGTACACTCATGAGTGGATGGGAGTGAAACAGAAAAATAACATCTTATTATTATGAATATAATTTTAATCTCTTAGTTAATAAAATGATCTTACAGATAGGGCACAAACTCATCCTTGTTTTCCTGGGACTTATCTGGTTTAAGCACTGAGACTTACCTGGTTTTAAAATGTAAAGTCCCATGTCTAAGGGACCCCCTAAGTTCTGAGAAAATTGGATTTTCTCATAATTCTGGACCTTTGCGATACCCTGGACAACAATTTAAGAACCTCCATTCAAGGCCATTCTTCATTTGGTCTTATCCAAAAGGACAAGAAGTGACCAAGGCCATTCTTACACAGAAGAAATTCCCAGTTCAGTGCTATCACCTCACCATCACTTAGGATTTGAGTATATTCATATCATAATTTGTTAAAAACTCCCTTGCTCCATGCCAGTTACTTGCCCAACTTTCCTAAATGGTTCATTCTACCTTATCCTCTTCACCTTGAATTTCTCAAATAAGATGTCATTGAAAGTGTTTTGTAATGAAAAAAATGTCATCAGAATGTGAGTATGGACCATTAATTTTTTATGATTATCTTTTCAGGTCGAGTAAATGTGGTGCAAGTGACCATCCCAAACAGTGTTGTGAATGTGACTATTGGATCTAATGTCACTCTCATCTGCACCTACACCAGCACTGTGGCCTCCCAGGACAATCTTTCCATCCAGTGGTCCTTCTCTGATAAGAAGGAGTCACATCCAATTACTGTAAGTACTTTATTTATAAACAATTCCCCTTTAGTAGTTCTGACATAAACTGTTGAAATAAGTGTGTGAAGGAATGGTAAGCCAGTGACAACAGTGGCAGAACCTCAGATACAAAGAATTTGAAGATAGCTGTTTAGAAAATACCATCAAGTAAGTGACTTGGCCTTTGGCCTCTCTTCATTTTCAGTTATAGCCTGTTATCTCAATTATGTGTATGTCAACCTCAAGTATATCAGGTATTCCAGAGTAGATAGAAATGGTCCTTCTCATAGGTGACATGAGCAGTTCTGAAAAGGGTTCCTCCCCTCAAAAAAGTCTTTCTCACTATTATTTCCAGAATACCCTAGTTCAAATTCATGTCCTAATTGATCTGTAGGTCTCTGTCAGACTCAGTATCTGGGATCTGCCTGTCAAGTGAGCTAGCTCATTGTACCAGACTGAGTCCTGGTTGAATGAGAGTCCCAGATAGGTGGAGAAGTGCCAAGGTATTGATTAACTCTGCATAAACAAAGGCAGCAGGAAGCTATAGGATAGGGGATAATAAGGTAAGCTAATGTCTGGGGGAGGAGGTTGGCAGAGGAGGGTGTGTGAAAGTCAAATGAGGAAACTGATTCTACCTGCATGCTGCCTATTCCCAGGTTTTCTCCATCTGACCTTAGGGGTAATTGCATCTTTAAATTAGCCCAAGGATTAAAATTTTATACTCAAAGTGTGTGTGTGTATGTCTATGTGTGTATGTATGAGTGTGTAAGCACATATTCCAACACATATTACTGAACAGAAAATCTCTATAGCTTTAATTAAGGTTTTCAAAATGATGTATAATCCAAAGCAATAAATTCAGAGAAAAGACAAATCAATGTAATTTGAAATAGCTGGATGTAGTTGAGCTGAGCCTTGAAGGAAAGAAAGGAAAGGTTTTGATTGGTAGAAAGATAGAGGGAGAGCCAGTTGAGTAGACTGGAGGAAGCTCAAGGGCAGAGCTGAAGAAGAGGAAGGATGTTAGCTTGGAGGACCTACACCTTGGCCAATGTTGCTTCAGCCATCACTAGTTTTTTGGACATGCTGAGTCATCTCTTCACCAGAGACCCTGAACACTTGTTTAGCAGGAAACACCATTCAAGAGGAGATTTAATCAATTCCGCCCTCTAGCCAAAGTTCAACAATTTTGCTCAGTACTAGTTACCTTAGACCCGTATCTGAATCACTCTATGCCTCTCTTATAATATGGTAGAACAGTAAGACTCTTACATATGTCATGGGTAATCAACTGACATAATGTATATGAAAATACTTGAAAACTAATATAGACCCCTGTAAGTTTTCACCCTTGTAAACACTGATCAACATCATCAGCAGCAGCAACAGTAAGTCTACCAGTTTCCATCACCCAAAAAGTCCTGACCCAAGACCTCACATGTTGCAGTTAGCTGAGAAAGTAGACTGCTCCCTTAGATTGTAGATGACAATAATCACATGATGTTTTTTCTTTCTTAAAATTTACATTCCTAACTAGTCTTTTCAGTACATTCTTTATCTCATTTTTTCCAGTAAGGGCTGAATTTAGAGAGGCCTTGCCATATATATTTTGAGAAAACATTTTTAAGCTTGGTCCCCAAATCAAAATGTCCTCAACTTCCCTCAGACCAGGCTAGGCCTGTCTGAATTCAAAAACACAAATTCTTCTTCATGCATCCTCTGATGCTGGAGTCTATAAGGTCACCTCTTGGTTGAATTGTGTGGTTGGTGAGAAGCTCAGAGATGCAGGGGCCAAGGATCTGTGACCAACAACTTTATTCTAGACCTGGAAATGGAGAGAAAGAAGGTGTAGATTATTGAACCAAGTGTGACTTGCACTTAGGACATCTCTTAGAACTTTAGAAAGAAAACCTATTAAAAATAAGTATTTATTAATAGCTTATTTACTTGCCACTTGCCTTATTCTTCAAAATGTCTGATATAGGCAGGGCAAGTAATTTAAGGTATTTATTCTTTTGAGATGTCCAAATCAAAAGAGATATTCTGCACTGAACCACTTGATTAGCAAGAACGTGCTCCTTGATCATAAAACATTCTAGGTATTTCTTGAAGAGCATAAGACCTGTGCTGTTTTTGCTTCTTAAGCCACATAGAAGACAGTGTGAATTAGGGTCAGCTCTTGACTTGGAGACAGTGAAAATCACCTCCAAAAAGGCAGGCTTTCTCTTCCTTGCCCCAGAAAGATCCCCATTATAACCATTCTTAGGTCTCTTTAGCTATAGACTTGAGTCCCTCCCCATTTTCCTCCATATAGTGCAGACATGTGCTTTTCTCTGCTCTTCCAGATGAGTAGTTTTGGAGCCCCAGTGGAAACCACCCATTAGTTCTACTCCTTGTCCTTCTAGTTACTTGCTGGCTTGATGACCTTAGACAAGTCACTTGAGCTTTCAGAGGTTCAGTTTTTCCATCTGTGAAATGGGGCTACTTACCTACTTTATAGGTTTACTGTGAAAACTTAATGAGATGACACTTGTGAAGCACTAGGAAGTTTTACATGTAGTAACCGTTCAATGAATGTGAGTTATCATTATCAGCAACACTACTCACAAAATGGTGATTTTGCAAAATCTCTATCCCATACGTACCCCTCAGTCATGAGCACTAGGGAATCCAGCCTGTAGAGCATACACTTTGTATAGCTGCCCAGCTGGGACAGAGCTCTTGGGGGAATTCTGGCTCAGAAATGTTTTCCAGTTCCATTGCCTTTCGGGTTTCTGTGGCTAAAGGGAAGACTCAGGTTCTTTCTCTGCCTGCTCCTTTTCCCTGAACAGAGAACCTGCTCAACAAAGAGGTTACAGTTATCTTCAGTTGAGATGGTATTTTTTCAAAATGAAATTTGGCTTCTATTTCAAATTTGTTTCTTCTTTGAGCACTTCCATGCCTTCAGAATCCTGTAGAGCATCTTGTATGTTAATCTAGGAATGGCTAATGGGACGTTTGTTTAGGGGATGATTAAAAAAGACTGCTGTGCTATTAAACAATTCTATGATTCATGGCAGTAAGATATTTCCAAACTGACTGCTGAGTAATTCACTTCAACTCCTGGGTTGATGTGGCAGTATACCATTTCGCATTCAGCTCTCAGATCCACCCATTTCTGCTCAAACACAGCACAACCGGTGCCTCAACACTGAGGGTACGGAGGAAAAGGCAGTCAGTCAGTGTCTAAAAATGGTGCATGCAAGAGATGCTCGGGGAAGATGTAGCTGGACCTCTAAGGTAAGAACACCTCTTGATGTACTACTGAACCCCTTCATTGTTTGGAGTCTTTAGGACAATAGTGCCAGCTTTTAGGAGTATAAAGGGAGGGCCAGAGTTTGGTAATAATCCAGATCAGCACAAACCCCTGGCAACTGGGAGAGCCATGAGTTTGCCTTCTCATGCCAATATCTGGAATTCTTTTTATCCTCTTCCAAAAGGTTCAGGCCCCTATTGCTGCCCTATTGAGCAGGGAAGTGGTCAACTTTTGCCATAGGCTCATATTCTCCTCTTCCCCCCAAATAATTGTGTTATAACAGAGCAGTTGACTCTGAGCTCTCAATGTCTGGCAGGGGATAGGGGTGGGGTGGGGATGTTATCTCTTACTATGTCCTCCAAGGGGTTCTTTTGGTGAATGGGGTTTACACGAGTATCATGCAACTCTTTGGGAGGCCAGGATATTCTTTGGCATGGTCCTCATCTTAGAGAAGCACCCCTCTCAGAAGACATGGACAGCTTCAGATGATAACCCCCTCAGCAGGGACTCTTAGCTGAAAACTCTAGGTCTTGGGACAGGCAGACTAGCATGGAAGTTTTAGGTAGTTTAGTGTCCCTCTGATCATAACAGTGTCCTCCTCTTCCACCCAGCCAGTCAATGGTAAAGCTTCAGAGACCTAAGCTGCCTTTGAGCAGAACAGGCATTGATCTTACTTAACATGGATCTCTCAGACAATACTTAATTTTCTAGAATATCCATAGTGGAAGAAACCCTTGGCCATAGTCAACTTCCCAACACATATATAGTGTGAACAACTATCCAGAACCTACCTAGTGTCTTCATATTCTCTGACTGCTCAGATTCTTCCAACCTATCCTGTCCTCTACAGATAGCATTAGTTCAAGTGCTTTTCAAATGTTGGCAGAGTGGAGGTGTTCCACCTCCTTAGGGGCATTTGAAAATGACAGACAGTTGGTTTAATTGTTATAAATGGGAGCAACACAACATTTAGATGCTAAGTGTCTTGCAATATATAGCATGGACCCACATAAGAAAGAATTGTCTGCCCAAAGTGCCAGTGTAACAGCCATTGAGAAACTCTATAAGTTCTTCTCTTCCCACCCCCCCATCAGAGTTTATCTATTCTGTGTCTATTCTTGATAATTTTGATAAGTTAATTGAATGTTAAGATGTTAGGGACTGGTGGTAGTTTATTTTGTTATTTTCTGAAGAAAATAATTTAAGCATAGACTTTCCATGTCTTCACCCCCTAAAAGCTATTTAAATGGTAGGTATTTTAGGCAAATGACAGATTGGGAAGGGAGTGGTTTGTGGACAAGAAATCTTCCTTTTGGTGCCACATTTGTTCTGTATGCAATCCTAGCCCTCTAGTACAGTGCAGAAAAAAATTCTGGGCTTGAGACCATTGCTACCCTACACCCACCCTCTTCTATGGCTCTCCCCTTTGTGAACAGTGCAGGAAAGCAAGAAGCTGGAAGGGAAAGAATGGGTGATTGTTGTGGACTTCTATACCCTCCACATTTCCAGAAAGGACCCACAGAATCAGCTCTGGAGGCTAAACACATTTAGTAACTGCAACTCAGGTTCAAAAAGAAAGAAGACTCGGTACTTTCAACCCTCTTTTTTATACACCACCCTCTAGTTAGAGAGCAGTGTCACAAAGCTGAGGAAAAAAATCTTTTTGGACAAATATGGCTCCAAGCTGCATGACCTCATGTGAATAGGAACTTGGCACAGTAGGAGGGGAAAGGCTGTTATTGTAGCTGGCAGACATTGAAAGCATCGTGTGGTGAACTTACTCTGCATGGGAAGAAGCATCATGCCAATGAATAGCAGTAATTGGTAGAAAAAATGTTAGGCTGGAGTAAGAGATGGAATGGTCCCAAAAGCAGAAGGTTTCCTGGAAATCATCTTCCTCACCTAAGTCAGGACTGTGAGTACCATTTCAATATGTTCAGCAGGAATTGGGAGGTCTGGATTCCAGGTCTGACAATAAATTTTGTGACCTTGGGAAAATCACTCCCTTGAGGGGTTGCATAGTGTCCTTTTATGTAATAGAAGAGGATGAATCAGAGATTGCAAACTAGAGGACTCTGGGCCTTATTTGGCTAGTGGATGCATGTTTGTTGGCCAATCCAGTATTTTGTTTGTTTCCACACTTTGGAAGTCTTATTTGTGTTGGATCTCCAGTTCACCACAGTCCTCACTATTCTCTCTGATCTTACGACTATCCACCAGTCCCTCCCAGCCACTTCCCATATTTCTCATATCCATCTGCTTCTTAAGGCTCTGCGATGTTAGAACCCATGAATAAGTGATGTCTCAGAGGTCTTATAATGAGTGTGCTATTATGATTCTACATTCAGCCTCTAACATCACCAATGGACAGGCAGAGAGAACCCTGAGGGAAAAGTAGGGAAGTCTGCCATAAACAAAACCACAAAGGGCAAGTGGGCATAAAATTAACAAGCACACTTAAGGAAACACTTGGATAGATTTCCTTAAAGCAGACTCCTCCAACCACTCCCAGCAAAGGATGTAGCTTGTTGCATATCCATGGCTTTTCCTGGACCTCATTGCTTTGATCTCTAAATTGACTATACACTTTCTTTCAAAAGTATGCAAGCCTCACAGGATCATGGCCAGGCCTTGATCATTGTTTAGCTTTGATTTTTAAAAGAGTTATTCTTTGTGGAAAATGGAATCAAGTTGCAGTCCTTCCTGTGAGATTAGATAAGCAGTTTTAGGAAAACATTGTATTTTTTTCTTTATGAGGACAGTGTGACAATGTGGACTTCCCCTAACAGAAAGCCCCTCTGTCTATGCATCTGGCCACATAGGTAGCCCTGGGGGCTTTCCTCCTCACACAACACCTGGAGGCCAATCCTGTCCTTTTTAGATCTCCATTGTTCTTTTTCCTTACCCCATCCTCTCCCTGACACCCTTTACTGTTATTTGTGAGAGGGCAGAATATAAGCTACAGTTTAAGGAGCCAGGGTAGAAGAATTCGTGGAGGTCCTTTTCATAGGGAAGTTACAAGTTCAGGGCCTCATGGTTTATTTGATCATTTCACCTTGATTCATGCCTAACTGTGAGACTTTTACAATAGCTTCTTTTCATGTCCTAGTCTTGGCCTAAACCACACTCTCTTGGCACCTTGATCTCTGCAAAAGGAAGGATTTTTCACCTAGATCCTCTGGGACTTACTGTGGGTCATAGGTAAAACTGATGTCATATCACATGTGATGTCTTCAAACCTCAGTATAAAACAGGCTGCCCTACTCCCAGCCTTCCTGGGAGCAGGGGAATCAGTCAGATATTCAAGTAGTAAAGAGCTCCCCTGATGGACTGCATGCAGGCTGTGTTCCCGGTAACAGTCCACAGAAACTCAAATTGTTGATTAGAAAGTAAATAAGCCCACTGCTGGCCAGTGAAATGGAAACCTTGTTATCTTGAGTGTCAACTCAAATGAAGGGAATAGATCTTTGATGAATTGAACTTCCTCCTGGCCCACTTGAATACTGGTCTGTCAATTAAACAAGACCTCTCTGGGGCAAAAGTTTGTAATTTCAGTAGGTGTGAATGAATGAATTATATTATAAATGACTCATTTAGGGCAGGAAAGAAAGCTAGCTGGTGTTAGAGAGGAGACAAGTTATCTCTTTAAATATGCTTTTTTCCTTTGATTTTCCCTCTGGATCTACCTTTCTGCCTTAGTTTAAAAATATATTGGCTTTCTTCTTGAACGACAGTATTTTTAAATTTATCTAGACAATATCTTTGGTTTTGCTGATTACCTTTCTTCTCTCATTAGCCTATTAAGGTAAAGAGCACTAGTCAAGGAATTAAAAGAATTGGGTTCTAGAATTGTCCCAGCTGTTAGCATCTCTGTGCTTCATTTTCCTCTATAAAGTGGGAAGACTGAACCATAAGACTCTTCAAGTAGATTTTATTAAAATATTCATTGATTTCACTGGACTAGGGCAGTACCAGTTTATTGAATAATAAATAAAAATTATTTCAATTATACACATTTGTATGAAACTAGCAAAGTATGTACATAGACTGTATATTATGAAGAAACCGAAAGGGGGGGAAGATGGTGGCAGAGTAGGTAGCAGTGTTGTCTGCTTGCTCCTATCCCAGAAAGGTTTAAAGTACAAACACGGAGACGAGTGAGTGCGAATTTCCAACAGCGCAAGCAGGGAAGAGAGTCCGAGAGCAGAGTGGAAAAGGGCAAAAGGCTTGCCCGTGCTCTCAAGGGGAGTCTCTGGGCCACCCCATCCCAGTCACTGGGCCCACCGAGCCTGGCGCTGCTGCCGCACCACACCCCAGAGGGGCAGCTGCAGACTGGCTCACTGGCTGGGATCTACCTGGAAACTGCTGCTTGCTGTAGGCGCTGGGACCAGCAGAATCCCTGAGGGAGACAATAGGAAGGTTTCCTTGAAACAGCCGGAGGTACAGGAGGATGGTGAGCAGCCCAGACTATGGGAAGCTGTGTAAACTGAGTCTGGGTAGAGAACCCCTGGACTGGTAAGTCTGAGATGGCGGCCCCAAGGCCCTGGTGCACGCAACGTGGCGCCACTGAACAGAAAGGAGTGGAGCTGGGCTGGGAGAGCTGCGACAGAAACACGGACTAGGTGGGGGCCACAGGTAGGCCAGCAGTGTGCACAGACGAATGGTGAGACACGACCAGCCAGGGACAGACACAGCCAGGTGCTGTGGCTTGGAGCATAGAGACTTCTTGGGAGGAGGAGTGGAGACAGGAACCAAGGCTGGGCGGG
Source organism: Furipterus horrens (assembly GCF_987537825.1). NCBI lineage: Eukaryota > Metazoa > Chordata > Mammalia > Chiroptera > Furipteridae > Furipterus > Furipterus horrens. Next base: position 52,581,816 of record NW_028327187.1, on the reverse strand, counting down.
GACTAGGAACATGTGCGCTGGCTTGCCAACAGAACAGCATTGCTAGAGAAGCCTGAGGACTCCTGGAGGGTGCTGCAGGACAAGTAGGGAGAGACCCAACTCAGCAGAAAGGGGCTCACAGCAGAAAGTTACAGCAGGCCTACGAGTGAGTGAAAAGCAGCCACAGAAATCAGCCAGATCTCCTCACAGCCAGGCAGCCAGAAAAAATTTGAAACTCATGGAATTTCGACCAGGTGTGGATCCAGAAAAAGAAGACTGCACACAAAGGCTGAACTGAGTAAAAACTTTCTTTCTTTCTTTTTTTTTATACAAATATTTTTTCATATATCATTATTTTTTGATTATATATTTTTTATTTTATTATTTTTATTTTTTAATTTTATTCTGTTCTTTAAAACTATCTCATTAATCTGTTTCATACCTTCTCTTCCTTCCATTCTTCTTCTACAATTTTTTTTGTTTGTTTGTCTATTTTGTTTAGCCTCCCTTTCATACTAAATATATAGCACGTAACTGCTATATAAACCTAATACTATACACTTCCACTTTCCTACTTTACTCTACATTCTTTCCTCTCTCTTTTTTTAACACACAATGTAAATATTACTTACTGTCTTGCATAACCTTGATCTTACTTCCTACTATTATAGTTCTATCACCCCCCTCAAAAATCATCCTTTTTTTTTTTCATTTAAAACAACTCTTCTCTATTTTTTCTATAGTATAATAGTTTCAACCTCACTACATTTGTATTAATACTGGCTCATTCACTGAAAATAGAGGGATAGACAGTGGGGGATATTTTTGAGGGTGTGGGTTTCTTGCCTGGGCTGTGTGTTTATGTTTTAACAGCATATCCACAAAAGAACTCAAGACAAGGTGGGCAGAGTGACTCTCAATCCACTAGCCAGAAGGAAGGTCCCACTAAAGAGTAACTGAAATATAACCAGACAGCATAAACAAACGACATAAAGGGTATCACAAGAATGTCAGGCTCAGGAGATCAAAAGAGATTGCACCATTGAAATCTCCAGGTCTTCTGTAAAGAATCTCATACCACAAAGGTGAGAAATCAAAACAGACAAATCTAATAAGCAAAAACAAACAAGAACAATACAACATGGGAAGACTCAGAAACAACATCCCAATGAAAGGAAAAGAGGAATCCCCAGAAAGAGAGGTAGATGGAATATACATAAGCCAACTATCAGACATGGAATTCAAAATAATGGTGATGAAGAAGCTCAATATACCTGACAACCTCAAAGATAACTACGACAAACTCCAAGGAAATTACCGACAGCTCCAAGAAAACTACAGGGAACTTACAGAGAACTACACCAGCATAAAAAGGGACATAGAAACTATTAATAAGAAACAGGAAGAAATGAAGAATAGAATTTTTGAACAGAAGAACACAATAGAATCAATCAAAAGCAGGCTAAACAAAGCAGAGGATCAAATCAGTGAGTTAGAGGACAATGTAGAAAAAAATTCCCAGAGAATACAACGAAGTGAAAACAGATTGAAAAAGTATGAAGAAGGTTGAAGAGAACTGCAAGACAATGTGAGACAAAACAATATTCGAATCATAGAGATACAAGAAGGAGAAGAAGAAAAGCAAGGGATAGAAATCCTGATAAGAAAGGTAATGACAGAAAATTTTCCAATCCAATGAGAGGAAAAGTCATGCAAGTCCAGGGAGCATAGAAAGTTCCAATGAAGAGGAATGCCCAAATGCCCACTCCAAGGCACATCGTAATTAAAATGGCAACATTCAAAGACAAAATGAGAATCCTAAAAACAACAAGAGAAAAACAGCAAGTAACATACAAGTGAGATCCAATAAGGCTATCAACCGATTTCTCAACAGAAACACTGTAAGCCAGAATAGAATGGTCAAAAATACTTCAAGCAATGAAAAACAAAGGCCTACAACCAAGAATACTCTACCAGAAAGGCTCTCATTCAAATTAGAAAGGGAAATAAGAAGTTTGTCAGACAAAGGAAGACTAAAAGAATAGATCTCTACCAAACCAGCATTACAAGAGATGCTAAAAGGAATGCTTAAAAAAGAAGAAGAAGAAAAGGGAAGGAGAACACAGGTACAAAGGGAAATGAATAAATACACGTCAATAATAACCTTAAATGTATATGGACTAAAAGCTCCAATTAAAAGACATAGGGTAGTGGAATGGATACAAAAACAGGACCCACATATATGCTGTTACAAAAAACACACCTCAAAACAAAAGATTTACATAGACTGAAAGTGAAGGGATATAAAAACGTATTCCAAGCAAACGGACAGAAAAAAGAAAATAGCTGGGGTAGCAGTACTCATATCAGACAAAATGAATTTCAAAGCAAGGACCATAAACAGGGACAAAGAAGGACATTTCATAGTTCTTACGGAAACAATCAATCAAGAAGTTATAACTCTGGTAAACATATACACACCCAACATAAGAGCACTGAAATATATAAAGAAAGTACTAGAAAACCACAAGAAGGATATTAACAGCAACACACTCATAGTAGGGGACTTAACACTCCATTATCAACAACAGACAGATCTTTGAAGCAAAGAAACACCAAGGATATACAGGCATTGAACAACACACTAAGCCACATGGACTTAACTGATATATATATAGAACTTTTCACCCCAAAGAAGCAAAATATACACTTTTTCAGGTCCACATGGTACATTTTCAAAGACAGACCACATGATAGGACACAAAGAAAGCCTCAACAAATTCAAAAAAATTAAAATTATATCAAGCATCTTTTCAGATCACAATGCCTTGAAACTAGAAATCAACCTCAAGGAAAAAAAAATCAAAGACATCAAAATCATGAAGAATGAATAACATGCTATTGAATAATGAATGGGTTAACACTGACATCAAGGAAGAAATCAAGAAGTTTCTGGAAACTAATGATAATGAACACACAACAGCCCAAAACCTATGGGACACAGCAAAAGCAGTCCTGAGAGGAAAGTTCATAACAATACAGGCATACATGAAAAGGATAGAAGAATCCCAAATAAAAAATCTAACCCTACAGGTACAAGAACTAGAACAACACAAACAAATCCTAGGGCGAGTAGAAGGAAGGAAATCATCAAGACCAGAGCAGAATTAAATGACATAGAGACTAAACAAACAATTCAAAAGATCATCAAAAGTAGAAGCAGGTTCTTTGAAAAGATAAAGACAATCGACAAGCCTTTAGCCAGGCTCATCAAGAAAAAGAGAGAGAAAACCCAAATAAATAAAATCAGAAACAAAAGAGGAGAAATCATTACTGATATCACAGAAATACAAAGGATTGTAAGGAATTACTACAAACAACTGTATGGCAATAAATTTGACAATCTTGATGAAATGGACAAATTTCTAGAAACATATAATCTTCCAAAATTGAATCAAGAAGTAGAAAGTCTGAACAGACCAATAAGAAAGAATAAAATTAAACAGTAATTAAAAATCTCCTGGCACACAATATCTCTGGAACAGATGGCTTCACAGGTGAATTTTACAAAATATTTAGGGAAGAACTAACTCCTACCCTCCTCAAACTATTCCAAAAAATCCAAAAGAGGGAAAAATCTCAAAATCTTTCTATGTAGCCAGTATTACCCTAATTCCAAAACCAGGTCAAGACACAACAAGGAAAGAAAGCTACAGGCCAATATCACTGATGAACATAGATGCTAAAATCCTCATCAAAATATTGGCAAACAGGATCGAGGAAAACGTTAAAAGGACCATACACCACAATCAAGTGCGATTCATCCCAGGGATTCAAGGATGGCTTAATATTCACAAATGAATAAATATAATAAACGACCTAAAAAATGAAAAACAAAAATCACATGATCATATCAATAGATGCAGAAAAAGCATTTGATAAAATTCAACACCCATTTATAATGAAAACACTCAGCAAAATGGGAATAGAGGGAGCATACCTTAACATAATCAAGGCTATATATGAGAAGCCCGAAGCCAACATTATACTCAATGGAGAAAAACTGAAAGCATTCCCCCTGAAATCAGGAACTAGACAAGGCTGTCCACTTTCTCCACTCCTATTGAACATAGTGCTGGAAGTCCTAGCCACAGCAATCACACAAGAAAGAGAAATAAAAAGCATCCAAATTGGGAAAGAGGAAGTGAAACTATCATTATTTGCAGATGACATGATAATATACATAGAAAACCCCATGGACTCCACTAAAAAAACTACTTGATATAATAGCGAATTTGGGAAAATAATAGGGTACAAAATAAATATACAGAAATATAAGGCATTTCTGCACACCAACAAAATATCAGAGATAGAAAAAGAAAAGAAAATCCCGTTTACTATAGCAACAAGAAGAATAAAGTATCTAGAAATAAACTTAACCAAAGAGATAAAAGTCCTGTACTCTGAAAACTACATAACCCTGCAGAAAGAAATTAAGGAAAATACAAATAAATGAAAGAAAATACCATGTTCATGGATGGGAAGAATTAACAAAATCAAAATGGCCATACTACCCAAAGCAATTTACAGATTCGATGCAATCCCTATTAAAATACCAATGGCATATTTCACAGACCTTGAACAAATACTTCAAAAATTTATATGGAACCAAAAAAGACCCTGAATAGCCAAAGCAATCTTGAAACAGAAGAACACAGCAGAACGAATCACAATACCAGACATCAAACTATACTACAAGGTTACTGTGATCAAAACAGTCTGGTACTGGCATAAGAAAAGACATATAGATCAATGGAACAGAATAGAGAGTCCAGAAATAAACCCAGGACTATATGGTCAACTAATATTTGACAAAGGGAGAAGGTGTATAAAATGGAGTGAGAAGAGCCTCTTCAACAAATGGTGCTGGGAGAACTGGATAGGGACCTGCAAAAAAATGAAACTAGACCACCAACTTACACCACACACCAGAATAAACTCAAGATAGATCGAAGACTTAACTGTAAGCTGTGACACCATAGAAGTCCTGGAAGAAACATAGGCAGGAAAATCTCAGATATCCCATGTAGCAATATTCCCCCAATATGTCTTCTAAGGCGAGAGAAATAAAGGAAAAAAAATAAGCAAATGGGATTACAATAAACTAAAGAGTTTCTGCTCAGCAAAAGAAAACATTAGCAAGATGAAAAGGAAAGCAACCATATGGGAAAACATATTTGACAATGATATCTCAGACAAGAGATTGATCTCCAAAATATATAAAGAACTTGCACTTCTCAACACCAAGAAGACAGACAGCCCTGTTAAAAATGGGCAAAAGACCTGAGCAAACACTTCTCTAAGGAGGATACACAGAGGGTCCATAGACACGTGAAAGAATGCTCAACATCACTAGCCATCAGAGAGCTGCAAATAAAAACCATGATGAGATACCACTTTACACCAGTCAGAATGGCCATCATCAACACATCAACAAACACAAGTGCTGGCGAGGATGCAGAGAAATGGGAACTCTAGTGCACTGTTGGTGGGAATGCAGACTGGTGCAGCCACTATGGAAAACAGCATGGAATTACCTCAAAAAACTAAAAATGGAACTGCCTTTTGAACCAGTGATTTCACTGCTAGGATTATACCTGAAAAATCCTAATCCCCTAATTCAAAAAAACATATGCAACCCTATGTTTATAGCAGCATTGTTTACAATAGCTAAGTGCTGAAAACAGCCTAAGTGCCCATCTGTAGATGAGTGGATCCAAAAACTGTGATACATTTACACAATGGAATACTATGTAGCAGAAAGAAAGAAGGTACTCCTACCATTTGCAACAACATAGATGGAACTAGAGAGAATTATGCTTATTGAAATAAGCCAGGCAATGAAAGAAAAATACCATATGATCTCACCTAATACAGAAGACTAAGGAACAACACAAAGAAATGAACTAAATGGAACAAGGAACAGAATAACAGTTATTAGGGGGGAGGGGGAGGCAGAGAAGGGGGATAAGTAAGGGAAGGGTTTAGTTAAAGAACATGTATAAATGACTCATGTACATGGACAATGGGGGGAATATGATTGAGGGAGAATGGGTTGGCTGGGTGGGGAGAGCAATGGGGGGAAAATGGGACAACTGTAATTAAAAAAACAAAAATATTAATTTTTTGTCAAAAAAATTAATTAAAAAAAAAAGAAACCTCAGGGACCAGTGATTCTAACGCTTAGGTCATTCATGTCTCATCTTTATGATTTTTGTCATATTTGTGTACACAAGTAGTATTATTTAATGCTGCTTTCTATACTGACTTGGTTCTTTAAAATGTTAAAAATATCTATCTTAGTTTCACCCAAGGAATAATATTCATTAGGCCACAGATTTGATGTGCTAGATATGTCTCTTTTTAATAAGTTTTCATTTATTTACCACCTAAAATCAACTTATGCACTTATACTCCAGGAATACATATCATACTTGGGAGAACATTGTTTTGGTTCCTCATTCATATGTGGAAACTAAATGAAAAAAATTAAATAATTTTCTTTCTTATCACAATTTAGGTTGCCATGGAGACAATGACTTCCCCTGACATTGTTACAGTTAGTCAGAGGAAAGCCGTGACTAAAACCTGGGTCCTCTGACTCCACCTCACCGCATTGCTCCCATAGTTGCCATAGAGATGGGACTAGTATCCAGTTATTTCTTAAGCTTACTAAATTATAATAATAAAAATGCTTATGGCTTTGGATTGATCATTTAATCTCTCTGGGTTTGAATGCCCTTATTGAAATAATAATTCCAGTTCTACTTCCTGCCACATGGGGAGAAAGGTAGTTGCACCATTGACTAAGCACTTTCTAGTCCTTTTTCTGGATTATTTTGTCCCATCCTCACACGTCCATTATGAGAAGATAGAACCAAATGATTTCTCAGGGGCCTGTCTGCTCTGAAATATTATTCTAACAGGGTGAACCCAAGTTTGCTTCTCCAAAGGAGTATGTGTGCACAATAGGAGCATTAATATTCTAACTTTTATGGAAACCCGATATTCCAGATAGTCCCATTGAATAAAGTAAGTGGAAACATGCAGGAAAAGGGAAAAAGGACTCATGGGCATGGACAACAGTGTGGTGATTGCTGGGGGAAGGAGGTATAAGGTGACAAAATGATAATGGAAAAAATACAATAATTTTTTTTTATTTTGGTTTTTCAATTACAGTTGTCCCCTTTTCCCCTAATTTCTCTCCCCCACCCAACCCACCCCCTTTTAAGTTTATAAAATGGAGAGAAAATGATACTTTTGGGTTTTCCATCAGGCATTTATCTTATATAATGAGTTTTCTCCTAGTAGACTCATCAGGTAAGCATCTTGATCTTCTAATTTAAACTTAAGTGTCTAATCCCATCAGTTGTAATTGTCTACTGTCTGTAAGACAGGCATACCTCTCTGTCCTGATGCTATCACAAAGCTGCATTGAGCACAAATGATGTAATGGCTTTATACAGCTGTAGGAAAGCTAAAATGCCCCCACTGAGTTAAAAATCCTTAGCCACAGGGACCTGTTTCTTGCCCAGGGAAAATGCTGCTGCTTATCAAAGAAGGTAACCTTGGATAGAGGGATCCCCCAGGTAGTTTATCCTAGCCGTGGAAACTCTCCAGTTCTCATTTTTCTCATTATTCTGTCCTAGATTTACTATTCTGAAGGTGGACAAGCTGCATCCAGCGGGCGATTTAAAGATCGAATTGTAGTGTCCAACGAGCCAGATAACGCATCCATCACTATTTTGCATGTGCAACCAGCAGATAGTGGTGCCTACACCTGTGATGTTAACAACCCCCCAGATATTGGTGGCAACAATCAAGGCCTTCTCACAGTCAATGTGTTAGGTATGGACAATTTTTCATGCCTTTTCTTGGGGCAGCTTAGGACATTGAATGAGCCAGAGCATGGGTTATAATGCCAATTAAGTCCCAGGGATAAATATCCTCCTTGCTCCTTTGATTATCAGGAAGCTAGAGACACCCCTCCCCCCAACCCATATAGCAACACTGAGAAATCACTCATATAACATGCTGAAAGAATTGCCAAGCTAAAAGGGCTGCCAAAATGACAGACAGCAGTAGATGATGCCACCTCTAGGGATCCCTATCTCTGAAAGATGAAATGAGACCATTTCGGACAATGCACAGTCCTACTAAATGAACATTAGCAACTCTTTCATAGGGCACCTCTGATAAAAGCCAGTCCCATCTGGGAGAGACAACTGCCAAGTTACTACCACTCCTAATCCAGCCACAATTTCCACCATAAAATCATTTTTTTGAATAAAGGCAGGAGGGTCCATTTTTTAAAATGTTAACACTATTTGCATAGTTTTTTCTAGATTCTACATATAAATGAAATCATATGGCATTTGTCTCTCTCCATCTGACTTATTTCACTTAGCATAATACCCTCTAGATAAGTGGTTCTCAACCTTCCTAATGCCTTGACCCTTCAATACAGTTCCTCATGTTGTGGTGACCCCCAACCATAAAATTATTTTTCTTGCTACTTCATAACTGTAATTTTGCTACTGTTATGAATCGTAATGTAAATATCTGATATGCAGGATGTATTTTCATTGTTACAAATTGAACATAATTAAAGCATAGTGATTAATCACAAAAACAATATGTAATTATATATGTGTTTTCCAATGGTTTTAGGCGACCCCTGTGAGAGGGTCGTTGGACCCTCAAAGGGGTCGCGACCCATAGTTTGAGAACCGCTGCTTTAGATACATCCACACTATCCCAAATGACAAGACTGCATTCTTTTTTATCGCTGAGTAACATTCCATTGTGTATATATACACCACTCTTCTTTATCTATTTATCTATCAATGGACCAAAATAATACAGACACAGACACATAAGTACAGGGAATAAACTCTTGATTGCCAGAGATGAGGAGGGCGGGGTTGGGTGAAAAAGATGAATGGGGAATAAGAGGTATAAAATTTCAGTCATAAAATGAATAAGCCATTGATATGTAGTGTACAGCATAGGGAACATTGTCAATGATATTGTAATAACTTGGCATGGTGACAGATAGATGGTTACTACACTTAGTGTGGTGATCACATCATAAGGTATATATATATATTGAATCACTATTTTGTACATCTGAAACTAATATATTATTGTATTCTAATTATACTTTAATAAACATTTTAAATGTTAACACTATTTGAAAAAAGGATCACATGTTAAGCCAGAGTTGAGAATGAATTTATTTATACACAAATATGCACTATGTGACATTGGGGAAGTCATATTTATTCTTCAAGTGAATTTGGAGTGGTTCATTTATACAGTATTTATTGAGTGCCTAATTTGGGCCAGGAGCCATGAGTTTGCAGTTTTGGAGGCATGGTTATTGATCTTGGGAAGTTCACAGTTTTGGAGATTTCTAGGGCTTCTTTCAACCTCTAATTGAGAGAACAATGGGAGTTTTGATCCTCTCTTTCAGCTTAGCAGGTCCTGTGTGCAGGCCTTCAGAAGTACTGAAGGGAGGGATGAAAGAGCTTTAAACCCTCACCAACTAACCAGTTGAACTATAAGGGCTCTCCTACTTCTAAGTAACCTCAAACGGAGATGATCTAGTTATTATTATTTTCGAGCTGTGTACATCCATCTCAGGAAAGAAGGAACTAGATCAAATCAGTGACTTCATAACTGAGTAGTTTGGAAAAACAGCAGTTGGTAGGTAACAAGGTGATCACCTAGGAGAAATGTCTAGAGTTGTCTGAGCTTGTCACTCAGTTGATGCCAAAAATGCAACATGCATTTATTATAAGGTTTGCTACTGTATCTACCCCACCTGAAAAAGAGGAAAAGATAATCCAGAGCTGTTTGTTTGTTTGTTTATCTATTTATTTATTTATTGTTTTTCTATTACAGTTGTCCCACTTTTTCTCCCATTTCTCCCCACACACAGCCCACCCCTTCTCCCACAGTCAATCTCCACCTCGTTGTACATGTCCATGGGCTATTTATATTACTTCCTTTACTAAACCATTCCCCTACTTACCCCCTTCTCTCCTTCCCCAGCTCCCCTCTGATAACTGATACTCTGTTCCTTGTTTACATGGCTCTGGCTCAATTTTGTTCATTTATTTGTGTTTTCATTAGTCTCCTGTATTAGGTGATATCATATGGCATTTGTCTTTCATTGTCTGGCTTATTTTGCTAAGTATAATTCTCTCTAGTTCCATCCATGTAGTTGCAAATGGCAAGAGTTCCTTTTTTCCTTCTGCTACATAGTATTCCATTGCATAAATATACCACAGTTTTTTGATCCACTCATCTACAGATGGGCAGTTAGGCTGTTTCCAGCACTTGGCTATTGTAAATAGTGCTGCTATGAACATAGAGGTGCAAAAGATCTTTTGAATTGGGGTTTCAGGATTCTTGGGGTATAATCCTAGCAATGGAATCACTGGTTCAAAAGGTAGTTCCATTTTTAGGTTTTGAGGAAGTTCCTTACTGTTTTCCATAGTGGCTGCACCAGTCTGCATTCTCACCAACAGTGCATTAGGGTTCCCTTTTCTCTATATTCTCATCAGCACTTGTTGTTTGCTGATTTGTTGATGATGGCCATTCTGACAGGTGTAAAGTGTTATCTCATTGTGGTTTTTATTTGCATCTCTCTGATGGCTAGTGATGTAGAGCATTCTTTCATATGCCTATGGAACCTCTCTATGTCCTCTTTGGAGAAATCTTTGTTCAAGTCCTTTGCCCATTTTTTAATTGGGTTGTCTGTCTTCTTGGTGTTGAGACGTGTAAGTTCTTCATATATTTTGGAGATCATTCCCCTGTTTGAGGTACCATTGGCAAATATGTTTTACAATATGGTTGGTTCCCTTTTCATCTTGCTGATGTTTTCTTTTGCTGAGCAGAAACCCTTTAGTTTAATGTAGTCCCATTTGCTTATTCTTTCCTTTATTTCCCTTGTCTTAGAAGACATATTGGGGAAATATTATTACATGGGATATTTCAAATTTTCCTGCCTATGTTTTCCTCTAGGACTTTTATGGTGTCACTGCTTACATTTAAGTCTTCCATCCATCTTGAGTTATTTCCGGTGTGTGGTGTAAGTTGGTGGTCTAGTTTTATTTTCTTGCATGTCCCTGTCCTGTTCTCCCAGCACCATTTGTTGAAGAGGCTCTTCTCAATCCATTTTATGTTCCTTACCTCTTTGTCAAATATTAGTTGACCATATAGTCCTGGGTTTATTTCTGGACTCTCTATTCTGTTCCATTGATCTATATGTCTGTTTTTATGCCAGTACCAGACTGTTTTGATTACAGTGCCCTTTAGTATAGTTTGATGACAGATACTGTGATTCCTCCTGCTGTGTTCTTCTGTCTCAAGATTGCTGTGGCTATTCAGGGTCTTTTTTGATTCCACATAAATTTTTGAAGTATTTGTTCTAGGTTTGAGAAATATGTCACTGGTGTTTTAATAAGGATTGCATTGAATCTATAAATTGCTTTGGGTAGTATGGACATTTTAATGATGTCAATTCTTTCCATCCATGAACATGGTATATGCTTTCATTTATTTGTATCTTTCTTAATTTCTTCCCTCAGTGTTATGTAGTTTTCCAGGCACAGATCTTTTATCTCTTTGGTTAAGTTTATTCTTAGGTACTTTATTTTTTTTGTTTGTTTGTTTCTATAGTAAATGGGATATTTTTTTTCTAGTTTCTATCTCTGATATATTTTTGTTGGTGTAGAGAAATGCCTTTGATTTCTGAGACTAACTTTGTACCCTGCTATTTTGCCAAATTCACTTATTAAGTCAAGTAGTTTTTTAATGTAATCTATTGGGTTTCCTATGTACACTATTATATCATCTGCAGATAATGACAGTTTTACTTCCTCTTTTCCAATTTGGATGCCTTTTATTTCTTTTTCTTGTCTGATTGCTGTGGCTATAACTTCCAACACTATGTTGAATAGGAGTGGAGAGAGTGCACATCCTTGTCTTGTTCCTGACCTCAGGGGGAATGCTCTCAGTTTTTGCCCATTGAGTATGATGTTGGCTTCAGGTTTATCATATATAGCCTTTATTATGTTGAGATATGCTCCCTCTATTCCCATTTTGCTGAGTGTTTCCATAATAAATGGGTGTTATACTTTATCAAATGCTTTTTCTGCATCTATTGATATGATCGTGTGATTTTTATCTTTTGTTTTTGTTGTGAGGTGTATTACGTTTATTGATTTGCAAATATTAAACCATCCTTGCATCCCTGGGATGAATTCCACTTGATTGTGGTGTATGATCTTTTTAATGTGTTTCTGGATCCTGTTTGCCAATATTTTGTTGAGGATTTTAGCATCTATTTTCATCAGCGATATTGGCCTGTAGTTTTCTTTCTTTGTTGTGTCTTGACCTGGTTTGGGAATTAGGGTAATACTAGCTTCATAGAAAGAGTTTGGGAGTCTTCCCTCGTCTCAGATTGTTTTGGAATAGTTTAAGAAGGGTAAGCATTAGTTCTTCCCTAAATGTTTTGTAAAATTCACCTGTGAAGCCATCTGGTCCAGAGCTTTTGTGTGCCGGGACTTTTTTGATTACTGCTTCAGTTTCACTCTTTGTTATTGGCTTGTTAAGGCTTTCCGCTTCTTCTTGATTCAGTTTTGGGAGATTATATGTTTCCAAAAATTTGTCCATTTCAGCTAGGTTGTCAAGTTTCTTGCCATACAGTTGTTTGTAGTAATTTATTACAATCCTTTGGCCCTGGCTGGTTTAGCTCAGTGGATTGAGCGTCGGCCTGCGAGCTAAGTGTCGCTGGTTCGATCTTCCAGTCAGGGTACATCAGAGAAGGAAAATTCTGACTCCAAAAAACCTCCGCTGCCTTGCGGCATACCTCTTCAGGGGAAAGGCTAAGGGAGTAAACCCTGACAGAAAATCCGGAGCCGGAGTCCCTAAGGCGGTTGGACGTTGTAGTCAACACCGGCAACTCCTGCGGCGCACCTGAAGCCAAGCTGTATTGACTCCGTCTTTCCCTTGGACCCTTCAGCTGCGAAGAGAGGGGGGGTCTGCTGCATGGGCAACAGCAGACCCTCCATATCACCCTGCCCAGGCTCTGTAGCTTCAGCGTCATCACAAGATGTCGATTCAACACGGGAGGAGACAGATACCGTGTCACTCCCGAGTCGGACTGCACAGCCATTCTCGGCGGTGCAGATAGACTCTTAAGAAGCTACACCATCGTCTCTCGAGACGGACGGCTGCCGACGACGATTACAATCCTTTGTATTTCTGTGATATCAGTTGTGATTTCTCCTCTTTCATTTCTGATTTTGTTTATTTGGGTCCTCTCCTTGTCTTGATGAGCTGGCTAAAGGCTTGTCGATTTTCTTTATCTTTTCAAAGAACCAGCTTCTACTTTAGTTGATCTTTGAATTGTTTTTTTAGCTTCTATGTCATTTAATTATGCTCTCATCTTGAAGATTTCCTTTCTTATACTGGCTCTGGGCTTTGTTTGTTGTTATTCTAGTTCTTGTAGCTGTAGGTTTAGATTTTTTTTATTTGAAATTCTTTTATCCTTTTCAGGTAGGCCTGTATTGCTATGAACTTTCCTCTTAAGACTGCTTTGGCTGTGTCCCATAAGTTTTGGCCTGTTGTGTGTTCATCATCATTTGTGTCCAGACTCTTCTTGGTTTCTCCCTTGATGTCATTGTTAACCCATTCATTATTCAATTGCATGTTGTTCATTATCCATGAGCTTGAATGTCTTTGAGTTTTTTCCTTGAGGTTGATTTCCAGTTTCAAGCCATTGTGATCTGAGAAGATGCTTGATATTATTTCAGGTTTCTTGAATTTGTTGAAGCTTGTTTTGTGTCCTACCAGGTGATCTATCTTTGAAAATAGTCCATGTGCACTTGCAAAGAATATATATTTTGCTTCTTTGGGGCGAAAAGTTCTATATACATCAACTAAGTCCATTTGTTCTGGAGTGTTGTTCAATGCCTCAGTATCCTTGGTGTTTCTTTGCTTTGAAGATCTGTTCATTTTTGGCAATGGGGTGTTAAAATCCCCTACTATGAGTGTGTTACTGTTCATATTTTTCTTGTAGTCTTTCAATATTTTCCTTATATATTTGGGTGCTCTGATGTTGAGTGCATATATGTTTACCAGGGCTTTATCTTCTTGATGGATTGTTGCCTTAAGTATTATGAAATGTCCTTCTTTGTCTCTTTTTATGACCTTTGGTGTGAAATCTGTTTTGTCTGATATAAGTATTGCTACGCCAGTTTCTGTGTGTGTGTCCATTTGTTTGGAATACTTTGTTCAATTCCTTCACTTTCAGTCTGTGTATATCTTTTGTTTTGAGATGTGTCTCTTGTAGACAACCTATATGTGGGTCATTTTTTCATATCCATTCTGCTACCTTATGTCTTTTGATTGGAGCTTTTAACCCATTTACATTTAAGGTTATTATTGACAGGTATTTATTCATTTCCCTTTGCATCTGTGTTCCTCTCCCTTTGTCTCATTTTTTTCCTCCTCTTTTTCTTAACACATTCCCTTTATCATCTCCTGCAATCCTGGTTTGGTGGAGATGTATTCCTTTAGCCTTATTTCATCTGGGAAACTGCTTATTTCATCTTCTATTTTGAAAGAGAGCCATGCTGGGTAGAGTAGTCTTGGTTGTAGGCCTTTGTTCTTCATTGTTTGAAATATTTTTTTTTGCCATTCTCTTCTGGCTTGTAGTGTTTCAGGTGAGAAATCAGCTGATAGCCTTAGTGGAGCTCCCTTGTATATGATTTGCTGTTTTTCTCTTTGTCTTTGAATGTTGCCATTTTGAATATGATGTGCCTTCGAATGGGCCTCCTTGGGTTCATCTTCATTGGGACCCTCTATGCTTCCTGTACTTGTGAGACATTTTCTCTCCTCATGTTCAGGAAGGTTACTGTCATTACTTTTTCAATCAGGCTTTCTATCCATTGCTCCTTTTCTTCTCCTTCTAATATCCCTATGATACATATATTGTTGTTTTTTAAATTGTCCTGAAGCTGTCTCAAACCCTCTTTATTCTTTTTCAGCCTTTTTTCATTTTGTTTCAGTGTCTGGGAATTTTTTTCTACGTTGTGCTCTAGCTCAGTGATATGATCCTCTGCTTCATTAGCCTGCTTTTGATTGCTTCTACTGTGTTTTTTAGTTCAGAAATTATATTCTTCATTTCTTCCTGGCTCTTATTGATTGTTTCTATGTCCTTTTGCATGCTGGTGTAGTTCTCAGTAAGTTCCTGGTAGCTTCCCTGGAGTTCTTTGTAGTTCCCCTGGAGTTCATTGTAGTTTTCTATGAGTTTGTTGAGTTCATTGAGGTTTTTCATTACCATTGTTTTGAATTTCATGTCTGATAGTTTGCTTGCCTCTATTTCATCTATCCCTTCTTCTGGGAATTCCTCCTTTCCTTTTGTTTCGGTATTATTTCTCCTTCTCCCCATTTGGGGTGGCTCTTCTTGTTGGTTCTGTTCTTAGATTGACCTGCTTTTATTCCCTTCTTTGTAGTGTGACCTTCTTGTATACACCTGTTGAGCTTCTGCCTCTAGCTCATGTCACTTGGAGGGTAGGTAGTCTGCTTAAGAGATTTCTCCTGTAGCACTGGGGATGATTCTCTACTGGGATCTTGTCCACTGCTCTCCCAGCTCTGTCTCCAGAACCAGTACCCTAAACTCACACAAAGTGCCTCTAGTTCACTTCACCCTCCTTTGGCCTTATCCAGGGCTGAGTGCACTCCCTCATGCAGGCCAGGGGTGGGATGACTGGTTGTGCGCTGGGGCAGGTGAACCGCAGATGCCTCTGCATGCCAGCTGGCAGATTAGTTGAGTGCCTGGGAAGGCAGGCTGTGAGCACCTCTGCCAAGAGCTGGTTTTTAAGAGCAACATAGCTCAATCATGTTTTTATTTTGCTGACCCCTGTACTAGGCATTCAGGTACAGGGGAAGACAAGTGGAATATACACAAGCCCTTTCCTGGGAGAGCTGGTGTTTCATTCTGGAAGATTAGTCGTTTATATGTGAACTGAATGGTCTGGTATAGATGCTAGCACATCAGGCTGCGAGCCAGAAGGCCTAGGTACAGCTCTTATTTGGCAACTCAATGGCCTCAGGCAAGTCAATCCACCTTGTTATGGCCATTTGAGATGGACTTGTAACTCTTGCCCTGTCTTTACATGTTTACCCTGAGGATCAAATATTACACTGTCACCCTTCAAAGAATTGGAAGAATTAGTATTCTAATAGTTTTCTGTTGCTTCCTGATTCTGTATTGTCCTTCTGACCAGAAACTACCTAAATAAGCCAAGCCTCTTTATCGCTGAGCTTGGAAATAGTCCCGAGATACTTAGACAGAAAGGTTAATATTCAGAGAATCCCTAATCAACCTCCATAAGAAGCTGAGGGTTATTTTTACTCTGAGTTGCTTTTTCCCATGAGTCTTTGGGTGAGTTGTTCCTGCAACAACTGTACCATGACCTTTTTTTCCTTAAGCATTCAGGATCCAGGCAAAGTAAGAGACAGAAATGTCTGTGGATTTCCTTGTTTGTTTGGGAACTCTCAAAAATTCTATTTTTATTAATTGGGCTAAGAACAGAAGCATTCTTCAAATTAATGGTTTTGGAAATTTTGAGACTGATAATTTTCTCTAAAAATTGCTGAGGTTGTTTACAGTTCTTAAATTCCATTGCATATGAGTGCCTGTTCTGCTTACTCTGACTGAGGGGTGGGGCATGGTGGGGAAGGTAGGTAAGGGAAGCCAGTGGTTGGTAGAAGTGCTGGTGTTTCTTTAAAGGTTGCTCTTCCTAACAATGCATCTTTTAGAGACATTTTATTACCCAGTGGTGGACGTTGGTTGATCCCATGCTTTCACTTGTTCATGCATAAGTTTATTTGACAAACCCTGAGCACATGTCCAGTTATTGTGCTAGGCAATGGAGATGGAAAGATTTAAAAGATAAGGTTGAAACCCTCCAAAAGTTCAGAGTCTAGTGAGGGAGGAAGATATATTCATATGACATAAAAACTTACAGTGGAGTTAAGAGAGGAGAGGTTGGTGACACAGAGGGAAGGGCTAAAAGCTGTGTGGGGGAACTGAAGAATGCTTTCTGGAGAAAGTGACTTTTGCACTGGATATTGAAGAGTGTGCAAGGTGTGTAAGATAGCAGAAGGGCTGAGGTGGGAGGATCTGATTTAGATAAAAGAAACACCAATGAGCAAAGGCCCAGGCGGTTTGGAGAACCATTTATTTGGGAGACTTCCATTAGGTATGACAGCCTTAGAAAATGAATTACTGAAAAATACCCAGAACAAGTTTGAATAATTGTTTTGTATGCATTTGGAATTTGCATCATTTTCCTTTTGGAATTTGGCATATAAAAGAAAATGATGAATTGAGAGAAGGTTTCAGAACACGCTGAAACATTTTCATTTATTTTCTGAGGTGAGCTTCTTCCACTCCAATTCTTTTGAAAGGTAAATTGTAGATCAATGGCTTTGGCCATAAACATTTAGATTCCGCTGGGGACTAGAACTGGATGAAGTGTCAATTTGATCCTGATGCAGTAGTTTTAGAAAATACATAGGTTTGGAATGTGGTTCAAAATGACTTGCTGTTTCGTTAGTTTTTAAAAAGTAGTAAAAAATGTGCTCAGCAAAATAAATAAATAAATAAATAAATAAATAAATAAATAAATAAAATACCTATTTGGGTTTGATTCTGAGCTCAAGAAATGAATGCAAATCATTCAAGTTTTTGTCCATCATTAATTCAAGTCCTGGTGTCTGACTCCATGATAAAACACCCCATTTAATTTTCTGTTTAAATTGCTCTATTCTGCTGTAAAGGCTATAAAATCACCATGTTTAAAAAAAAGGAGTATCTAAATCTAATGATAGCTGTAATGGATTCTGGCTAAATAGTCTTGTTTAGGGTAGGCAAATCCAATGCATTGTACACATCTGAGAAAATCAGTGGAAAGGAAGACAGAATAAAGAGGTAAATAGGAAAGTGTTTATTTTAATTAAAACACACCTGTTTAAAAGATAGGAATGGTGAAGTATTTCAAAGAGTTACAGCTCTATCCATCTGTTTTCTTGCTCATGTGTAGAATGGCTTAGAATGTTAGATTAGAAGATTAACTTCAATAGCAAGCCTTAAAATGTGGCAGCAGGAATTAGTCCTGCCCATGGCCACAGCAACTCCATATGCAAGGCTCTATAGACATGGTTTTAGTTAGAGAAATACAATAAATTTGGATTAGCTGGAGTACAAATAATCTCTTTTTCACATTTTATAGATGAGTCAGCTGAGTTATTTTTTTGCTAGGTTACTTGCCTAAATACATCTAGGGTAAAGTTGCAGAGCCAGTATTTTGTATGAATCCAGAGCTCTGCTATTTATTTATTTATTTTTACCTCTCTTTAATTTATGTTGTATTGTTTATCTATTGCAGTTGTCCCATTTTTACCCCTTTGCTCTCCCCTGCTCTACCCCTCCTTTCACAGTCCATCCCCACTTAGTTGTCCATGTCCATGGGTCATTTATACTTGTTCCTTGACTAGGCCCTTCTCCTTCTTTTCTTCCTCCCCCCTCCCCTCTGGTCACTGTCAGTCTGTTCCTTTTCTACATGCCTATGGTTCTAATTTGCTCATCTGTTTGTTTTGTTCATTAGTTTCCTGCAGAGCTCTGTTCTTAACTGTTACCTTTCAAATAAGAGCAGAGAGGTGGGAAGTTTGGAGATTTAAGGTCTAACTAGTGTAAGTTAGAGAATCTACATCGTTGGAGAGTTTAAAATTCAAATTAAGATACGGCAGGTGACTTGGAAAGTATTGACATTCAGATCCTTAGCTTTCTGTCAGAATAAGGTTAGAAAAAGCTGTGAACAGTAAGATGAGTGAAGAAGTTCAGATTCTCAGTTTTCCCCAGGAGTTTTCCGCTGAGGTGTTTTATAAGCAGCTAAAATTCAGTATGTCCCAAACTGACCTCATATTCACCCCTTCCTAATCCTCTTTCCTTTCTGAAAACCTGCTCTTCCTCCTATATTATCTCAGGGGACAATGGCAAACTCATGTACCCAGCTGTTCAAATCAGAAACCTGGGGATCATCACTGACCCCACCTTCTTCCTCATACCCAACATCCACTTAGTCACCAAGTCCTGTTGACTTGTTAATACCTCTTGAAATTGTCTTCCCCTTTCCCTTGGTTTAGGCACTCCAGAGTCAGAGTGATCCAGGTAAAATGTTAAAATGACCATCATCTCTACCCTACTTAAATTTCTGTGGTCCTCTTGTTCTCGGTATAAAATACACGAAATACCAAACCCTCCAAGCTCTAGCCTCCTCTTTCACTACTCCCCCACTCCACTTTAGAACCCTGTCAGAATTCCTTTTGAATTTCTGGTGCCTAGTTTAATGTTAGGCACACATAAGGGCTTCAAGTATTTGCTTGTGGAGTGAGAAAGGAATAAAGATGTCAATGCTCTGTAGCACCACTCCCAACAAATGCGTATCCCCTACCAATGAGTAACACAGGCAAACTCAAGCCTTCCAATTATTTGTGCCACCATGAAATAAATAGATGCCAAAGCGACTCATAAAAGAAAAGAAAAAAGAAAAATATGGCATTAACATAAGAATTTTTTAAACAAAATAATAACAGGTTATCGCAACGTATTTTCATTTAAAACCGTGCTTCAAAAGTATAAACTATGCTCCTAGTTTAGCGTTTGCTTACATTTGGTTGTTTTAATGAAGCCATATTTTAAGATATGATGTGGAAATTCATGGTTATGAATCTGGGAAGGAAGCAGATGGAAGAGATACTACTGGAATATTAATTGGTGACTGAAAGGTCATTGCATCTGAAGTGCTCTACTCCCACCTAGTGGTACAAAGAGAAAACTGTCAAAATAAGTTTTAAAGTAAAAAAAAAAAAAAAAATTAAGTAGATGGTCCACAAAGCGAAAAGAAAAAAGTGATTGCAACCATTACAGACTGCCATTCACCTTACAGGAAATTTACTGTTTGTCATTGCTTTACAGTCAAACCTTCTAAGCCCTTTTGCAGCATTCAAGGAATACCAGAAACTGGCCAACCTATATCTCTTTCTTGCCTCTCGGCACTTGGAACACCTTCCCCTGGGTACCACTGGTATAAACTTGAAGGAAAAGATATCATCCCAGTGAAAGAAAGCTTTGGTAAGTATAGCCCTCAGAAACCCCTGGCAAGGTATAGTGTGTGTGGTGGCTGACAGCATGTATGTGGCTGGCTGTTCATCCTGAGAGCTCAATCTTCTACTTTTCTGAGAGGGGCGTGTAAGAAGAAAGAATGCCTGTCTGTTAACAAGATGATTATGGTCTGGGCTTATCCCTATCTTCTAGAAGTCAAGGCTGGTTTTGGCTCAGAGGTGGTGGGTATAGAGAGTATGGTGTGGTCCCAGCTGGGCTACTTTGGAATAATCAGAAGGATACCTCAAAAAAAGAGGCCAATGTGAGGAAGTGGGTTGGCACTGAATGATCTGCTACATTGACATGATCTCTATGTGCATAAGGGATTTCAAAAGTCTATTTCCTTGTCTTGACAGACCCAGCCACTGGGACTTTGGTTTTTGGAAATCTGACCAATTTTGAACAAGGTCATTACCAGTGCATTGCAATCAACATCCTTGGCAATAGCTCCTGTGAAATCGATCTAACTGTTTCACGTGAGTTGGTCATACAACTTTAAGTCAAATATTGTGGGTCTGCCAACCAAGTAAATTAATTAGTCCTGGTTTGTCCTTCCTGCTTCTCTGGACATTTTGGTGCTTTAGAGGTTAATATCATGAATTACCATCCCAATATCTAATGCTTACACTATACTTAATATGTGCCACACACTGCTCTAAAGTGTTTATAAAAATAAATTTGTTTAAGCCTTAAAAAATCTCTAGGAAAGTAGGAATTACTATTTAATAAATAAAACAACAGCCTCATTTATAGTACCAGGCTACATTTTTTGGTATGCTGTCGGTAGTCCCAGGTGAAACTGTAGCAACCTATGTCAAACATGGAGCTCAAAAACTTTCCAGTTCTTAACCAATTTGTTAAGATCTTCCTCTAGTAATAATAGTAATAAAAACACTCACACCTACAATCAAAGTAGCTAATAGTGAAGCTCAGCCAGGTGCTGGGAGCATTACCTCATTTGATCCTCTAACTACCCTGTTCTAGGGAGCAGAATATATTGTTGGCCTCATTCTACTGGAAGGAAGCTGAAGTTCAGGGAGATAAGTGACTTTCCCAAGGTCATCCAGTTAGCAACTGGCAGTGCCAGGATGTCTCTAAACCTCAATCTTCTAGTTTAAAGGCGCTTAGTTACTAAGCATAGCCATGAGGGCCTGGAATTGTCAAACTGGGCTAGTCAGGGGTAAGCTCCTGTAATGGATATCTTGCCACATCTCTCAAAGATCACTTACACTTAGGATCATGTCATCTATTCATTTTTTCTAATTTACTTTGAATCTGTGGTTTTAATCTACACAATGCACAGGTGGCTAGTTTCATTGGATCATTACTCTTTTACAAAGCTGAGCTTTCTTTCTTTTATTTGTCTTAATCCAAACATTTTCCAGTTCTAGACCATACCTTCATTCTTATGTGACTTTCAGCTATTTTTATTCAAAGTGAATAAACCTCACCTTTTTGGTCTGTCCTTTCTGTGGTACCAATCTACTCCCAGTCCCTTGATCCATTTCTGCTGTTTTTCTCTAGATCTTCCCCAATCCTGTTTTGCCTTCCTAGATGTACAATCATACTGCAGATGGAGAGATTCCTAGGATTTGTACTTAAGCCTCACTTCCTTTTGAATCCCCTTTCCAATGTTGACAATTGGCTTCCCTCCCTTCCTTCCTTCCTCTATGCCTCCCTGCCTTCTTCAAACATTCACTGAATATCTACTATACACCAGGGACTGTCCTATGTGATGACAATACAGAGATTAATAAGGTATATGTCTTACAATCAAGAAGCTTATAGTTTAGCTAGAGGAATGAACAAACACTAAAATGTGTTAAATGCTGTAACAGAGGTCCGCACAATGTCTATAGTACATCGAAGAAGAAATAATTATACTTATAGAACCAGGGACAGTTTTACCAATGAAGTGCAGTTTGAACTGAATCTTGAAGGAGCTTGTAAAGTCTGTTTATCTGTAAAATAGGGACAAAGGTAAAAGGAGGTTGAAGGGTGACAATAGAGCAGGAGGGCAACCAGTCCATGCAGAGAGATGAGAATAGAGGACCCCAAAAAAATGTCTCTGAGGGAAAAATCATAACCCTACAGATTATCTGATGTGTTTAAACCTAGTGAAAGGAGCTCAATAGTTTTTCTGGAAATTTTGGGGATTAGCAACACAGTAGTTCTTCTCTATATCACAGTTCACTTATTGCGGCCTCACTGTATCGCGGGATTTTTTAAAATATTATATTTAATTATTTATCGTAGATTTTTCGCTATATCGCGGGATTTTGTGGTACTGTATACATATGTTGTTAAAGTTACATACGTTTAAGAGTGTAGAATATGTTTAAGAACATAAGTAGTGTTTATAAAAGTGTGGAAAAGGTTAATAAGGGAGTAGGAAAGGTTAATAAGGGACAGGGAATGGTTTACAAGGGTGTGGCAAGGGTTTATAAAGCCTTAAAATGTATATAAGAACTAAAATAAATGGAAGGTTCCTACTTCGTGGATTTTCATCTATCGTGGGGGTGTCTAGAACGTAATACCCATGATAAGTGAGGGAATACTGTAATACATTTTTAAAAATCCCAAATGAAGCAATTATTTTTCAATATATTTATATTATTATTTATTTTTTATTATGCTTTATTGTTTATGCTATTACATTTGTCCTAATTTCTTTTCCCTTTGTTCCCCTCCACCCAGTGACCCCCCCTCAAGTTGTCCCCCCTCCTTAGTCCATGTCCATTGGTTATGTATATAGTTCTTCTCAACATCTTCCTATCTACTCCACTCCCTCCTACTATGCTTCTTAATTCCTGTACCATCTCCCTCCCTTCCCTCCTTCCTCTTCCCCACTGACCTCCCCCCAAAATATTCCACATACCTATAATTCTTTTCCCACTCTCGTTGCCTACTTAGTTTGCCTTTGTTTCAATTCCTAAGCTTCTGTTGTTGGTTGTTGTGATACAGTTTTCATTTTAATGTTCATAGTTTTGATCCTCCTCCTAAACAAGTCCCTTTAACATTTTATATAACAGTTGTTTGGATCTGATGAACCCCTTCAGTTTTACTTTGTCCTGGAAGCACTTTCTCTGCCCTTCTATTCTGAATGACAGCTTTGCTGGATAGAGGAATTGTGGTTGTAGGTTTTTGCTTTTCATTACTTTGAATATTTCTTGCCAGTCCCTTCTTGCCTGCAGAGTTTCTTTCTTTCTTTTTATTTTATTTTTTGGTTTTTCAATTACAGTTGTCCTATTTTTCCCACATTGTTCCCCCCCACCCAGCCCACCCCTTCTCCCACAATCATATCCCTCCCCGTTGTCCATTTCCATGAGTCATTTATACACGTTCCTTGACTAGACCCTTCCCTTACTTATCCCCCTTCTCTCCCTCCCCCCTCCCCCTCCCCCCTATTGACTGCTATTCTACTCTTTGTCTTATTTAGTTCATTTGTTTGTGTTGTTCTTTAGTTTCCTGTATTAGGTGATATCATATGGTATTTTGCTTTCTTTGCCTGGCTTATTTCAATAAGCATAATTCTCTCTAGTTCCATCCATGTTGTCGCAAATGGCAGGAGTGCCTTCTTTCTCTCTGCTACATAGTATTCCATTGTGTAAATGTACCACAGTTTTTTGATCCACTCATCTACAGATGGGCACTTAGGCTGTTTCCAGTACTTAGCTATTGTAAACAGGGCTGCTGTGAACATAGGGATGCATAAGTTTTTTTGAATTAGGGTTTTAGGATTTTTCGGGTATAATCCTAGCAGTGGAATCGCTGGTTCAAAAGGCAGTTCCATTTTTAGCTTTTTGAGGTAATTTCATACTGTTTTCCATAGTGGCTGCATTAGTCTTCATTCCCACCAACAGTGCAGTAGGGTTCCCATTTCTCCACATCCTCGCCAGCATTTGTTGTTTGTTGATTTGTTGATGATGGCCGTTCTGACAGGTGTAAAGTGGTATCTCATTGTGGTTTTTATTTGCATCTCTCTGATGGCCAATGATGTTGAGCATTTTTTCATGTGCATATGGACCTTCTGTATGTCCTCTTCTGAGAAGTGTTTGTTCAAGTCTTTTGCCCATTTTTTAATTGGGTTGTTTTCTTGATGTTGAGTCGTATAAGCTCTTTATATATTTTGGAAATCAGTTCCCTGTCTGAAGTATCATTGGCAAATATGTTTTCCCATATGGTTGGTTTCCTTTTCATCTTGCTGATATTTTCTTTTGCTGAGCAGAAACTCTTTAGTTTGATGTAGTCCCATTTGTTTATTTTTGCCTTTATTTCTCTTGCCTTAGGAGATGTATCCGTGAAGATATTGTTACGCGGGATATCTGAAATTTTCCTGCCTATGTTTTCCTCTAGGACTTTTAGGGTGTCACGGATTACATTTAAGTCTTTGATCCATCTTGAGTTTATTCTCATGTGTGATGTAAGTTGGTGGTCTAGTTTCATTTTTTTGCACGTCCCTGTCCAGTTCTCCCAGCACCATTTGTTAAAGAGGCTCTTCTCACTCCATTTTATGTTCCTTCCCCCTTTATCAAAGATTAGTTGACCATAGAGGCCTGGGTTTATTTCTGGGCTCTCTATTCTGTTCCACTGATCTATATGTCTGTTTTTATGCCAGTACCAGACTCTTTTGATCACAGTGGCTTTGTAGCATTGTTTGATGTCTGGTATCGTGATTCCTTCTGCTGTGTTATTCTGTTTCAAGATTGCTTTTGCTATTCGGCATCTTTTTTGGTTCTATATGAATTTTTGGAGTATCTGTTTTAGGTCAGTGAAATATGTCATTGGTATTTTAATAGGGATTGCATTGAATCTGTAAATTGCTTTGGGTAGTATGGCCATTTTGATGATGTTGATTCTTCCCATCCAAGAACATGGTATTTGCTTCCATTTATTTATATCTTCCTTAATTTCTTTCTTCAATGTTACATAATTTTCAGTGTACAGGTCTTTTATCTCTTTGGTTAAGTTTATTCCTAGGTACTTTATTTTTCTTGTTGCTATAGTAAATGGTATTTTCTTTTTTGTCTCTGTCCCTGATATTTTATTGTTGGTGTACAGAAATGCCTTAGATTTTTGTATATTTACTTTGTACCCTGGTATTTTGCCAAATTCATGCAGAGTTTCTTTTGAGAAATCAGCTGACAGTCTTATTGGGACCCCTTTGTATGTAATTCTCTTCTCTCTTGCTGCTTTTAAGATTCTCTCTTTATCCTTAATTTTTGACATGTTGATTATAATGTGTGTTGGTGTCTCCCTGGGTCCAGTTGTTTTGGAACTCTCTGTGCTTCCTGGACCTGTAAGTCTATTTCCTTCCCAAAGTTAGGGAAGTTCTGCTTCATTATTTTTTCACATAATTTTTCCATTTCTAGTTCTTCTTCTCACCTTCTGGCAACACTGTGATTCGGATGTTGGTCGGCTTATAGCTGTCCGATAAGTTTCTGAGCCTCTCCTCATTTTCCTCACTTCTCATTTCCTCTTTCTGCACTGGTTGACAGTTCATTCCGTATGTTCCGATTTGTTGATTTGATCCCTGGTTTTCTTGCCCTCACCACTAGTTTCATATGTGTTTTTGTTCATTTCAGCAGGACTAGCCTTCATTCCTTCCCTATCTTGTTTAAGATCTGCTGTTAGGCCTGTAAGCATTTTTATAGGAAAGCTCTGAACTGTGCCTCAGAAAGATTTCCTATCTGCTGCTTCGTTAGATTAGATATTTGCTATCTGGTCAGCTGCATCACTGGGATCTCTATCATGATCTGTGCCATCCTGACCATTTTGTGTTTAACTTTGCTTTCTGGGCAGGGCTGTCACACCTCCTATGCTGTAGGGGGCAGAGCCCCGTGCACTTGTCACAGCAGGGTGACCTGTCTCACCACGCTGTGGCATTTTCTGTGGGGGTGGGGGTCCAAGATGGATTCTTGCCGTTCACTCTCCGCTGAGAGACCAGGGCTCTCCTCCTCCATCCCTACCCACTCTGGGCCTCACAGTCCAAGGCAATGGAGGTCTGCCTTCCCCGGCTTTGGAATCACAAGCTGATGGGTCTGGTCTGCAACCAGGGGTGCTCCCCAGGTGCTTCTCTCCTCCCCCTAAATACAGGTGTCTCTGCTTACCGCTGTCCTGCCTCCGTCGCTGTCTCTGCTGCCGCAGACAGCACAGCTTGAACTATTTTCCCCGGCTTCATCCCTCCTACCTGTCTGGACGAGCACAACTTCTCATAACTTCATATGTTGGACTTCCATTTATTTTCTGGAACTTCTGTTTATTTATGATTTTGCGGTAGTTGTATTCCTTCTTAGTTGTGGAGGGAGACAGAGCATGTCAGTCTAGGCATTCATCTTGGCCAGAAGTCTCTTGTGTTTGTTTGCTTCTGTTTCCCAGGGAGAGCTGTCACTCCTACTACGTTGTAAGGGGCGGAGCCTTAGGTATTTGTCAGTAACGGGCAACCTGTTTTACCACGTTGTGGCGCTGTATGCGGGGAAGGGGTCTGAGAAGTAACAATGCTGCTTGCCCATCACTCGCTCCTTTTCCAGGCACTTCTCCCACTTCTGCACCGGACTGGCGCCCCTCTAGCTGCTGCCCTGGCCGTCGTTCCCAGAGCGGGTGGGTCTGCGGATATTCTAGGTCTGTGGGGGCCCTTTAAACAAGTGGACTCTGCTGAGAGACCTGCAGCTTCTGCCTCCATCCCAACCCCCACTAGTTTGCACAGTCAAAAGCAATGAGGCTTGATTTTCTCCGGTGCTGGGACAGTGAGCTGGGCTGTCTGGTGAGGGTCTGGGAATGCTGCTCAGGTGTCCCTCCTGACTTTTTAAAACGTGTAACTGCGATTTCTGCCAGCCTGCGGCTGTAGCCACTGCTGCCACCACCACACCGAGTCCTCTTTGCCCTGGCTCCACCCCTCCTACCTGTCTGGATGAGTATTTCTTCTTTATATCTTTGTTTGCTGGACTTCCATGCAGTTTGATTTTCTGGAACTTCTGGTTGTTTCCAGTTTTGAGGTAGTTGTATTCCTTCTTAGTTGTGGAGGGAGATGGAACATGTCTGTCTATGCCTCCATCTTGGCCAGAAGTCTCCAAATGAAGCAATTATTAATCTCAGAAAACTTTAAATTGTTGTAAAAGAGAGGATTCTAGTAATACTATGTCCTGAAGCTGTGGATAATATTTACATAGTCATAATACTGCAAACTTGGATATAACTACAACTTGCCTATATAAGAAGAATGTGGCAGGGTGTGAGGAGGTGCTGTAAGAGGTTAAATCTTCAACTTCCAGAGTAGGAAATCAATATAAAATGACCAAAATTGGAAAAGGCTGGGCATATTAGAACAAGTGTAATAGAAATATGAAGGCAAATTTCAGAAGACTAAAAAAACAAAAAAGAGTTAAAAATGGTTGTCTGTAGTGAGTGAAACTCAGTGGTGGGGTACTAGTGTTTCTTATTTGTTTTGTTTTTGTTTCTGTTAGAAGTCTAGTAGAACTGTTTGACTTTATAAATTATGCACATGTATTCTTTTAGTCATAAAACTTTGAAAAAATAATCAGGCAATTCAACTAGCCTTTAGTCCAAAAATATAAGATGTCCATTCTTATTTGAAAGGAGGTGGATGGGGATGAGCCTGCCTGGAACCCAGACATAGCCTCTTGGGCACAATATCTTAGTGCTTTAAGGTCTGATACTCACGTAAGTCATCTCACACATTGTTTTTCCATTGACTGATCTAATAAACTAGTTTGCGGAATGCACCTATCCCTTTCCAGTGGCTAGAAAACATGAGTATCCATGGTGAGCATGGAATCCATAAGAGAGAATGTTTTTAGGCACATACTTGACTTATTCTACGGCAAAATCTGGAGAAATATTTCTGCCTGTAACGGAGGTCATTTCTCTGGTCACCAGAGTGAAGGTCCATAGTGTCTCTCTCATTGACCAAGCAAATGCCCACTGAAAACTCATGTCTCTAAATCCCATTTTGAAAGTGACCCCACCTCCTACGAGTTGGCATATTTTTTTCTTTATGTGTGTAAATGTGAATGGGCAAGCTATATACTTAATCTATAGCCATCCTTCTTCCCTCTGAGTCCAACTGGCAGAGTTCTAGGAGTTTCCATGTTCCCAGCCTGTACGAGTCTCTTTCCCTCACTATGAATGCCCCAAATATTCACCACTTGTTACAAAAGCACATGTATGAGGCAGAGACAATATGTTCCACCTCACTAACCAGCTGTTTGTATCCTCCAGATCCAGAAGCTGGAATCATTGTTGGGGCCTTGGTTGGTTCCCTAGTGGGTGCTGCCATTATCACCTCTGCGGTGTGTTTTGCAAGGAGCAAGGCAAAGGGGAAAGAAAGGAAGAGAAATTCTAAAACTACCACAGAACTCGAGTAAGACTTTATTTTGTTGTCTTTACTTGAATATAGGTTTTTGTTTTTTTTTTTTTAGCATAAGATATTAGGGGTATCATTCTGCTTATCCTCACTGCTTTTATGAAAGAATCATAATGGGTACCATTTACTGACCACAGGGTGCCAAACTATTCTAAGCATTTTATGTCAACTTATTTTACCACAATAACCCTTTTAGATCTAAGAACATGATTTAATATATCATATTAGCATACTTGCCTTTCTACCAACAGTCATAAAATATAATTTTTAATTTTTTTTTAATAAGGGAGTCCATGAAGGCAGAAGTGCCCAAGTCATGTGACCATGCCCACAGCCCATGCTCTTTACCACTCTGCTATTTCTTCTTGAATGCACATCACACTCATTCATTTATTCATCCCTCCATATCTATGCTTCCACAATTATGTTTGGGGCATCAACCAGATGCCAAGTATTGTGCTAGATGAAGTGGGAGATGGACACGAGCTATGAATTTGGCCCTCAAAGACCTTACTAGATACTTAGATCCTTTCATTTTTATATTTTTTCCCACCTTTTAAATACTGGTTTTCCTCTCTTGAACTCTCAAGATATTGTTGAGATATAATCTTTCTGTCCCAAAACGAAGACACGTGATCTAACAGTGAGTCAGAATATCAGAAATCACAGTTTCTGAACAGACTGGGACCTGTGGTCACTAAATCTACAGAGCCTGTGGCTCCAAATGAAATGTCAAACCCTAACTTGGTCTTCCCTGGGCTTTCTTCCTGCAGACCAATGACCAAGATAAACAGAGGCACAGAGTTTGAGACAATGCTATCAGAAGATGCTATCCAACTGGACGAAATTCTGCAACCTTCCTTCCATGAGACTGACCCCAACACCATTCTGGGGCTAGATCATGGGTCTATCCCCAAGCCTGAGCCTTCCCTGGAGCCTGTCCAGGAGCCTGCCCCAGGACCTGAGCTTGAGGTCAAGCTGGAACCAGAGCCCAAGCTGGAGCCCAAGCCTGAGATTGTGGTTGAGCCCTTGTGTGATGAGGAAAAACAAGTGAATAAGAACACTTAAACTGCTAGCTTAAGTACAGTGTTCATCACTAAGGAACCCATTACTGGCGTTTAGAATTTAGTTGACCTAACCAATCGCCCATTACCTCCCTTCATTCTGACCAACCCTCTTCTAACAAGGTGCTTCTACCATCAACCCAAAATAAACAGGTCAAGATAACTAGTAAATAAATGCAAGGGTTCCTGCATTGTCAGTAGAGTACTTAAATTTCACTAACACATAAGCATAACTAATGAAAACTGATTTCTAATTCAGTTGAAAGTGTCTTTGCAACAACACCTGTGTAGTATTTCAGGAAAATCTTATTTCTGTATTTTTAGCTACTGTTTGTTACATTCCACATGCACAAATGATAAGGTAGCTTTAATTGGATTCAATATTATTTCTAGGATTAGTTCAGGGCTTCCCATTTTCACATTGACCACAAAGGAAAGAATTTACCATCTCTATCTCATAGATTGGGGGAAAAAATCTTTTAAAACTCCAGAGGAGAGTATAAAAAGGGTACACATTAATTGGTACATAGCATTTAAAGATAGGTCTTAAAATTAAACCTTCATTTACATATTAGATTTCCAAGGAACCACCCTGCTATTTAATAGTAATTAAATAGTAATTTTATTAAATAACAAAAATTTTAAATGCAAAGTAATATACAGACAAATAATTCCAAATGCAATTTTTCTTTAGTGAATACAAAATATTGATATCATAGGTGATGTACAATTTAGCTTTGAATGAGCTATTATGTTATTACTATGTCTCATGCTATCTACTTTGGAAGGGCCAGACTAGGAAACTGTTCTAAGTGAACACTTAAGATCAATTTTAGATAATTTGAACTAATTATTTAACCTGTTTTACTGTTGGGGTAATTCCACATTAATAAAGATATATTATTCTTGTATGTTAAATATTAACTAAAATGAATTGATATCACCTCTTTGTCACCTGTTAAAGGGCTCTTCCATTGATCATATTTTACCCACATTCCACCTTGAAGAAATTTACAGGTAGACTTTTTCATTTGTGTAATCAATCAGGTTTTAAATCTTATTTTAAAGTTCAATAAATAATATTCAATAAAATCTTACTTTAATAATTCTGAGGTAAGTCGTCTATAAGCAACATTACTAACATTTAATTTATGTACAATAAACTGCAGCTATTTCAAATGCACAGTTTGATGAGTTTTGCTATATGTATACAACCACAAAACCACCACAATAATCTAGAGCATCTCCATCATCCCAGAACGTTTTCTATGCCCTTTTGTGCAATCCCACCAACACTCTGGGCCTAGACAACCACCGATTTGTTTTCCATTAATTAGAGATTAGCTTTGCCTTCTCTTGACCTTCATGTAAATGGGATCATATAGTATGAACTTTTTGTGTGTGACTTCCTTCTAAAGTGAATCTTTTTTTTAAATGAAGCAATGAATCTCTTAACTTATTACATCCGGATTTTCATGTAGAGGATTTTTTTTAATTGTGGAGCACTTTCTATATACAGGCTACCTGTGCATTAATTGAGGTTAAGTCTTTGTAGGTTTTAGGTTGGATTGATATTAAAATTCACATTATACTTGTTCAGAGCCATAGAGGGAAGACATAGCAAGCTTTAACTTATGCATTATCTTTGATATGTGTGTTAACTTTAGCTAATTACATAGATTCTCAAAGTATCTATAATTACATTCATACTAAATCTATTATGATCTATGTTATCTGATGGCTATAGGAATCAAGTGATGGTCTTATAAGTGACCTAATATTTAAATATTAAAAACTAAACACTAGCTGTATAAAAATTACAACTACCAAAAAGGCAAAGTAGCTGGAATTCACTTTACCCTTCCACTTTTATGACAAAGGCAAACCACAAGAAACTGATATATAAGAGTCAACAACTAACCCCAAAATTTCCAATGAAAGGCATTCTTGGTGGTCTTATAGAACTCTTGTCTTTATTAGCACTGTTCTGTTAAAAATACTGAACAGTTGGATCAGTGGTTTTTAACTTTTTGAGGTCATGGATCACTTTGAGAATCTGCTAAGAACTCTGGACCCTTCTCCATAAACTATTATACTCACAAAGTGTCACGTACAGTTTTAAATAAATTACAGGCAGCCTGAATCCAAGATTAAAAAAACAATGACCTTGATAAAAACATGTAAGGCACACAATAAATCTGTGGATGTACTGCTTTAGGGAGAATAGCTAATACACTATGTGACAGAATCATGAGAAAATTACCTTTTTAAAAAGTTTAATGTTTATTGTATTTTTTTCATTACTGTTTACCCCTTAATACCCCCTGCCCCCAGAAATCACCACATTGTTGTCCATGTCCATGAGTCCTTTTTCCTTTTTGCTCAATCTCCCCACCACCTAACCTTCCCACCCCCAGCTCTCATCCTGCTCTCCATCTATGAGTCTGTCCCCATTTTCCTGTTAGTTCAGCTTGTTCATTAGATTCCACATATGAGTGAAATCATATGGTGTTTGTCTTTCTCTGACTGGGTTATTTCACTTAACATAATGTTCTCCAGACCCATCCATACTGTCACAAAGGGTAAAACTTTCTTCTTTTTTACAGCCAAGTAGTATTCCATTGTGTAAATATCCTGTGGTTGTTTTATCCACTCACCTACTGATGGACACTTGAGCTACTTCTATATTATGGTGATTTTAAATAATGCTGCAATGAACCTAGGGGTGCTTAAGTTCTTCCTAATTAGTGTTTTGGTTTCCTTCAGATATATTCCCAGAAATGGAATCACTGGGTCAAAAGGCAGATCTATTTTTACTTTTTCGAGGTATCTTCGTACTGCTTTCCACTGTGACTGCACCAATCTGCACTCCCACCAACGCTATGAAAAGGTTCTCCTTTCTCCACATGATCACCAGCACTTGTTGTTTGTTAATTTGTTGATGACAGCCATTCTGACAGGTGTGACATGATATCTCTTTGTGGTTTTAATTAACATTTTTCTGATGATACTGACATTGAGCATCTTTTCATATGTCTATTGGCCATCTGTATGTCCTCTTTGGAGAAATGTCTATTTGTGTCCTTTGCCCATGTTTTAATTGGGCTGTTTGTTTTTTGGTGTTGAGTTTTGTAAGCTCTTTATAAATTTTGGATATTAACCCCTTATCAGATATATTGACAAATATGTTCTCCCATTCTGTGAGTTGCCTTTTTATTTTGTTGATGAGTTCCTTTGCTGTGCAAAAAAAAAACCAACAAAAAAAAAACAAAAAAAAAAAACATTGCAGTTTGATGCAGTCCCATTTAAATTTTTTTTTCTTTTGTTTCCCTTGCCTGGGGAGATGTACCCAATAAAATATTGCTATGATCAATTCTGAGATTTTGCTGCCTATGTTTTCTTCTATGATTTTTATGGTTTCAGGTCTAACATTTAAGTCTTCAATCCATTCTGGATTTATTCTTGTGTGTGGCATAAGAAGGTGGTCTAGTTTCATTTTTCTGCATACATCTGTCCAATTTTCCCAACACCATTTATTTGAGTAAACTATCTTAACCCCATTGTATGCAATTGCTTCCTCTATCAAATACTAATTGACTATAAAGGTATGGGTTTATTTCTGGGCTCTCTATTCTGTTCCATTGATCTATGTATCTGTGTTTCTATATCAGTACCATGCTGTTTTGATTACTAATTCCTTACAGTATAGTTTCATATTAGGCTAAGGGAGTAAACCCCGACAGAAAATCTGGAGCCGGAGTCCCTAAGGCGGTTTGACGTTGTAGTCAACACCGGCAACTCCTGCGGCGCACCTGAACCCAAGCTGTATCGACTCCGTCTTTCCCTTGGACCCTTCAGCTGCGAAGAGAGGGGGGGTCTGCTGCATGGGCAACAGCAGACCCTCCATATTACCCTGCCCAGGCTCTGTAGCTTCAGCGTCATCACAAGATGTCGATTCAACACGGGAGGAGACAGATACCATGTCACTCCCGAGTCGGACTGCACAGCCATTCTCGGCGGTGCAGATAGACTCTTAAGAAGCTACACCATCGTCTCTCGAGACGGACGGCTGCCGCCGAGTTTCATATTAGGTAGAGTGATTACTTTTACTTTGTTCTTTCTCAGGATTGCTGTTGCTATGCAGGGCCTTTTGTGGTTCCATATAAATTTTTGAAATATTTGTTCTAGTTCTGTAAACTATATCATTGAAATCTTGATAGGAATAGTGTTGAATCTATAGATTGCTTTGAGGAATATGGACATTTTAGTGATGTTAATTCTTCCTATCCATGAACATGGTATGTGCTTCCACTTATTTGTATCTCCTATTTCTTCCTTCAGTGTCTTATAATTTTTGAAGTACAGGTCCTTTACATCCTTGGTTAAGTTTATTCCCAGGTATTTTGTTCTTTTTGTAGCAATTGTTAATGGAATTGTTTTCTTTTTCTTTTTTAAAATTATTTACTTATTTATTTATTTTATTTATTTGTAGAGAGAGAAGGGAAAGGAGAAAGACAGGGAGAGAAATGTCACTGTGTGGTTGCCTCTCACTCGCGCCCCCAATTGGGGACCTGACGTGCAACCTAGTCATGCGCCCTGACTGGGA
Organism: Furipterus horrens; assembly: GCF_987537825.1. NCBI lineage: Eukaryota > Metazoa > Chordata > Mammalia > Chiroptera > Furipteridae > Furipterus > Furipterus horrens. The sequence continues at coordinate 52,547,479 of NW_028327187.1, read as the reverse complement.
ATCGAACCAGCGACACTTGGCTCGCAGGCCGACGCTCAATCCACTGAGCCACAGCAGCCAGGGCCGGGATTGATTTCTTAATTTCCTTTTCTGTTAGTTCATTATTGGCATTTAAAAATGCAACTGGGAGAAGCAGCTTTTTGGCTCCTTCTTGAACCTCTTTCTAGTTTGGCCTCCTTGCCTCCACTCCAGCCTCCACTCCAGCCTCCACCATGTCCACAAGGATGACCCAGGAGATGACCTACAGGGTGTCCACATCTGGCCCCCGGGCCTTCAGCAGCTGCTCATACTCGAGTGGGCCCAGCATCAGCTCCTTGGCCTTTTCCCAGGTAGGCAGCACCTACCGGGTTGGCCTGGGCGCCAACATGAATTTGGCTGGAGGTTTCGGTGGAGCGGGGAGTATAGGGTCCATCAAAGCTGTCCAAGTAAACCAGAGCCTGCTCAGCCCCCTGAAGCTGGAACTGGACCCCAGCATTCAGGCTGTGTGCAACCAGGAGAAGGAGCAGATCAAGACCCTCAACAACAAGTTTGCTTCCTTCATCGATAAGGTGCAGAGCCTGGAGCAGCAGAATAAGATTCTGGAGACCAAGTGAACTCTTCTGCAGCAGCAGAAGACAACTTGCAGTAACATGGACAATATGTTCAAGAACTACACCAACAACCTTCGGCGGCAGCAGGAAACACTGTTCCAGGAGAAACTGAGACTGGAGGCAGAGTTTGGCAACATGCAGGGGATGGTGGAGGACTTGAAGAATAAGTACGAGGATGAGATCAACAAGCGCATAGAGATGGAGAATGAATTTGTCCTCATCAAGAATGATCTCGATGTAGCTTACATGAACAAATTAGAGCTGGAGTCCCGCCTGGAAGGACTGACTGATGAGATCAACTTCTACAGGCAGCTGTACGAAGAGGAGATTCGTGAGCTGCAGTCCCAGATCTCCAACATGTCCGTGGTGCTGTCCATGAACAACAGCCGTTCCCTGGACCTGGACAGCATCATCGCCGAGGTCAAGGCCCAGTATGAGGAGATTGCTAACCATAGCCGGGCTGAGGCTGAGACCATGTACCAGATCACATATGAAGAGCTGCAGACATTGGCTGGGAAACATGGGGATGACCTGCGTCGCACCAAGACAGAGATTTCTGAGATGAACCGGAGCATCAGCCACATCTAAGTTGAGATTGATGGCTTCAAAGGCCAGAGGGCTGCCCTGGAGGCCTCCATCGCTGATGCCAAGCAGTGTGGTGAGCTGGCTGTCAAGGATGCTCAGGCCAAAGTGGCTGAGCTGGAAGCTGCTCTGAGAACTGCGAAGCAGGACATGGCCTGGCAGCTGCGTGAATACCAGGAGCTCATGAACATGGAGCTGACCCTGAACGTGGAGATCGCCACCTACTGCAAGCTGCTGGAGGGCAAGGAGAACCGGCTGGAGTCTGGGATGCAGAACATGAGTATCCATACCAAGGCCACCAGCGGCTACTCAGGTGCGCTGAGCCCAGTTTATAGCAACCTCAACTACAGCATGGGCTTCCAGGCCAACTTGGGCTCTGGCGGGAGCTCTGGCTCCTTCAGCTGCACCAGCACCAGCTCCTCCAAGATGGTGGTTGTGAAGAAGATTGAGACCCGTGATGAGAAGCTGGTGTCTGAGTCATCTGATGTCCTGCCCAAGTGAATGACTGCTATGGTCCCTCCCATCCTCCGAGCTGCGCAGGGGAGTGGAGGGCAGAGGAGGCCCACCTGAAGCTCAGCCCCACCCAGTCCTCAGCTAGCCCTTGCAGTGGGTAAGTTTACAGCCTTTTACCCATGTCCCTGACTAGGAGCCAGATCAAGTGTTTTCCTTTTTCCCCAAAATAAAGTCTCACCTGGCTCTGCCAAAAATAAAAATAAAAAATAAAAAATAAAAATAAAAATGCAACTGGTTTCTGGATATTAATCTTGTATCCTGCTACTATGCTGAATTCACCTATCAGTTCTAGTAGTTTCTTGGTAGAATCTTTGGGGTTCTTTATATACATATAGGATGTCATCTGCAAATAAAGAGAGTTTCACTTCTTCCTTTCCAATTTGGATGCCTTTTATTTCTTATTTCTTGTCTGATTGCTGTGGCTAGGATTTCAAGCACTATGTTGAATAAGAGAGGTGAAAGTGAACATCCCTGTCTTCTTACTGATCTTAAGCGGCAGGCTTGTAGCTTTTACCTATGGAGTATGATGCTGACAGTGGGGCTGTCATATATGGTCTTTCTTATATTTAGGTATGTTCCTTCTAATCCCACTCTGTTGAGAGTTTTTATCATTAATGGGTGCTGGATTTTATCAAATGTTTTTTCTACATCTATTGATATGGTCATGTTTCCACCTTTCATTTTGTTCATGTGGTTAGTCACATTTATTGATTTGCAAATTTTGTACCCACCTTGCATTCCTGGAATAAATCCCACTTGATTATGGTGTATGATATTTTTGATGCATTGTTGTGTTCAATTTGCTAATATTTTGTTGAGGATTTTAGCATCTATGTTCATCAGAGATATGAGTCTATAATTTTCTTTCTTTGTAGTGTCTTTATCTGATTTTGGAATTATGATAATGTTGACCTTGTAAATGAGTTCAAGAGCCTTTCCTCCTCCTGAATTTTATGAAATAGTTTGAGAATGGGAGATGTTAGTTCTTCTTGAAATGTTGGTAAAATTCACCTGTGAAGCCATCTGGTCCAGGGCTTTTTTTGTTGGGAGTTTTTTGATTAATGCTTCAATTTCACTAGGTGTTATCTGTCTGTTCAGATTCTCTGATTCTTCCTGATTTAGTTTTGGAAGATTGTATATTTCTAGGAATTTATCCATTTCATCTAGGTCATCCAGTTTGTTGGCATATAAATACTCATAGTATTTTATTACAGTGCTTTGTATTTCTTTGGTATCAGTAGTTATTTCTCCTCTTTAATTTCTGATTTTATTTATTTGGGTCCTTTCTCTTTTTCTCTATGAGTCTGGTTAAAGATTTGTCAATCTTGTTTATGTTTTCAAAGAATTTGCTCTTGGACTCATTGATCTTTTGTATCATTTTTTAAGACTCTATTTGTTTAGTTCTGCTCTGATCTTTATTATTTCCTTCCTTCTATTCACGTTGGTCTTTGTTGTTCTTTTTCAAGCTCCTTTAAATGTAAGGTTAGATCATTTATATGAGCTCTTTCTTTGTGTTGTCCAAATTGTTTCCTAATCTCTCCTCATTTAAAATAAATATTTTATTTTTTAAAAGATTTTATTTATTTGTTTTTAGGAGTGGGAATGGAGGGAGAAAGAGAGGGAGAGAAACACCAATGTATGGTTGCCTCCCGTGCACCTCCTGGCCCACAACTCAGGCGTGTGCCCTGACTAGTAATCGAACTGGCAACCATTCTGTTCACAGGCCAGCATTTAATCCACTGAGCCACACCAGCCAGGGCTCATTTTTTAAAAACTCTTTTTTCTTTTTGCTGCTCTGCCTGGGTGTTTTTTTCTACCTTGTTTTCCAGAACAGTGATTTGATCCTCTGTTTCATCTAAACTGATGTTTATTCCTTCCAATGTATTACTTACTTCAGATATTGCATTCTTTATTTTACTGGTCTTTTTCTATAGTTTCCATGTCTTTTTTTATGCTGGTGAGTATCTTTGTAATCATTAGTCTAAACTTTCTATCTGATTAATGCTTGCCTCCATTTATCTAGTTCTTTTTCTGGAGAATTTTCTTGTTCTTTCATTTGGGGTCTTGTTTCTTTGTCTTCCCATTTTGGCTTTTTCTTTGTATTTTTCACGTTAGTCATTAAACTGATCTGTGATTATAATCTTAAACTGTAATTGGGAGCCAGGCTTAAGCACCACAGGGTGGGGTGGAGTAATTCCTGTGGGCAGGGATGTTGCTTTCCCTTGGGCTGATGCCACTGAGAGAGGAGTGTTTTGCCTGAGAAAGATGGCTTTTGCAGTATGGGGGATGACTCAGCACAGGGATTCTAGTAGCTGTTCCTTCAGTTCTCTCACCAGAGCCACTAACCCTGGACTCTCCTCAAGCACCTGTACTTCACTCTGCTCTCCCTCTGCCAGAGCCCAGGGTAAGGGACTGGATACAAAATTTCGTGGTCCTTTAAGAGGCTCTCTGCATCTCCGCCCATCTCTCCCTCTCAGACAGAAACCCTCCTGTTTTTCTGGGTTCCATTCTTGCTCTGGTGCTGTAGGCTGGGGAGCCCAGCTAAGCCCAGGTGTAGACCCCACACTTCTCAAGGGGAATCCCTGGTTGCTAAAATATCCTTCTGGAACTTCAGCTGCCACTCATGGGAGCCCAGCCAGCCCTCTCGCACCTCCTCCACACTCCCTACTGGTCTCATTGTGGTGAAGTGGTTTCTTGTGTCTGTCCTTGCTTATAAGGCTTCTCTCCATCTAGTGTTCAGTTGGTTATTCAGGATGATTTCTCTACAGTTCATTTGTAATTCCAGATTGGTCCTGAGAGGAAGTTAGTGTAGCTTCCACTTATCTCTCCTGATCCCTCCCCCTCAGTGTTTTTGGGCTTCTAGAAAACAATCTTGATAACCTTGAAGCTGAGCTGAAAATAACGATGAATTTTACAAGACTAGAGGGAGAGAACTGCATTTTAAAATGGAGAGTTACATGTTGCCCATGCAGAAACCCTACCTGGGCAAGGTTGGAAAGTAGGTACGTTTCATCTGAAGTGGTATTTTGGACGTCTCCTTTCAGTACCCTTCCTGGTTTTTGTCGTCTTATTTTCCAAACATCCAGAATTCTCATGTGTCTATTAGCTCAGTGACTCACTCAGGTCTGGATCCTTCAGGTGGGATTCATTGCTCAGGACCCTTGCCACCCTTTCAAAAGGTAGCCATTCTGTGACTTGTTCTTGTCCAGTGAACATGATCTTTCATCATCCAGTGATGTCATTCTGGTTGATAAGGTCTTAGCTCTCTTAGGAGTATTGGGCTGGCCAAAAAGTTCATTTAGTTTTTTTCCATACGATGGCTCGAGTAGTGCTTAGCTGTCATTAACTTCATTCGAAACAATTTTCTTAGATTGTATAATGACATCTGTCATATCAGTGTGCATTTAAAAAAACTTACCAAAGTTGGTGAATTTTTCTGCAGCCATTTCAATATTGAAGAGGGAAGAAAATATGCAACATTTTCGGTACATTATGCTTTATTATTTCAAGAAAGTTAAAAATGCAACTGAAGTGAATAAAAAGATTTGTGCAGTGTATGGAGAAGGTGACTTATTGAATGTGTCAGAAGTGGTTCATGAAGTTTCTTGGTACTATTGACATTCTGGTCAAATAATTCTTTGCTGTGGGGTTGTCTCATGCATTGGAAGATGTTTAGCAGTACCCTGGTTTCCACCCACTGGAAGCCAATTTCGAGAGATAGCCAACATAGTCAAAATATGCAAGTCAGTAAAGTTATTGATGAAAATGAAAAATGTGTCTTTTATTTTATGGAAAAATCTAAATGAAACTTTTTGGCCAACTCAATATTTACCTTTAAACAGGAGACTCTTGAACAAAGGTAATTATTTAATCCAGAGTCTAAATGGTGGAATTTCAAGGATCAAAAAATCTAGGGGGAAGGTATTTGTGGAAAAGAGAGGTTGCTCAGCCCCTCCCAAATCAATTCACATGAGTTACCACTGACTTTACCATAAGCCTTCTCTGGGTCAGTGTGACTTTCATCCTAGTCTCCTTAATCTTCTGTTAGTACATCTATTATATACCATATATTTATGTTTTCACTAAATCCTGAGACCCTATAAAATATGTAATCATAACATTTTCACTAAATCTTACTTTCGCAGGAAAATGGACTCATGTTAAAGAGCTTTTCAATAAGCAAACAAAAGATTTTTCTTACTATCAGTGGCTCAGAAAATAAGTCATGGAATAGGTTATTACTTAAATATTCTGATTAAACTTCAACTAACTTATTTCAGCATAATTCTTATTCAGAGAAGGTACTATGATATATTTTGCTATAGATAGTCAACATTTAAATGGGTAGTCCCAGCCAAATTCCAAACCAGACTTGGGCTTCTTAATCATTCACTTCTCACCACCCAAAAATATTTCTAGAAACTTCTCTCTGTTTCTGCATCTAGCAACTAGAATATGCTAAAGTCAACAGAACAGCTTTTGGGCTCTCAGCCTTTATTCTCCCCAAATTAATCTGTTTATTCAGTCACCAATAGGATATTTATTGAATGGCTAATATGAACCAGGTACTATGGCTGGCAATACAATGGTGAGAAGAATCAGACCTAGCTCTTGTCCTCAGGGAGCATATAGCTTTGCTATGACAAGTTCTGGCATGTTATCAACAGTGGTGTATTGACTCTATAGGAGGAAGGCTGGAATTTGTACTGCAAATTATAGTGATCTATAATGAAAAGGGACTAAACCATAGTAATTCTTAACCAACAGCTAAGAAACCATATACAGGTGTGGGCAAAGTAGATTTCCAGTTGTGAGTACATTAAGCGGAGTTTAATCTTTTATTATTACTTATTATTATATTATTTTCCATACATAACAACTGGAAACCTACTTTTGCCCCACTCTGTATATTGATATTGTCTGTGACCTTTTGAGTACCAGGTGACTTTCTTCTCAATATTGTATACTGAGAAGTTAAAATCTGCAGCTCTTATGCAAGCCTGTGTGTAACTCAAGTTTGATGAACTTTCAGTAAGAAGATCTAAAAGAGCTGGAAGGAAGCTTTATCAATAATACTTAAGCTTTTCCAATCCTAGGCTACCTGAGGGTGATAATGCCCACAGTGGCTCACTCCTGACAATGATGGCTAGATGCAGAAGATAATGCAGAATTACATTCTTAGTAGGGGAGACAGATTTTTAAAAAGCTGGATCATTGCTATATATATTCAGCCAATCCCCAGAGGAGAATCTCTGAGTGAAAAAAGGTAAAATAATCTGTTTGAGATTATGCAAAGACCAGACCACAAATTCTGATTCCTGATATAATGTTCTTTCAACTGCACCGAGGTGCTAATTTCAATTAAACAAACCTGTTTTAGTGATAAATGTTTTACAATGTCTGTGTCCTAGAAAATAGGTCTTATAAAAGGTCTAAACCAATCAATAAAAATTCAATAATCTTACTTGTCTTTGAAGCTTTGGTTTAAAAAAAAAAACAAAGTGCCCATCAGTAAATGAGTGGATGAAAAAACTGTGGTCCATTTATACAATGTAATACTATGCAGCAGAAAGAAAGAACTCCTACCTTTTGCGACAGCATGGATGGAACTTGAGAATATTATGCTAAGTGAAATAAACCAGGCAGCAAAAGACAGATACCATATGATCTCACCTGATACATGAAATTAATGAACAAAACAAATGAGCAAAATAGAACCAGAGGCACATAAAAAAGGCACAGACTGACAGTGACACAAAGGGAGGGGGGAGGGGAAGAAGAGGGAAAAGAAGGGGAAGGGTCTAGTCAAGGAACTAGTATAAATGACCCACAGACATGTACAACTAAATGGGGACTGACTGTGGGCATGGGGGGAGGTGGGCAGGGCAGGGGAGAAATGGGAAAACTGTAATAAACAATAAAAGAAAGAAAGAAAAAGAAATTATTTCCTTTATCATCAATTCTATCTCTGGTATTCAATAAACAAAGTTCAGTTCCATTAAAAAGATGCTTCCCTGATTAATATTTGTGAAGATCAGTACTCAAAATATTTATGTAAAAAGGGTTTGCAAATCAACTAGTGTTTACAAAACTCATTTTAGCTACTGGTCATTAAGTCTCCTGACCCCAAATTAATGTAAATTTGTGGGCTCACTTACTTTAAGCATTATTTACAGCACAAAATTCAAAATAAAAAAGAATATAGTCACTTGGAGGTCATTGGATTTTATGATTAGATTAGCAATTCATAAGATTACTATATTTAAAGATTTTAGCTTCAGTTCAATCTTCATTACTTTTATTGACTTTAGAGCTACCAAAAACTGAGAAATGTCTTTATGAAGGACTTTAAGGTTTTAGTGGGTGTTTAACTGATTTTCAAAGAAAAATTGAGAGATTCATTCTTTCAATGCTTTATTTTTTTAGTTTCTGAAATACAAATCAAAGTAATTTTTTGTACCATAACATGTTAATAATCTTTATGTTCTTTTTAATACAAGATGACAATATAGGTACTTCAAAACTTTCTTTTTAAAAACAACACTCTTTATTGAGGGAAACAGCTCATTAAAAAGATACATGGGTACATAGACTATAGTTTTTCATTATTTTAGTGCTTTTGAATGCCAAACTTGGAATAGCAGGCTCTCCAACTGAATATTTGGTCCTCTAAAATATATAAATATCCTCCTTTAACAAAAATAAATTGAACATACTGTTGAAAAAAACAGCAATTTTTGGTATAGGCCTGAGTGAGCTTGAAAAACAAGTTAGGTTGTTTCAATTGTACATAAGGAACATTCTAGAATCCACCTAAAACATTTGGCAGAACAACTGGCCTGAGGCTATGGAGTTGTTCTGCCTCAGAGGACACAGGGTGCATGGGAGAGTGCTAAAATTTCACAATAACCACAGAATCCCTTACTCAAAATTAACTAAAATTCTATAATGAATATGCAACAATAGTAAAACAATCTCAACAGTTACTCAATGTCTAGAAAGCAAATTGTAAACTTAGAACAAATATCTCAGCAGAAACAATAGTCAAAATGTTTATAAGACTTTGAAGGTGAAAAAAACTTCATATTAATAGATGTCTTATGCACAAGTACATTTGTTTCCAGGACACTGGGGACAACCACAAAACATACAACATAAGAATAAATCCAAGCTGCTTAACCTTCCACCATTCCCTTGAGTGCTAAACCCAGACCACCTTTGGCCACTTGCAGAGGTGTCTTTTCTTCTTTATTCTCAATGTAAATACTTGCTCCCTGGGACACCAGCAGTTTTGCTTCTTCCACTCTTTCCTCATCACAGGCTAAGTGTCTGAAATTGAAGAACAAAGAGCAATAAATCACTACTACTTCTATGTAATGGCTAAGATTTCCCAATTGGTACTCTAAAGTGCATATTATTAGGCAGTGTAATATTGGAAAGTTATTTAATTAGAAAAGGAAAATCAATTTGCATGGAGAAGAGTGTTTCTCAGTTAAAATTCAGTGAAAAAGCCTTATAATACCAGATCATAAATCATAAATCCTAATTCTGGTCTTATTGCAATAAATGAAAGAATCTAAATGCTAGCCTGACTTCTGGTCAAGATGGCAGCAAAGGTAAACATGGCTCGCCTTGTTGTACAACCACATCAAAACTACAACTAAACTATAGAACCATCACTCAGAACTGTTAGAAATCAAGTTGAATGGAAGTCTGACAACAACAGAATTAAAGAAATCACATCCACAGACTGGTAGGAGGTGTGGAAATGCAGAATGGGCTGGTCCCACATCCAGATGTGGTGGATAAAAATTTGGGAGGGATAGCACAGGAGCAAGAAGTCCCAGCCCCACACCAGGCCCCCCAGCCCAAGGTTCCAGTGCCAGGAATATAAGTCTCAATAACTTCTGGCCGTAAAAACCAGCAGGGACTGAACCAGTGGAAGAGATTTCTAGAGTCCCAAGCAGTTCCACTTGAAGAACCCACATACAAACTACTCAGATTCACTCCCTCTGGGCTCCAACACCAGGGTAGCAGCTTGAAAGGCACCAGTGGAATACAGGGAAGAACTGAAGTGTCTGGCATCAAAGTGAAAGCTGGGAGACAGCTTCCTCCCAGACAGAAAGGTGGGAAGAGGCCATTATCCCTTTCCTGACCCTTCCCCCCAAGAGCCACAGAGCTGGCAGGCAGGTGCCATATCTGAGACTCCATCAATCTGGCTAACACTATTTGCCACCCCCCTAGAGATCCTCTGATGCACCTTCCCATCCAACTTACACCTGTTAAAAGTCGCTTTTCCATTTGAATGGCTGGTCTTGGCTCATGCCTCACATCTTCAAAAATACTTTCAAATAAGCAACAGTCAGCCTCAATGAGCCACCAGCCACCATACCACTTGCTAAGTGGCCCCAGGCATGGCACTAACAGCAGCCAGCCTAGATTCACAGCTTGGCTTCCCCTGGGAATCTGCAAGGCCAGCAGAGGTGGCAGCCATCTCGGATTACTTCATAGCTCAGGCTGGGCGGCCCCAGGCAAAATAGAGGTGGGGGCTGACCTTGGCCTACACCACCTGGGAAACCCAGTGGACAGCTACAGACCATGCTGAAGCACCACCACCCAGCCCCTGCACAGCTGACCTTCCATGGAAGGCAGAGGTTGGTGGTCAGTGGTCACAGCCAATCCTTGCATTTACCCTGTCCTGGGTAAATCTCTCCCACTGACCTTCCAACAGAAACCAAGGCTCAACTTCAAGAAGAGGGTGTACTCAGCCCACATGAAGGGCACACCTCGAGTACCCAGCTTGGGTCATAAAGGAGGCTGTGCCAGTGGACCCTATAGGACACCTGTTATATTAGGCCAAGACAGGGAATCATACCAGCTCCATCTAACACATAGAAACAAACACAGGGAAGCTTCAAAAATGAGCCAACAAAAAACATGGTCCAAACAAAAGAACAGATCAAAACTCCAGAAAAAGAACTAAACGAAATGGAGATAAGGAATATCAGATAGAGTTCAAAACACTGGTTACAAGGATGTTCAAGAAACTTAGTGAGGACCTCAACATCATAAAAAAGATCCAGTAAGAAACAAAGGATATACTAATTGAAATAAAGAACAATTTACAGGGAAATAACAGTAGAGTGAATGAAGCCAAGAATCAAATAAATGATCTGGAATATAAGGAAGCAAAAAAAAACAACCAATCAGAATAACAAGAAGGAAAAAGAATCCAAAAAAATAATAAAATGAGGATAGTGTAAGCAGCGTCTGGGACAACTTCAAGCATTCTAACATTTGCATCATAGGGGTGCCAGAAGGAGAAGAGAAAGAGCAAGAAACTAGAAATCTATTTGAAAAAAAAATAATGAAAGAAAACATTCCTAACCTGATAAAGGAAATAGACATGCAAGTCTAGGAAGCACAGAGAATTCTAAACAAGATGGATGCAAAGAGGCCCACTCCAATACACATATTTAAAATGCCAAGGGTTAACGATAAAGAGATCATCTTAAAAGCAGCAAAAGAAAAGAAGTTAAGTTCCCTACAGGGGAGTTCCCGTAAGACTGTCAGCTAATTTCTCAAAAGAAAGTTAGCAGGCTAGAGGGATTGGCAAGAAATATTCAAAGCCATGAAAAGCAGGAACCTACAGCTAAGATTGCTCTACCCAGCAGAGGTATTGTTTAGAATTGAAGGGCAGATAAAGAGCTTCCCAGACAAGAAAAAACTAAGGAGTTAAACATCACCAACTATTATTATATAAATGTTAAGGGGACTTATTAAAAAAAAATTAAAACTATGAACAATAAAATGGCAATAAATACGTACCTATCAACAATTCAGTCTAAAAACCAAACTAAGCAAACAAGAACAGAGACAGAATCATGGATACAGAGAACATTTTGATGGCTGACAGATGGGAGGGGGTTCTGGAGGGATAGGTGAAGAGGTGAGGGGATTAAGAAGTACAAATAGGTAGTCACATAATAGGCATGGGGATGTAAAGTACAGTATAGAAAATGGAGTAGCCAAGGAACTTTATATGCATGATCCATTGACATGAACAATGTTTTGGGGATTGCTGAGGGAGTGAGGGGTGCTAGGTGAAGGGGAGAAAGGGGAAAAACTGGGACAAATGTAATAGCATAAACAATAAAATATAATTTAAAAAAAATAAATGCCAGCCTAAGAAAAAGCTTCCTTATTTTATTGAGGTTAGAAGTAATTTACACCAAACAAATGCGATCATTTAGGGTTTGAATTTAGGAAAGCCCTATTCATAATTTGCTAACATGGATTTGTATGGTTTATATTTTGGAAAAGCAGTGTAAAAGATTTTATCTCATTTGATTCTTAGGTCCACCTTGTAACAAGGTACAGTAGTCCCTCCTTATATTGCGGTTCACTTATCGTGGCCTCACTTTATCGTGGCCTCACTGTATCGCGGGGCTTTTTAAAGTATTATATTTAATTATTTATCGTGGATTTTTTGCTATATTGTGAGATTTTGTGGTACTGTATACGTATGTTGTTTAAGTTACGTAGGTTTATGAGAGTAGAATAAATGTAACGTTCCTACTTTGCAGGGGGGCGGGGGCTGGAGTGTAATACCAGCAATAAGTGAGGGAATACTATATTAGTATCACCATTTTACCATTGAAATTATGACAGATGTTCAAGTCCTAGCCTATGATGACATGCCTGAGCAGAAACTGAGGAAGAGAAACTTGTTGGGCACTCATAGTCTGTGAGGCAGGGTGTTAGATACTGTACATGTTATTTTATTTCAACCTCACAACAATCTACTAAGGAAAGAATTATTATTCTCATATTACAGATCAGTAAATTAAGACTCAGGGAGGTTAAGTAACTACTCAAAGTTACTTAATATAAGTATTTAATATAGTTGGTAAGTGGCTGAGTTTGTAAATCCTAGGCTCTTCCCGGACCCTATACTGCCTGACTTCTAGATTTCTCCAGGCCACCTTCTTTTTTGTTATGAAGAGCAATATGCAAGTATTTCTAAACAGGTCACTCAGAACTACAGAACAGATTTTTAAAACTAAGGTTTAAGAAAATAATACTTTTTTAAAAGTTGGTTTAAAGTCAAATTAGAAAAGGTTGAATCTCACTTTGGACTAAAAAGAAGAATCAGAATTTCTGGTTCAAAAAAAAAGAAGGGTCACCATTCAATAAAGAAGAAAAATGACCAAGTACTATAAGAAAAATATCAAGGTAGATGATGGTTTCAGGCCATACACATAAATCACTTCCAAATGGGTCTGAGTTAAATGAAAAACAATAACAGTAACTCTAAAACCCATGCTAAAATAAAATATAGACAAATATTTAACTAATTTCAGGGTGAGGAAAAACTTCCTAGTTATGAGGGAAGATTAATAGGTTTGACTTCTGTTATTTAAAAAAGTCATGAACAACATGAAAAGACAAACTGGAAAAAATATTCTCAACTAACATGGCAGAAGGTTAATATTTTTACTGTATCAAGTCAAGGGTTCTTAAAAAATCAGTAAAAATAAATTCACCAAAGGAAATAAAAAGGAACATAAAAAAGTTATAGTTGGAGGCATTAAAATGTTTAAATTCACTCATAATAAAAAAACGTGTGAATTACAACTATGAAATATCATTTTGCATATAACAGAAGGACATTTTCAGTGTTGGTGAGGGGGTAATAGGCACTCTCAAACTGATGTTGGGAGGGCATAATGATACTCTCCTCTGGGAGCAATTTGTCAACGTATAGCAATAGTTTTAAAATGTGTGTTATTTTTTGACCTAGCAATTCTACTTCTAGGAGTATACACTAAGGTAATAATCAGCAATATGGCCAAAATTTTTTGTTCAAAGTTGGTCAGTGTAGCATTGTTTATAATAGTGGAAAACTAAAAAAAAACTTTAAATATATAGTAATATAAGGATGATTAAATTACAGAGTATCCATAAAATGGAATTGTATATAGCCATTCATGATATACTATGAGGTAAAAAGAACAAGATATAAAACCACATACACAGAATGATCCCAATTTTACAAAAAAAGTAAAATATGCGGTTACTTATAAAGGACTGGGAGGAAGTACATAAAAATCTTATCAGTAGTTGATTCTGGGTGGCAAGATGATAGGCATTTTTAATTTTTGTCTTTATACTTTTGTGTACTTTCAAAAGTATACATATGCATGTATTACATTAATAAGCAGTATAAAAAAAAGGAAACGATGTGTAAGAATTAGTGTAAGAGGGCTAATGTCAAGTAGAATATAATTGACTGCTACTTATCACTTACAGAGGAGTGTTACCCTCAGTGTCTTGGATGTTTGTGGATGCTTTGTAGTACAGAAGAATATGAATCATCTTCAAGTTACCCTTGGCTGCTGCCCGGTGCATTGCTGTGGCCTCATAATGGTCCTTAGCATCTGGATTAGCCCCGCCTTCCAGTAACATGACAGCAATCTGGAAAGTTGGAGAAGAAAACAATGCAGATATCTATTTGTATTTGCATACAGGTTTAGAATTCAAAAGAAACTGTCTAGGAATAAAACCCTACCTCATGCCTGTTTTTGGAAGCTGCATAATGTAGGGGAGTACAGCCATTTTGATTGACAGCATTCACTTGAGCACCTCTTCCCAGAAGTGCTTTTACAATTTCATCCCGGCCAGCAGAAGCAGCAATATGAAGAGGAGACCAACCGGCCTGTAAAAGAGGTGGGCAGTACAAAAACCAGGGGGGGAAATGCACAGAGATTAATGCTAACATTTAGGCAGGGTTTACAAAGAGCGATGTGTGAATGGTTTAAAAAAATAACATTCCGTCTTTTCCCCTCATTAAACATTGTAGAAAATTTTGAAAGCATACGCATACAAAAGAAAAGAAAAACCACCCATAATCCCATACATAACACAGAGGTAATGATAGTTAAGCCTAATTCTAATGTGTTTTCAAATTGGGATCAGAGGACATAAAGTTCTGTGAGTTGCGTTTTCTACAATTTCCACTTATCATTTTGCTGTGAGAATTTTTCTATGTCATTCTTTAGAATCATAACTTTATTGGTTGCATATTATTTTATCATATGGATATACTGACTGTATCCAACAATTCTTCCACTGAATTGTTTTTTATTTCTTTGCTAATATAAGTATTACCTCAGTGAGCATCCTTGAAAAAGAATCCTAAAAAAAGTTTTCATCCTTATTCTTCACAATTTTTATCCTAAAATAACCAAACCATTATAATAAATCTTTATATAACAAAAAAGATATCTAGGCCCTCATTATTTGGGCAATATTTACCAAAAACAAATTTCCAACATAAAAATAAAAGAACAGGTCTGTAGTCAGTTAGAGGTCATTGTAATAAGCCTTGATTTGCATGTTTACTTTAAATTACAGGGGATTAGTGGCAAAACTAATATTTTAAAATAATGCAACTATTCATTCTGTGGTTAGTCACCAGGGCCATACTGTAATTTCTTAGTAATAAAGGTTACAATTTTGTTTATAAGCTTAATACTCAGGCTTCACTAAACACCAGCCTGGAGTCTACAGATAACTGGGAATTTATCAACTCTGCCTAGTACTCACATCATCTTTATCATTCACTGGTACTCCAAGTTGCAGCAAGAATTCAACAATTTCTGTATGTCCAGCTGAGCATGCCCAATGCAATGCAGTTCTGTTATCCTACATGGGAAAAAGAGAAACAATTAGATCAACATTTTTGAAGAGAAGTAGAAGAACTAAAGGAAAAAAGCAGAAAAAAATAAGATTGGGGCCAGCAAACCTATAATTCGGAAACAAGAAGTGGGGAGCACTGTATCTTCAGGTAGGTGACCTTAAACCATATTATTACTAATATAAGAGAGATCAGGGTTTTAGTAGCATGGGGAGAATACAGTAATGAATATAAGTAATTCTGGGCAGAAAGCAGCCATGAAAACAGTAGAGTAAGAAACTGATTTGAATGTTCTGGCAGAAATAGAGCTCTGGCTGTTTACTAGTGCATTATTTATGTACTTTTATGTCAGGCACTGTGCTAGTTTTACATATGTCTCATTTAATCCCCATAATCCTGTACAGTGGATATTATCCCCATATTACAGATGAGTATACCAAGACTCCTCAGGGTAAGCAACTTGTCCAAGGTCACACAGCTACTAAATGGTGAAGTTGGGACACGAATCCCTGTTTAGATTCTCTAGAAAGAACAAACGTATCTATGGGGAAGAACTGTTAATAAAACGAGTTGAGATTACCTGAATATCCATTAAAGAAACATACCACACACAGAATTAGAGAGCGACATTACTTTAAAAAAAGCTATCTTCCTTAGCCCTATGTAAAAGAAAACGATATTTTAAACTTTATAATAAAAAATTTCAAAAACACAAAAATAGAGGGAATATAATAGAAAAATATAGGCCATATTGGCTTCATCAAATTTTTTCCTGTTGAGGTTTTTAAAAACAAACCCTACATATTATGACTTTTCATTCTTAAATATTTCATTATCTAAAAGAACAAAACCACTTTCCTACACAGCTCTGAGACCATTATTACACCTATTAAATTTAACACTAACTCTAAAAAAGTAAATATAATTGAAAAATCAACACTTTTATAACATCTAATACTCAGATTTCTCCAAATCATCTTTTTGCAATTGATTTGTTTCAATCAGGATCCATACAAGGCCCACAAGTTGCATTTGGTTATGTTAAAGTCTCTTGATCTTGAATAGGTTCCCCCTTTTTATGCCATTGACTTGATGAAGAATGGTTGGAAGTATTATTTGATCTTAATATCATTAAATCAAGTTAAAGTATTAAACATTTACAGACCATAATAAAGATAAATTAGGCAAAGGTAAAACCATTTTCAGTTGAGCAAATAAAGGAAAGTTCCTGCAAAAAAAGTACCCTGACTTCTAATTCTCTTCCCAAAGACACAAAACGGAGATCTCTAATTATGTGACACTGTATCACCACTAATTAGCACGGTGCCTGTCAAATAGAAGGCAAGCTATAAATACTGAGTGGCTTACTAAGGGCACTGTGATTCTTCTAAGAAGCTCAGGGTGAGAGCATGAGGGTCCTTTGAGGAGCAAGGCAGAAAAAACACTTCCCAAAGTCTACTGACGTTTGTTCTGCCTCTGCCTTTCATCGTCCAAGGAAATCCCACTTATCCTGCGAGGTCTAACCTCCTTAGCAAAGCCTTTTCAATTATAAAACTCGGCTTTTCTAAGGGTTCTGAAACCACCACGTAAACGTCTTTCCTGAGTTTTAACGACAATTTGTAATCGGACATATGATTTGGGGTTACTTTATGTATATCCTCTTTTTCCACTCGACTGTCTTCCCAACTCTTAGCAAACTGGCACAGAAGAGGCGTTCAATTAAACGTGTTACATTGAATAAAATCACTTGTAAAAGTAAAGACACCCATTTAAAAAAAGCTTTACTCCTCAGGGATATCAAAGATGGGACATTTCTGAGAAACGCAGTAAACGTTTTAGAAATATCCAAAATTCAGTGAGCTATGTACTAGGCTCCTCTGTCCCCGCCCCCGGGCCCGCAATCAGGTTTGCGGGACTAGCTCCGGCCGCCCCATTCTGAATCCTTAGGGATGAGGACACGGCGACAGGGGCGGGGATCTGGCCCTCAGGGAACCGGCCTCCGTGCGCACGGCCGCCCCAGGCAGCCACGTTGACCCACGTCACCGCAGCCGCCTGAGGAAAGGCCCCAACGCTGCTTTACCTGGTCAGTTCTAGTAGCCAGAGATTTATCGGCCAGGATCTCCTTCTTCAACTCCTCCAGCTTCCCGCTGTAGGCCAGATTGCAGACCATTAGGTTAGACACAAACCCCTCCATTTCGCTTTCCCAGGATCTCTGTGCAGCAGGACCAACGACTTCACAGAGCCGGCTCCAACTGCCAATCAAAAGAACCGATAGAGCTCCACCAATCACCGACCTCTCTCGTTCCTCGGCTCCTGTCCTCATCGCAGGGCGTGTCTGGGAGTTGCAGTTTGAGCTCAGTTCCAGGGAGGCGCCTCTGTGACTCTCATTGACTCTGCCTCTAGCAGCGTGGAACTACAAGTCCCAGGGTCCCTCGCGGCTACCGTAGTCTAGGGGCCGGTGGAACTGGCCCAGGATGACAGCTGGAGAATGGAGTCAGGTACTGGGACCCGCTTCGTGTGGAACCAGGGTGGGTGGTCGCCGTGCGGCATTGAGTCGGCACGCAAAACGGGTGCGGAATCATGGCAAGAGAGTTATGGGAGCCTAAAGTTCTTGTCCCACGGGGGCCCTGAACTGCAGTGGCAGGCGGAAGGGACAATAGTAGGAGCTCGCTGCTATCTCCGGAGCTCTTACCAGTGGCTGTGGCCACCCTCCCCCTCCCTGCCGCCAGCACAGGAGTGGAAAGAAGTAGGGACTAACTCTTCTGACATCTCGGCGGAAAGGAATCAGGACAGAATTGTGTTACAGCAATGATAGCCCATGGCACCATAGTAAAGTGATGTGCCAGGGTGATGCCAAAGGCAGAGTGTGATGCCTCTGAGTTTGTAGCCTGGTGACACAAGTTGATGAGGGTCATCTTGATACTGTGGTACGGTGTTGGCCCTTTAATATTGCGGTTATAACGATGACATCGAGGCTTTGCTAGAACTATTAAGCTCATAGTGTTTTTGTTTATGGAAATCTCAAATAATGCCATAGCAAAAGAGATGTAAGGCTTATCCTTTATAGGGCATATCACAGAAGAGCAGTATGCCAAAACTAGGTAATGATAAGAATACACTCAAGAAAAAGACTGTTATATTTATCTCTTTATGGTGTTGAACAGGGCTTGGTAAACTTTCTGTAAACTGCCGATAGTAAATGTTTTAGGCTTGTTTTAGACGAAGAGGCTTCTATAACAAGGGAGAAAACAAATTTCAACAAATGTTTATTGATGAATTTCAAAATAATAATAACAACAACAATAGAGTACTTTTTTTGTAATACAAGACTACTGGTGTGAATAATGGAATTCTTCTCGGGGGGGGGAAGCTAACATTTTGTT